>NC_139575.1:6136446-6166446 GCF_946808225.1 Silurus aristotelis
AACTCATGTAATCCAAATTGACACAGGCAAAACCCACCTAATCCTAACTGACACAAGTAGTCAAAGTAGCTGTTTTCAAAGTAGTTGAAGTTTCCACATGAACTCTGTGCAAACCCATTAAATCCAAACAGACTAAGTCTAACCCACATCCATACCAGCTCTTATTATCTCCATCCAAGTCTAAATTCAGAGCAGACAGTCCAAATCTTTTTTCCAACCTACACCTGAGTCTTGCAAGACACATTTACAGCTTTTGCTAAGGGGTATATTTGGGCAATAAACTTAACCAATAACACAGACCATTTTGCCTTTTACCAGTCATTAATATTTACAATAATACTGTAATAAGTTACACTGAAGTTACACCAGCATGCCAGTGACCCACATTTGATTCTTTGCTCCAGTTAGTGTACAGTGTTAGATTTTATATAGTGCTTTCAAATCATGACAGATACTAAATCAACATGTGTTAATACAAGTCAAAGTAGTCATGTAAAACTGGTGTACACACTTGAATCAAGCAAATAAAATGAACTCAGCAGAGATTTATGAATGTAATGGCTGGGTCCATGTTATTGGAAGGTGTTACATTTGACTCTGGACCAGAAGAGTCATATTTTTAAATTGGAACCATGCAAAGCTACCACTCCTGGGCCCCGGAGCAAGGCCCTTATCCCAATAGCTGCTCAGTGAGATTAAATAAATGTAAGTTGATCTGGATAAGGGCACCTGCTAAATGCCATAACTGTAAAATAGTGGTTAAGGTGTTGGACTAAGTCACAATGTCAAATCCAAGCTGCCACTTCAAATCCAAGCTGCCACTCCTGGGAACCTCAGCAAGGCCCATAAACATTTAGCTGCTCAGCTAAATTATTATATAAGGGATTCTGTAAAAATTGCATAAAAATAAAGATCAGAACCATGTGTGTGTTCACTGTATGGAGTTTGTGAGTTCAAATCCAAGATGTCCTACTGGTGAACAAGCTAGATTTCAGAGCATAGGACCACTGATGTACACTAAGAGGAAACAAAGTGTTTGTTAATGTAAGAATATTGCAGTTCCTCGCAACTTCTTTTGTCTGAGTTTAATGATGGATCTCTGACACATAATTGATGTGTAAACAACCTTGATGTTAGTCAGTAAATCATGGGGCAGAAATCCCTCTTCTCAGAAAGCCTACATGGTAAAGATCATATATAAAACCATCTCCAGGTACCGAATGGTACATACAGCAACACAGACTAGGCCTGAGACCTGATTAGCTATGCCTTATGCATGTCACCCACTCCCCTCTCATTAGAATCCCCCTTTCCTTTTCCATCTCTTCTGTAATGCGATGCGAGAGCTGTATAATTTCAACGAGCCTTCTCTCGGGCTGAGGTAAAAACACTCCGGTGACGTTTTAGCGAAAAAAAAGAAAAGAAAGCCTGTGCTTTTTCTTCGTTCTTCTCTTCCTCTGCTTAAGGATATATTGTTATCGCAGGCAGTAACCCACTCTGCGATAATTATCATCCATAATTTATGCAGCGAACCCGAGTGTGTGTTGAGAGGAGTGTGTGAGGGAGCTAGTGTTCTGGCCAGTCCAGCTAATTCTGCCCTCTTTAATGTGCCATCCTGCATTATCTTTATGAGAGAGCTGGGCCTGCTGCTTGCTCCACTACGAAGAGACAAATCACTTGAACATTCGCTTTCTCTCCCACTAATCCCCCCTCCCAACCACCCACTCCTTGTTCTTCACTTTGCTCTCATCTTCAGTCTCATTACAGCTTCACTTTATTTCCTGGCTTTGCCTCCATTCCACTTTCTTCTTTATGGATCAAGCAGCAGATTTGAGCCGTCGTTTGCTCTTTTTCGCTTCTTCTCTCGGTCTTTTGTTTTGCTTCTCATTTTGCCCGATTAAAAAATCGGGACTGTTAGGACGACAGGCTTCTCGCAGCGGGTTAAACATACACCCATTGTTAACTTGGCTGCTTACAAATTTCTAGAACCTCATTACAGAATTCAAAGTAAGGATGTAAACCAATTTGTGCATCTGTACCTGCTGTATGGCTGTGACAGTTCCTCAACCTCAGCTACATCACTCCAGTTCATAATTGGTCCCAACAACAACAGAGTTAGCTATTTTTTAATGATATCTTTTCAAATAATTTAAAGTTGAAGCTCAGTAGTCTCATTTACCTGCACATTTTCATGACCCGGATCAGGCAGGGGCTGCAGATGAATGAATGAATAAATAAATAAATCTCTAAATGCATTACAAAGTGACATGTTTGCTGGGATGGTCTTTCTTTCAAACTAATTTATTGTAGCTCAATGGTTAAGGCTCTGGGTTACTGAGTGGAAGGTCGGGTGAATCAAGCCTGGTATCGCCAAGCTGCCATCCTTGGGGCCCTTGAGCAAGGCCCTTTAAACCTCTGTCCTTCAGGGTCACCGTATCATGGCTGATCCTGCGCTCTGACCTCAGCTTCCTGACATCAGTGGAATATATGTGAAGAAAATTTCACTGCGATGTAAATACAAGTAACAAACATAAAGCATCTTTGACCTCATTTCCATACTTCATTTGCTGTAACTGATAAGAAGCCCAAGGAACAGCGTTTTTATTTGTGCTGTGTAGCAGAAATGTTTTTAAACGACTGACTGAAAAAGTGAAACTACGCTACTCTTTGGTACGATAGCGTTTTAGTGGAAAAAAAAGAAAATATACAATTACAAAAATAATGTCGAGCAATACGAGAGCAACGCAGAAATTACAGGAATCGTGTCTTAGAACGATGAGAATAAAAACGTAGCGCTATTAGAATTAAGTTGTAGCAATACAAGAATAAAGTCGTTGAACTACGAGAATAAAGTCGTAGCAGCACCGGCTTAAGGACTGTGTTACACCAGATTCTGCGACCGCCGTATTTTGTGACCTTAGACGGAGCCATTGCTCAAATGCAGCCTAAAATTGACGAATCAGAAAAGATCGCTTTGACTTGATTCTTGTAATATCGACTTTATTCTCATTGTGTAATTTTATAAATTTTTTTTGGAACATGGCAATAAAACGCTGCACTTTATCAATCAATTTAGAAACATATTGTTTTGCTTCATATTCTGGTTCCCTTGCTGTTTTCTTTTTTAAACCTTGGCTGTCATGAAGTGGGGTAAACACACACACACACACACACACACACACACACACACATATAGCGAACCTACGCCTGCTTTGAAAGTGTAAAAAACGTCTAAACGGGAAATGTACGGCTAATGATATCAGACACACACTTATCCCCCAGTCAGCGTCTTTTCCTTTTGTTTCAGCAATCCTGTAAACCCACCAGGAAGCAACCCCAATCCTCCCACTCCTTTGTTTCTGCCGGTTCATGGTGTTTTCATTTGGCACAGTTTATCAGCAGCTCTGGGATTTTTTTTTTTGGTGTGATGAGGGTGGATTTCTGTTTTTTTTCCTTTCTTTTTTTTTTCAATTCCCCCTGAAATAAACAAGTGCATCTATCCTTCCTCTCATTCTGCTGAGGCTCCTGCTGGATGGTTTTCACTCTGCTAGGCTGTAAATGAGAGGCGCTCTGTCTGCTTACTTTGCTGACAAAGACGTTTTATTACAAAAGCTGGAGAATTTAGCTGCCTAAGAGTAGCAATAGCTGCAGGGAAGCTGCGAAATGTGTTAGTGTGTTGAGAGAGAGAGAGAGAGAGAGAGAGAGAGCGCAAATATGCAAGCTTGCGCTTTCTTCTGTATTCTAGTCACGGGTTATGGAAGTCGCTGCACGGCTCGTGTTGCTACTGTACCAATTTTTTTTTTCCTTAACGTACTGTAAAGACTGAACAGTCTTAAATGTTTTGCCACATTTGTAAGTTGTGCTTTTAAAACAGACCTCTCTTTCTTTTTTCCGGGTTTTAACGATGAAAGCGGTGCTCTCGGATCGTTTCCGCTTTCAGCAGCACAACAAAAGTTCAGGGTCAGCATTGATTGAAAATGATACACTTCCCCCAGAGGAATCGGTGCACTTTCCAAAATGTAAATCGCACCTCGGCGAAGGAAAAGCGCGGCGAGCTTGTGAGCTTGGTCCCCTGCTGTTTTCTGAGCCAGTGCTACTCACCTTTAAGCAGTTATAACAATAATCAATGGGGCGTTATTAATGATAGAAATCGTTTATGTGCATAGCTCTGGCTTCCTGCCGTGCTCGATACGGCTTTGTAGTTTTCTGGTGTGTGTTTCTGCTTGATCTCTACTCGGCATCGAATTCTGCAGCGGGACCGAGGTGGATCGGACTCCATCAGGCTCCGTTACAGAGCGAATTGATTCAACCTTTCAAAAAAAATAAATAAAAAAACTATGGGTGCGTTTGATGCCATATGAATTCAGCAAGACGCCAGTAATATGATCTTTACATATCAGTGCAGATGCTCACACAGGGTCCATGACTGCATCATGAGAAAGGTTGATGTTTGTCCGTTGATACTCCCGCTGCATTCGAAGTGTTTAACATGGAGGATGATTCGAATATACACGTGGGTTTTACTACTACGCTCTAATCCATTACACTTGTTTTCTATGCATTATTTGTGCTGCTTGATCGAGGTTTTGCCATATTGCCTTGTAGCTTGATACACGTTAGTTTGGGCAGGAAGGGAAGGGTATACATTGTCGAATTTTTTAATTTTAAAAAAAGAGGACACGCCCACAAAAGCTGGGAAAACAAACAAACACTAGGAAGCCTTAATCTATAATGGTTTTAATACTTACACCAATCAGGCAAAATATTATAACATCACATTATGACAGGTGAAGTAAATAACACTGATTATCTCTTCATCATGGCACCTGTTAGTGGGGGATTTATTAGGCAGCAAGTGAACATTCTGTCGTCGAAGTTGTGTTAGAAGCAGGGAAAATGGACGAGCATAAGGATTTGAGCGAGTTTGACAAACACCAAATTGTGACGTCTTGACGTCTGAGTTAGAGCGTCTCCAAAACTGCAGCTCTTGTGGGCTGTTCCTGGTCTGCAGTGGTCAGTATTTCTCAAAAGTAGTCCAAGGAAGGAACAGTGGTGAACCGGTGACAGGGTCGTGGGCGGCCGAGGTTTATTGATGCACATGGGGAGCGAAGGCCTGTCCGTGTGGTCCGATCCAACAGACGAGCTCCTGTAGCTCAAACTGCTGAAGTAATTGCTGCTAATAATCCATGGCTCAGGACTGTTTTAAAATCAAGAGGGGGACCAACACAATATTATGCAGGTGGACATAATGTTATGCCTGGGTTTCTACTGGTATTTGTTGCATTTTACTAGTGGAACAGGCTGACTGAACACCTTTAGCAACTTGTAGATCACATGGTGGTATTTCCCAATGGCACGCCTTCAGTGGTGTCCACCAACCTGAATCAATCCAACATGGCTAAAGAAACCATCAGTATAGAGGAACGCAGTATAACGGAATCTCATACAGCAAGAATGAATGTCACCACTACAGCAAGAAACCCAATAAAACTTAACTTAAATTAACACGTCACCTTTCATTGTAGCCACAACTGCACCTCAGTCATACATCATCTCTAGCAAAAGCAATTATATTTACCTCATAAAATGACCCCCAGATTTTCCCTACATTTGTTGTGCATTTTTTTCTATGAAATTTAAAATGAAGGTGAATTGTTGTTTTTTTGCAAATTCTATGGGAAAGAAAATGCAAAAGTAGAACAAGTTCTTATGTTTTTTCAAAATCACACTCTTGATGTCTCCATTTTGAGTCCTCTCAAGGTTTCTTCCTAATTACATCTAGAGGAAGTTTTCCTTGCCACAGTTGCCCCAGGCTGCTCATCCGGAATAAACACACATCATTCACTTTAATTCTTTAGTTCTGTGAAGCAACTTTGAGAAAACGTCCATTGGAAAAAGTGCTATAGGAAAACAAACAAACCCCCTCCCCCAATTCTGAACGGTTTTGGTTGACGGTTCCTCAGCTTTTCTTGAAAAGTTCATTTTGTAAATGTCCTTGTAAGTGTATCTGCAACCAAATAAATTTCTTCTCCTCTTCCAGGTATTGTGAAATGAAAAAACAGCTATAAAATCCACGAATATATTTAAGCTTGTGCAGTTTGCTACAGACGCGGTTTGTGAGCTCTGACTAGTGCGATCTCTGACCACCTAATTAAAGAACGTGAAAATGGCGATATGGCTGCTAGAGGGCCTCAGAATGCCCAACCTGTTAAAGCAACAAGCAACATGGAGTTTATGTTTAAAAAAAGTCTGCAGGTGCTGGTGCTATGTCAGATACTGGCTGCAATCTGATTGGCTAGAAACTGCACTGTAAACAGACACAGGAGTGCGCAATGGAGAAACGCTATGCAATGAAGATAATAGACTATTGGGAATAATTTCATACATGCTCATTGACAAAAATCTAATCAACTATAAGTCAGCAATTGAGAGAGTTTCAGCCAGCAAAAAAAGCCTTGCTTTTTATCTATTGATATCTATTGATATTTTCAGCCCAAGATGTTTAGAGACATTTTGCTCCGAGTTCTCAGCACTGTTACCACAAAATTGGAGGCACACAATACGGTAGCATGAAACTATGAGACCCGAACCTGCTTCAGCATGACAATGTCCCTGTGCACAAAGCCAGCGTCATGAAGATGTACTTTACATGGGTTTAAGTGGATGATCTCCTGCTATAGAGCTCTGAAGCCTGGACCGTACTGTACACCTTTTGGGAGGAAATAGAACGCTGACTCCACCTAAGGCCTTTACTAATACCTTTCTTCGTGGCTGAATAAATCTCCACAAGCACACTTCTGAATCTAGTGAAACATCTTGCGAGAAGAGTGGAGGTTATTATAATGGATATTGGGGACTAAATGTGGAATAGGATGCACGTAGGATTCATCTGGTCAGATATCCACAAACTTTTGTCTATATATGGTCAAGTTTATTTGCAGAACAGCTCCTACCTCAGACTGGTGAAGCTCTGAGGAAGTTTCATCCATCTGTTTTTCATTAGGGATACCACAGTTTCATTAATAAACACAACCATAAAATATTAAAGGGCATGTCAAATGGCTGTTCAGGACAACCCCTAAGAAATGGCTGAAATGATCACTTCAGAATGATCTTTTGGAACTTCTCAGATGTATTCCTACTTCCTGTTCAGCAGAAAGACCCAAATTGTGTGTTTGACTGTCCTTAAATAATGCCTGCTGAGTGGGGCGGTTCAGATTCCTTTATTTTTTTATACAGTATATCGCAAACATACAGTAGAAGGTATTCTTTGTGTCTCTTAAACATCATAGTCTTCAAAGAAAGATAGATAGACAGATGGAAAGATAGAGGAAAAGATAAATATCTCCCAGACGTCTGTTCAGAGCATTAATCTTATTAATTATGGAAGCCTCTCCATACTGAGGACTCGCGAAGGGAAAATGAAAAGATCAGAGCCATCAGTGAGTGGAGTTAATGAAAATACTAATTACCTGATGATAAACTGTGGGAAGAAAGAGAGAGAGAGAGAGAGAGAGAGAGAGAGAGAGATGAGATGAGAGAGATAGAGAGAGAGAGATACTCGCAAGTTCGACTGTAAATAGAGCAGCGCAGAGATGAGTGAGATATGGTTAATTTGACCTGAATAAGGCAGAAAGCTAGTGATGGTAATGCACCAAAGCAGAAGCACACATTACACACACACACACACACACACACACACACACACACACACACACACACACACACAAACCTGTCTCACTGTCCCACACCAACCAAACCTGTCTCTTGCTCTCCTACAGCAGTCAAACCTGTCCTACTGTCCCACACCAGACAAACCTGTCCCACTTCTCCTACACCAAACAAACCTGTCTCACTGTCCCCACACCAAACAAAAGTGTCTCATTAGCTACCCTGTGTGCCTGATTATGCAGTTTAAGTCATGATGCTGTGAAATAATATTTACTTATTATATTATTATACTAAAAGCATCACTGGCTGAAATAACAGCTGAATTGTCAAAATGATAGCTAAAGTTTAGCTATCTATAACTATTTAAAAGCATTGCTATTTGCTATTACTTCTGCAAGCTACCAAAACAACAACAGAGGGAAAATATCAAGAACTAAACAGCTAACAAAGCTATACCTTTCTCAAACAAACCACGAAATAAAACACCTGTTTACTAAACTGATGACCTCAGTGACTCTTAAAGGTGACATCATTATGCTAGCTCTGATAGCAACTGATCTAATGGCAAGCTTTTAACAATGGGGAGTTTGAGAGAAACTCCCATTACACAACACAATACGCAACAACATCTGCCTTCATATCTGTGTGTGTGTGTGTGTGTGTGTGTGTGTGTGTGTCTGTGTGTTTTGGGCTGTTGTTGGCTGAATGACTTCAAAGAAGGGTGCTCTCGTCCACTGTCTCACTGAACCTGCAGCATCTGTCATGCTTTTATACTGTGTGTGTGTGTGTGTGTGTGTGTGTGTGTGTGTGTGTGTGTGTGTGTGTGTGTGTGTGTGTGTGTGTGTGTGTGTTGTGTGTGTGTGTGCGTGCGCGGTATGTGTGTGCATGTGTGTTTGTGTGTGAGTTTGTCAGAGAGAGAGAGAGAGAAAGAGAGAGAGAGAGATACAAAGAGGACAGTATGAGGAAGAGAAAGAGGGAGGCATATGAAAGCAGTCATAGTTGAAAGAGCTGAACCCATTGAGTGTGTGTGTGTGTGTGTGTGTGTGTGTGTGTGTGTGTGTGTGTGTGTGTGTGTGTGTGTGTGTGTGTGTGCGCACATCACTGAGTATCTCTGTATCGCGATTACAAGTGTTTGTCAAAAGATTAACTCTTGTCACAAACACATTCGTATAAATGAATTAAAGCAAACCAGCAGCAAAGTATTTATATGCTTATAGCTTTATATATACTGACACACACACACACACACACACACACACACACACACACACACACACACACACACACACACACACACACACACACACACACACACACAAATGCACAAACACACAGATGTGAGATGGTGCAGTGTGAGATAAGAGGAGTGTGACAGCAAAGGAGAACAGAGACTAAATCTCCTGTTACACACAGATACAGTTACACTCAGGGGAGAGAGAGAAGAGAGAGGAGAGAGAGATGAGAGAGAGAAGGAGATGAGAGAGAGAGAGAGAGAGTAGAGGAGAGAGAGAGGAGAGAGGAGAGGACGAGAGGACAGATCGAGAGAGCCAGAGAGACGATAACATAAAAAGAAAAAAAAATATAGAGAGAGAAACAAAAGTAAGCAAGGGACAAAGAGATATGGTGTTTTGCCCACAGAGGGGGACGTGAAGGGGCCTAAAAATTGCATTTCAGTCCCTCCTACACTCTACAAAGACTGAAGATAAGACCTCTTTTTCTCCCCTCTCTCTCTTTCTCTCCCTCTCCCTCTCTCCCTCTTTCTTTACTAATAATTTCACGTCACATCTTGAGTTTACCTTTCGACACATTCACTGTGTGGAGTGCTAATTTGAACAAGGAACACACCAGATATAATGCTAAATATTTTGACACCAATGGAAATGATTCCATAATGAAGCAGGTGGAATGGAAGGCAGTGCACCAGTACCACAGAACAGTTTTTACTGGGTAAAAAAAACGGTCTTTGTATAATGTTGGTTTTACCTTTATGCATCTAACCTATCTGGATAAGGCTTTGGGTGACTGCTTGGTAGGTTGGGGGTTCAAACCCCAGTATTTCCAAGCTGCCACTCTTGGGCCCTTAAGCAAGGCCCCTGAACCCTGTGTACTCCAGGGCTAGGATATGCATTGAAAGAATTTCACTGTGCTGTAATGTACATGCCTAAGGTATAAAATCATTCCTATATGTATATAGAGGACCATATGTTTGTAAAAAGTTTGGAAAAAACATTTATTTATTACATAGATTTTATTGTCTTTTTATAAAAAAATACATGCTACTTTTGTTTATGTGGCTCTTATATATGGATGTCGATTTGTATACGTCGACATTAAGCAAGATTTTGCTGAATAATTGTATAAATGGAGGTCAGGATTTACTACAGGCTTTCACAATTTCAGAATAAGGATGCATTCATATTTATTTAGTTTTTCCCAAAAAAATAAAAGCAAAAATGAATGTATGTATAATATAATAATAAAATATATAGTATGCAAAAAAAATAAAAAATTATAAAATACGCAGCTCCTTAGTTCTGGTTAGTAATGATAATAAAAGCTCCAAATCTCCAGATTTCAATCAACAGATTTTTGGAACGACATTTTAGACCCAGCTCTGGTATTACAACACCAGAAGAGAGAGAGAGCGAAGAAAATGTGTTTTGGAAGAACCACGATAATCGCTTTAGTACCTAGTACTGCAGATACTTCTAGTAGAATCGATGGCAAAGCAAAGCACTCTAAAGCCCAACAACTTACACCGCAATTGGTTATGGCTTATTTTTTTCCCTTCCCCAGCGGCCTCTGAAGCAATTTGTGTCGAATAAGATAATAAACAAAAAGGAATTTCATGTTGTCTGCCGAATCCCCGAAAGGAACATGAAACAACGTGCACAACAACTTCAGAAGAACAAGGCTACAAGACCACCAGGCTCACACAGCACATGGGTGACTTCTTCCTCCAAACAGTGAGATGAAAGAGAAAAGTCAGAGTGTGTGAGAAACACCGCGTCTCGCTCTCTCCGGCTCGGACCGCCGTGGCCGTCGCGTGAGGGGAAATGGAGAGAAAGTGATAGCGGGAAGGAGAAAGAAAGAGAAAGAGGGTCTAAAAAGCCTAGTTCAATTAGCGTCATAAAAAAGAAAATACTTTGTAAAAAGGAAATAAATGCAACAGCGAGAGGAAGACTGATGCTCTCAAATAAACTGGGGCTGCTGAATTTTTAATTGGCAAGAGAGAGAGAGATCCTAATTACGGCCATCAAGACATAGCACTTCCAAACACATTCCACACTTCTCTCTCTTTTTGCTCTCTCTCTCTCTCTCTCTTTTTTTCGCTCGCTCTCATTCGCTCGCTTGGCCCAAGTGTATGCTTCCATTTCATTAATATTTGATGAAAATGGGCTCGGCTGCATCAGCTGCCCCAAATGCTGCCTCCATTACGTATGCCACTGTCGTGTGTGTGTGTGTGTGTGTGTGTGTGTGTGTGTGTGTGTGTGTGTGTGAGGTTAAGAGGTGGGGTGGTGTCTCGTCAGCCACTCCTGTCGATTGATGCTATTAGATGGTCGAAAAACACTCGGGTGTGAGCTATAATTGAGCTGACACCAATAATGAAAGCGGATAGTGTCTCAGAGCTCCGGGCGCAAAAAAAAAGAAAAACACCGAACCTATTAATGACCATCATAACTCTAGGGGACTTTACTGTAGGGTCCAAAAGTCTGAGTGCCCTACCAAGAACTGTTTATGTTTCATCAATTATCAAACACGGCGTGTGAAAAATCCACAACGTATTTGAATAGCCCCGTATATACGCTGCTCCGTGTGGCGCATGTGAGAAAACACCATCCGTCTGTACAGTATTTTAAACTAAAGAATTAAGAACCTTTATAGCCTTTAGGTTTGTGTTTCAGTGTCAGCAGACTGTATGTGTGTTGAACACTGTATCTGTATGAACTAGGAGGATTTCTATTAGGGCTTTTAATATCCTTGAAACTTGAAAAAATAAATAAAAATAAATAAATAAATAAATAAATGGTATAACAATATGATTTAGTATTATATTTGTTATATTTTATAATAATTTAAAAACAACATTGAATCCAAAGGGAAGGTGATTGCTTAGTGGATAAGGTGGACTTTAGATCTGAAGGTCATGAGTTTAAATCCAAGCCACATCCAGCTGCCACTCCTGGGCCCCTGAGCAAGGCCCTTAACCCCTATAGCTGCAGAGTTGTATGAATGAGATCAAATGTAAGTTGCTATGGATAAGGGCATCTATCAAATGCTTTAAAAGTAAAAAATGTCTGAAAAAAAGAAAGAAAAGAAATTTAAAAAAAAAATTATAAATCCGTCCAAAAGGCTGAATTTTGTCTCTAGATATATAACAGATTTTTTTTGACAACAAATGTATTAATTCATTATATATATATATATATATATATATATATATATATATATTAACTATATAAATTGATTAATTTTAATACATTTTTATATAATAAAAATGTATAAATAATACTTAAAGAAATTTTTTATTCCTTCACGTGACTGTTTGTGTCTTGTGTGTGTGTGTGTGTGTGTGTGTGTGTGTGTGTGTGTGTGTGTGTGTGTGTGTGTTTATTTACCTAATATTGTTAAAATAAAAATTAAAATGTGCTTTGATAACACAATAATATAAGGACAATGATTTATTGGTAAAAAATGTTTACATATTTTATTAATTTATATTTACATGAATTTATTTGGCAGACATTTTTATCCAAAGCAAATTACAGTTGAGGAAATACAACAAGCGATTTATCATTAAATGGCTATAAACACGTGAATTGCCCGTTAGAAAAGATTTTATTTTTATTCCTTTTTTATTTTTAGTCTACACTTTATCTCAAATACCACTGACTGACTCACTCACTTATCACGAAATTTTAAAAACCACTGAACGGATTGCAATGAAATTTGGAACATACCTTCCTCTTGGGTCTTAGGTGCTCACTATGAAAGGGTTTTGAAAAATTTGCCCTGGATCGCGGCTAACTCGCGAAAAACGCGATTTCTCACGCATTGTAAATTCTTCGAAATAACATTACGGATCCTCATGAAACTTAGTACATTGTTTCTTATTAGATGTTAGATGCACGATAAAAATTATTTTCAAAGTAGTTTGCCCTGTATCAGTACTACAAAGGGGTAGTACGTTATTTGTTGACGTTACGTTCTGATCTCTGATCATCCAGTCCTGCTCAGTGCTTACTGCTTATTGCCATATTGCTTAGCGTTCTGCCTTCCGTAGCGAAGCACGGGTACTTTCAGCTAGTACTTTATACTATGCAGTTTTTAGCTACTCTCATCAATCAACACAATATATCACTGAAAATGTAATATTAAAAAAGAGGAAAAAAATTATGAGAAGTTTTTCCAATGATCTTTAGGAAATTTGGGTGATGCAACTTTGTGTTTAACGTGTTGACTTACGGGAAAATCCCAAATGTTTCATGGATAGTTTCACACATTAATGCAAATCGTAATATATTTTGAGGTTTAATTAAAGTGAGCTCGAACAAAATGTATGTTCAAAGTTGTAAACCTTGTATACTGCTTTTATTTCTTCACCATGTCTTGTTAGTTTCCTGTTTAAATGAGGAAAGATCTAGAATATTACATTTTCCCTTTACTTGAACTAGGAGACCCAAACGTGTTCCAGCATCACAAAGCGTCTGTGCACAAAGCGAACTCCGTGAACATTTGCTTTGGGTTGAAATGGAAGATCTTTAGTGGCCTGCTATAGTTCTCTAATCCCTATCGAACACCTTTAGGATAAAAACCCGCAGGCCTCCTCACCTCAGATACACCAGTACCTGACTTTACTAGCACTCTTGTAGCTGAATGAGCACAAGCAAGCTCCAAAATCTAGTGGAACATCTTCCCAGAAGAGTGGAGGTGCCTATAACAGTAAATGTGGAATGAGTTGTTCAAAAAGCACATACGCATTTTATGGTAAGGTGTCCACAAACCTTAGCTAGCTAGCTGGACATTCGCTGGGTGAAATGTATAATTTAGGATCTTTAACAGGACATTTGACAGTATGAGATGTTAAACATTTCAACTGGATTTTACAATGACGGTTGATTTGACTTTGGTTTTGATGCTTTGGATGATTTGAGTGACCTGCTCAAGAAGGCCAGAGGGGTGTCGTTTATAAAACAGGAATTTGATTAAACATAAAAATGAGGGTGTGAGGGACAAAAAAATGAGCCTTAATCCCTCTGCAATCCCCCCAGATAGCTACTAGGTCCTTCTCTTAGCTCGTCATACTCCCGAGAGACATCCTGCTCATTAGATATTTAGAGAGAGAAGCAGAGGGAGAGGGTGAGGGAGGGAGAGTCACTACTCCCCCAACCCTAATCACAAACATGAGACTCCAAATAGGGACCTGGACTGTGAGAGCTGAGCCTAACCTTGAGTGGTCCTAAATAGTTTTACATTTTTACTATAAAAAAGACTGATGTTTTTTCTTGGCATTAACAAGAATGTAAACTACATCTTGAGTAGTTCTACTAACATCCATTTTTCCATTTTTACACTGATTACAATGTTTAAGTTAATAACATTTGTACTGCATTTGCTCTGTCTGTCATCTATCTATCTATCTATCTATCTATCTATCTATCTATCTATCTATCTATCTATCTAAGTGACTGTAAGTCTATCTATCTATCTATCTATCTATCTATCTATCTATCTATCTATCTATCTATCTATCTATCTATCTATCTATCTATCTATCTATCTATCTATCTGTCTGTCTGTCTGTCTGTCTGTCTGTCTGTCTGTCTAAGTGACTGTAAGTCTATCTATCTATCTATCTATCTATCTATCTATCTATCTATCTATCTATCTATCTATCTATCTATCTGTCTGTCTGTCTGTCTGTCTGTCTGTCTGTCTGTCTGTCTGTCTGTCTATCTAAGTGACTGTAAGTCTATCTATCTATCTATCTATCTATCTATCTATCTATCTATCTATCTATCTATCTATCTATCTATCTATCTATCTATCTATCTATCTATCTATCTATCTATCTATCATCAATTTATCTATCTGTCTGTCTGCCTGCCTGTCTGTCTGTCTGTCTGTCTGTCTGTCTGTCTGTCTGTCTGTCTGTCTGTCTGTCTGTCTGTCTGTCTGTTTTTCTGACCGTATGTCAATTTACTGCATTTTAATAAGAGTCTGTGGGAATCGGTGCCCACTTCCTCCTTGTCCCTCTATCCAGGACTCCAAAACATGTTGTGCAGGTTCCTCAGTGATTCCATCCACTTTCTTTTACACCAAGGCCTTAATTCAGTGAGACAGAAGGAAGCGGAGGAGAAAGCAGCTGTCATCTTCCATCTCACACCGCCTTCATTTACATCAAACTTTAATCATGCTTTCAGAGTTCCTCAGCCTCTCTCACTCTCGGTCTGTCCTGCTCAGCTCTTCATCTCACGCTGAGGTCAGGTAAGCAGATCCACAGAGCCTTCCTAATGGTTTAAGGCTTGAACATTGTCACGGTCAACAAACATTTTTAATAACAACACCTCCTGTTTTTCATTTATAGTTACGTCTGCGATACAAATTTCTAACATAGCAGCGATAAACGCTTCCCTCATCAGCCTTTCTTTTTTCTCTTTCTGGAACAAGGCAACTTCTGATAAAAGTGTAAAAACTTTAGTGTCCGCCAGCTGTTACAAATAACTGACACTGGAGACTCTTTCCGCAAACATCCCCATAAACAAATATTATATTAAATCACCTGTAGATCTGTCAGAACTCAGAAATCAGACATGGCAAAATAAGTTTATACACTCAAATGGATCCAAGAGGAAGACATGATCAATACGAATCTAAGCAGAATTACGAATTACAGAACATACAACACTTAAACCACAACAACCTCCCAAACCAGTGCACACAAAGACACTCACACACACACACACACACACACACACACACACACACACACACACACACACACACACACACACACACACACACACACTCTCTCTCTCTCTCTCTCTCTCTCTCTCTCTCTCTCTCTCTCTCTCTCTCTCGCTTAAGAGCGCAGTACACATCACAGCACACATTACCACAATGCACTGAGTATTTACATATTCATAGAGATGTAAATTATTTAACACTGAGAGCCACAGTAAGATCACACCAGCGTTATGCCTCACACACCAACAGCATTTTACACAATTATTATCTCATCTGATCATTTTTCTCATTCTGTTCTTTCTCATGTCTATATATTCATTTATACTTTTTCCATCATGTAACCAAAATTTTTATTCAAATTGAAAAAAACTTTCTCACTCAACACACACACATATGCTGTGTATATACACACACATTTATATTTATAAAATGTATATCTTAAAAAAAGAAATATATATGTATATTTTCATTATTATTTATTTTATTTACAATTAATATGATTTAATTATATATTATTTTAATTAGAGCTGTCAATTGTGTAAAATATTCACTCATGATTAATCGCATGATTGTCATGAGTTAACTTGCGATTAATCTAAACTTAATTGCACATTTTTATCTGTTCTAAATGTACCTTAAATTAATACTCTTTAACTCAACATTGGCATGGACAAATATGAATGCTTTATGCAAATATATATTTTATTAATCAGTGAAACTAAACTCATCATAGAGCAGGAAAACTAGACATGTGTCAAAGGTCATAGATGTTTTTCAAAGAACTCGTTCATGTCTGTTAGACACATGAAAAAAAGAACACAGAAATGATTTCTCTTCCTTTGCACTGAGCGATTTACTCACACATGCCTGTTACGTTTTCAGATGAAAAGGTAGCTAATAAAAATACTCTTGTAATTATGGTGTTCTAAATGACGTAAATCATCAGGACACTAAACGGAACATTTGCTGTTTCCACACGGATGGTTTTAATTGCCGGATGTGCGCATCATGGTGGATTTTTTTTTTTTTTTTTTTTACACCTGAGTAATGAAAGGATCTTGTGAATAAATGTGAGTTGTGTTGAAGGTTTTAATTTGGCCTTTTTTATATTTATTTTAAAAATGTTTATAAAAAATTGTCAAATAGAACATTTTATCTATATATATAAATAAATATATTTAAAATATAAAATAGGATTAGAGAGGGTTGATAAAAATGTTTTCAAATTTTGTATCAAAATACGTTATTGTTTTGTATTTTTGTAGTTTTTAAGTACTGTAAAATACTTTGTAAGAAGTTCTACATGATGACATCATGAAAAAATGCAGACTCTGATTGGTGCCTGCTCAGTATTTCACCCAGACTTGTTGAGATCAGAACAGAAAATTGATGCATATGGAAGAAGGTGGTGAAGGTAAGAAACGTTCAGGCTGCCAGCTTTCAAATAGGCGTCTAACGATCGATAAATAAATGTTTGATTGTTGAATATTGTACCCTGATTGAATTAGCTGTTTAGTAGGATCATGATTTTGCATCCCATTACATGAATGATTGACTGACACATAATATATTATTCTATTTATCATCAACAATCAAATAATAAATCAGTTAGAATCAAGTTGATATGAATGCAGGTGCCATCAGTCGTCTTCTTATGAATGACTTGATTGTCATTGACTCAGTGTTACTGATGAAAAAAATAAAAAAATAAAAAAATAAATATATATATATATATATATATAATAAGATTTATTCACATGCATTAGACTATAATTAAACTGTATTTTATACACATATTTAAACTATATGCATAAAGTAATCAATTTGATTCGGTAAATCTTTTATCATAAAACCTTTGGTTACATAAAGAAAAATGTTTCCATTTTTATTAATTGTATGAATAACATTTTCTTTTAATGCTTTTAAATGCAAATTAAAATTAATGCACATCTAATGTATTTATTTTTACATTATAAGACTGATTCTATTGGTATGAATTAATTAATGAAAATATTTATATAAAATGTAATTTACAAATTTCCCAGAAATAAAAAAATAATTAAATTAAGTTGTATGTGCATGAAGGATGGTGCAGGATGCAAGTGTCAAAAGTGTAAAGTCTGCAAAAGTCAAAGGACAGATACACACACGTGCACACACACACACACACACACACATGAACCCACACATACACATGCACACACGCACACACTTTCTCTCGTGCACCAAAAGACCTCCAGAAAAGGACACAAGTGGCAGAAGCTGTACTTCCTCGAGTGTGCAGACCCCCTCCCTCACGCACTTCCCATACTCGCTCACTCACTCTCTGCCTTATGCATGCACACACACACACACACACACACACACACACACACACACACACACACACACACGGAGGGAGGCTCACACCATCATCACCCCTCATAGGAGGAACAGATGCCCGTACTCACTCAGTGTCCTGACATCCTGCGCTGAAGTTCCCTGATTTATTCTTTTTTTTTTTTTTTATAACACTCTCCCATCTTGTCCTGAAGATGGCTGATCGGTGGAACAGGGACACCTTGGTGACCATCTCAGCAGAGCCAGCTGTGTATCTCAATCCCAGACCTGGGCTTTGGGCTCAATCCGAACCCTGTCCATGCAGTTTTCCCACTCATACACAATCTGGTGTCCCGTGCCGGCTTTCTCTGCATCTGCTTGCAAAAGCGAAGCGCAATCAATATGGAAGGGGCGCGCTATTTTATGATTGGAGAAGTTGTGTTGTGTTTTTTGGTGGTGAAATTCATTATTTAGTATCTGAACCTTCAGCTATTCCGTATCATTTATTCATAAAGTCCCTTTTTGCCAGAAGGAAATGGATACAGAGAGAGAGAGAGAGAGAGAGAGAGAGAGAGGGGAGAGAGAGGGAAGAAAAAGAGAAAGCAGAGTGAGAGAGAGAGAGAGAGAGAGAGAGAGAGAGAGAGAGAGAGAGAGAGAGAGAGAGGGGGAAGAGAAAGAGATAGAGAGAATGAGAGAACGAGCAGGGGGAAAGAGGATGGGGGGGGGAGCAAAGGGGCGTTAGAAGTTCAGATTGATGATATTGATCACTTTGCATCTTGAAATAAATCGAGGGAGGGAATTATGGACATGATTGACAGATGAAAACCTCATATGGCTTTGAGGCCTTGAACATCAGAAGAGTACGCTGCACTGATTCAACTGAGGCTGCTCCGACAACCAACCCACACACACACACACACACACACACACACACACACACACACACACACACACACACACACACGCGCGCAAGGCAGTCTTGTTGTTTGGCTTGTAACATAACAAAACCCTGAGCTATGATTATATGGATGAGTATAAAGTGATTCAGGTTTAAAAGGTTCGAAAAGTAAAAAGGCCCCGCAAAATACTCGGCATCACTCACTCAAGTAATGAAAACGAATGTAAAGCCATGAAAAAACCCCAACATGAATAAACGAATACAATATAGCTCAATTTGACAACAAAAACAAGCAAATCTTTTTTTTTTCCCACCGTCTTGTGAATAACAATAATAAAAGCGCATGCTTTAGCGGACAAGCCAAGGCCTAGAGCCTGCCAAGGGAAAATAATCAGAAATTTCCATGCCCCTTTTGAATTATTTACATCCGACTTGCCGCTACAGCGCCACTGCCGAATTGCTTGAATCGATCACCGTCAGTGGTTGAGGAACAAACACTACCTGTGGATGGAGTGTGCACTTTGTAGGGTGTAAGGTGGAGGATGCAGTGTACAATAACCCCGGTACTTTTTATCTTTCTGGAATACGTTCATGTTGGAATGTGTCCGTTTTTTCTCAGTTATTTCTATCCATGGCTTTGGGCATGGCACACACACACACATCCACACACATCCACACACAAGACTATTTTATTTAAATGCCTTTGTTATGTATTTTTATTTATTTCTTTTCTCTGAGGTAAAATATACTTTATAGACAAAATTGTGTGGACTTCTGATCATATGAATCCGATCTGCTCCTTTATGAACATCCCATTCCACATTTAATCCTCATTAACTGTTATAATAACCTCCATTCTTTCCAGAAGGACATTCCACTACATTTTGGAGTGTGCCTGCGGAGATTCATGTGAGATTCATTCAGACAAAGGGATGTTAGTAAAGTCAGTAACTGATGGAGTTGAGGTGAGGAGGCCTAGGGTGCAGTCAGTGTTCACATTCATCCCAAAAGTGCTCACTAGGGTTCAGTTCAGAGCGCTATCGCAAAAGATCCTCCGCTCAAACCCATGGAAAGCATATCTTCATGATGTTGACTTGGTGCAATGCTGGAACAGGTTCAAGTGAAGGGAAAATTTCATCCAAAAGATGTACAAATCCTGTACAATTGTGTGTTGTGAAGTTTGTGGTAACAGTTTTCTACACATTGCTGGATAAGTCACACGTCTCAATATTTGGTCCATGTAGTGTATGTGGTTCATGGAAATTCCTTTGGAAGGCAATGAGTCTATAATCTAATATAAATCTAACCACAACATCAAGTTTTATTCCTTGTTCAATTATCATTTAATTAGATTTCTTATTTCACCAGAACAATGTTGAAGCTTTAGAAACAAAAATTTAGTGTTTTCAACAGATGAAACTACCGTGTTTTTTCGGACTATAAGCTGCTACTTTTTTCCCACGTTTTGAACCCCGCGGCTTATACAACGAAGCGGCTAATTTATGAATTTTTCCTGGATTTTTCCCGGTTTCACAAACTTCAAGCCAAAAAACTGAACCCCATAAGATTAGACCAATGAAACGCATGACGATGCCAAAAGATAAACTCCCGAGAGAAATAGTTGTGAAAGGAAGGAGGAAGTTAGTGAACAATGACTTTCTTGGTCGGCTACTGTTTAGATACAAGCCGTTGTAACGCGTTGAGTCAGGGTGAAGGGAGAGCTTGCTTCTGGCATGCTATTCCCAAAATACCGCTATGCTCCTAAAGGAAGCGCAACATATTTCACCTGTTACACCGTGTGTAACGTGTCTTTTGTTAAAGCCTGTGTAAAGTACATTAGTGTAGTATAGACAGGCTTATTTATGTTAAAAATACAAATATTTGTCAAATTCAGTGGGTGCGGCTTATATATAGGTGTGCTTTATAGTCCGGAAATGACGGTAAGTGTATGGTATTTCTTTCTGTGAAAAACAACTTTCATTACCCAACTTAAGTGGTTCAAAGATGATTTTTATTTTAAAGCTTGGATCCACAAGATAATTAGTTTTCTTTTTTTATTAAAAACAACAAGAATTTCTAAACAGAAGTGAAATATAAGTACCCAACGGAACCTCCAGCACTGTCCAGCAAATGTTTTTGTAATGCAGTGTATTATTTGTAAAGATTACAGAGATAAAACTTAAAAAAAAAAAGACAAAACGTCAGATAAAATTACATTTATTGACGTGAACATGCTACGGTTTATACTGACTTCCTTTTCCAGAGCTACAGTATAAATAGTAGAGTAGACAACAGTATAAACATTATATATTTGTCAAATAATATGTATGTTTTTTGATTTATATACAGTCTCTGATGTTAAAACCACATTAAATGCCCATTAGGTAATTTCCTCCTAAACTTGGCTTTTAAAGACCTCATGGAGAATTCATGAGGCGTTATTATGAATTATTGAGGTGTGTCGTAAATGTCCATTTCATAGTCGGAGTATCTTTACTTTTACCTTTTGTAATGAATCAATTTCAATTAATGCCGTAATGTCTCCCCAGTGTATTACTGCACTGCACAGGTAGGCAGGTGCGCTGCGCTGTCCGTGCTGGAAACACCCCGACAAACAGCAACGTTCAGTCATCATTAGTTCTTGGTGTGTACTTTTTTCATCCTGCCTGCTCGCTCACTTCCTCCCAGACCGCTCGCTCCGACATGACGAATGATTATTGTTTAGCGAAAGTAAAAAAGTATTGATCGGGGATGGCGAGATGTGCGTCTGGTGTCTGATGAATATGGTGTGCAGACAAACTTTTTTTTTTTCCTTCCACCTGGGCACATCCTGGCACCCTGGGGGAGTCAAATCACGCCAATGATGTCATAGACTCGAGAATAGATGCAAGAGAAACTCTTGAGGGAGCTTCATTTTGCAACTCAATGGCAAACACAGACCCACAGACACACACACTTAGTCATCCATGACTAGCTTCCTGGCATATCGGTTCCCTTATTTAAAGGTTTATGACTCAGTTGTGTTCTAGACTTCTACACCGCTGGCAGAGTTTCAAGCCAAATATTTTTTCTAAAATGTTTCTCTAAACGCTGAACAGGTTTCTAATAGCACAACATTAAAAGTAAAGAATGTCACGCCAACAGAAAAACAGGCAGAAAGCAAAGCGAAGACGTAAAGAAGTAAAGACATGTAGATGCAAGAAAGTTAACAAACAAAGAAAGTCATACAAAAAGTATAAAGATAAACAGAGAGGCAGAGGTAAAGACAGGCAGATAAAGACAGAAACAAAACAAGAGAAGAAAGATAGCTAGAAGAAAGACACACAGGCAGGTAGGCAGGTAGACAGAGAAAAATAAGATAAGACAGATAAGCAACAGTGACCAGCAAGCAAAACAAAAACACACAGACAGACAGACAGACAGACAGACAGACAGACGTAAAGAAAGAAAGACAGACTGGTAAGAGTGAAGAAAGTTGGACAGACAGGAAGGCAACCACTCAGACATACAGACAGAGAGACAGACAAGAGTATAGAAGGATTAGCAGGCAGAAAGAAAGACATGCAGCCAAATAGGCAAATAGACAAAAAAAAGTAAGCCAGACAGCCAATTGTGATGAAAGACTGACAGACGCATAAAGCAAAGATTGATAGACAGATATAAAGTCAGTCAGTCTGACGAAAGAAAGAAAGAAAGAAAGAAAGAAAGAAAGAAAGAAAGAAAGAAAGAAAGAAAGAAAGAAAGAAAGAAAGAAAGAAAGAAAGAAAGAAAGAAAGATAGACACACAGGTAGGCAGGTAGGCAGGGAGACAGACAAAAATCCTAGCCAGCTAGCCAGCCAACCATACAGACAGACAGAAGTAAATAAGAATAGGCAGCCAAACTGATATAAAACAGTAAAGCATATCAGGCAGACAGACCAACAGGAAGAAAGACATACAATACAGTCAGGTCGGCAAAAAGACAAGAACAGTAAAGACAGGCAGCCGGAGGTGATGATCAGACAGACAGACATACAGTCAGACATACAGACAAACAGACAGATGTAAAGTCAATCAAAGAGACAGACGTAAAGTCAGTCAGACAGAAAGACACATAGACAGACAGACATGCAGTAACAGCAGTGGGAAACAGGATGGTACAGAAAAAGTCCTTCATCATTTGTTTGAGTAAATTGCTTCCAAGACCAACCCCGTCATTCTACTTCAACCCTTTAACCTTTAAATTGTCTCTGCACCTCATAAAGCAGGCCACACCACTTTTGTCTTTAGCCACTCTTTCTGCCCTCATACCACACAAGCTCTCATTAAGATTCGCCACAGTGCCCCCTCCCCCAAGCTAGTGCTTTCTAATATCTGAGGATGATCTCTAGAGCAGGACAGTGGAGAAAAAGTAATGCAGACTAAAAAAAAAACAGAAATCTGACAATTGATACCGTTTTCCACCTTATTGCATGTTCCAAAATCTGAGCAGACAAAACAAGTTTTTAACCAAGACACCTGGGTCTCCACTTTCAACATCCTGTTCAAACCACCTCTGCCTGCAGTGTAAACTAAGCCACCTTTTGTAACGAACCCATGTCAGATATTAATAGATTTACACCTGCTTTTTAAACAAGTTATATTCTCCTATCTTACTGACATCTTCTTAACAGCTATCTTAAAGCTTTGACTTCTAGAAACCATTCCGTTGCTTTTTCCTGTTGTTCTTCCCTGGATTCAAACACACCATCAACACATAACTTATCTCAGACAAAAGGACCACTAGCAGACTTTCACACATGTACAACTCAAAAAGCCCTGTAAAGCAGGCATGCAGAGCTGTTACTCAATTATAGCTCTCACCCAATTTGCAGAAACCATAACAATTTTTTAGTATTGATACTGCAAGTATACTGTAGCTAGTGATATTGGGAATCATCAGATACTCCTGACGATCAACTCCAAACTCTGTGTTAGAAGTACTGCATACAAATTTCCAATCTATTGAGAAGATCCTTTAAAGTATAGAAGAAGAGGCTAAGATGTCACATCAGATGATGAGTTGTATACTTCAAGGCCTTTTCATCTAGTCACTGTATGAAAATGTAGGAACCATCATGCAAATTCATGGATTGTTTTGATACTGAGATTGAATTAGATTAGATTAGATTAGATTTAACATTGTTGTCATTGTTCAGAGAACAAGTACAGGGCTAATGAAATGCAGTAAGCATCTAACCAGAAGTGCAAATAGCAATGTATATTGATTAATAAATCTAATATAAGTAATAAGTAATACAGTATAAGGTGCAAATGTGAAGGTAAACCCAGGGTATCATTTGAAAATGACCACAACAGTGCAAAAACAGGCAACATGCATTATTATGTTGCAATTTGTGCAACTGTATGTGAATTTGCAACAATTAGAGGCATCATGGGAAAAAAATTTAAGTTTACAATATGGAGACAAGTTAATGTACAGTGTCTTTTTGAGTAGTGTCGAGTTGACTGAGTTGAATGTAGAAATCATCGTTTATATTCAGATGATACCCAATTACTCAATAATGCAGACCTATAAGCAAACATCCAATTCTATTCTTCTTGTTATCGCAGCTAATAATTAGTCCAACACATTATATACAAGTCTACTCTCAGTGTCTGCTGGAAATTTTACAACTACTGTTTAATCTAGTCCTGCAATGGTTCTCTATCCTATAAACATAAAAAAGACAAAAGCATGTAGCACTTTGGCATGTAGAACTCCTCAAACTGTCTTCTTATATTGGGCACTACCTTCTATTGCTGTGCTATAGTTTACATTTACATTCATGGCATTTGGGCTCATATCCTTTTTAACCATAAATCCAACATCTCATCCAATGAGCTTCCCCTTTCTCTTACTTCTTAGGTTAAATCAATGTATTAAATCAGTGAAAGAGTTAGATATACAGTATGGAGCTGTATCTGCAAGGTCTAGCCTCATTTTCTATCATTTTTACAGCAGGGACATTAGTTATTTTATCTGATTAAATCTGTTGAATAAAATATATTAAATCACTGATCAATAAAGTTTGAGCTTTCATTTAAAGGTGCTGAATATACATTTTCAGTAATACGTTTTTAAATTGTAATTCTATTTATATTTTACAGCAAACGTTACTACATTTACCTTATTTTTATGCTTTGCTAAGAGAACAGATAAGGTCTTAACACAGTTGAATCAGAATGATTCAAGGCAGCTAGCAGATTGTCAGGTTCTTTTTCGTCTGCTACATTTACATTTACATTTGCGGCATTTAGCAGACGCCCTTATCCAGATCGACGTACAAAAGTGCTTTAAATCTCTAGTAATGAATAAATCTACACTGGTACGCAAGTTTACAAACTCAATATAAATATAATTTGAATTCTACAAACTTGGAAAGTGCTAATTTAGGTATTTCAGGAAGAGGTAGGTCTTCAGTCGTCGCTTAAAGATAATCTTGCTGTACGGACATCCAGGGGAAGTTCATTCCACCACCTAGGTGCCAGAACAGAGAAGAGCCTTGAAGTGTACTTACCTCTCATTCTGAGAGAAGGTGGTACCAGTGGAGCAGTGCTGGAGGATCTCAGACAGCGTGGTGCAGTGCGAGATGTGATGAGGTCACTAAGGTAAGATGGTGCTGGTCCATTTTTGGCCTTGTAGGCAAGCATCAGTGTTTTGAATCTGATACATGCAGCTACTGGAAGCCAGTGAAGGGAGCGCAGCAGTGGGGTGGTGTGGGAAAACTTGGGCTGATTGAACACAAGTCGTGCAGCTGCATTTTGGATAATTTGCAGTGGACGAATAGCATTCAGGGGGAGACCTGCCAGCAGAGAGTTGCAGTAGTCAAGTCTTGAAATGACAAGAGACTGAACAAGCACCTGGGCAGCCTGTATGGACAGAAATGGTCGAATCCTTCGGATGTTATAGAGACAAGAACGAGCAACATTAGCGACATGTGGGAAAAAAGACAGTTCATTGTCCATAGTTACCCCAAGGTCATGAAGTGTTATTTTGGAGATTTTGACCTGGGGCTGAATCACCTGGGATGACCAGAATCACCTGGGATGTCTGCTACCTGGCCTGGATTGTCACAAAGCAACACTTTGTTTAAAGGTGAATGGATACTGTTCTGTGCTACCTGGTTAAACTTGACCTTAGAACTTTTATCGTAGCTCCAGCTCCACTGTAAGAGACAGAATCTAAAAAAATATCAAGAAAAACACATTGTACGATTTTTAAATAATAAAATTTCATTTTATTGCATAAAATAAGTATTTGATCACCTACAAACCAGCAAGAATTCTGTCTCTCACAGATCTGCAGATCTCTCACAAATCAATCAGACTGCAATCTTTACACTATGGGCAAGACCAAAGAGCTGTCTAAGGACACTAGGGACAAAATTGTAGACCTGCACAAGGCTGGCATGGGCTACATGACAATAGGCAAACAGCTTGGTGAGATGGCAACAACTGTTGGCGCAATTATTAGAAAATGGAAGAAATTCAAGATGACTGTCAATCAACCTTGGACCGGACTCCATGGTACCACCGCGTGGAGTATCAATGATCCTGATAAAGGTGAACGATCAACCTAAAACTACATGGAAGGAACTAGTCAATGACCTGGAGAGCTGGGACCGCAGTTTTAACGGTTGCCATTAGTAACACACTACAACGTCATTGAATAAAATCCAGCAGCACACGCAAGGTCATCCTGCTCAAGCCAGCACATGTCTAGGCCCGTCTGAAGTTTGAGAGAAGGTCATGTGGTCAGATGAGACCAAAATACAACTTTTTGGCATAAACTCCACTCACTGTGTTTGGAGAAAGAAGCAGGATAAGTACAATCCCAAGAACACTATCCCAACCGTGAAGCTTGCGGGTGCAAACATCATGCTTTGGGGGTGCTTTTCTGCAAAGGGGACAGGACTGCACCGTATTAAGGGGAGGATGGATGGGGCCATGTATTACGAGATTTTGGGCAACAACCTCCTTCCCTCAGTAAGAGCAGTGAAGATGGGTTGTTGCTGGGTCTTCCAGCATGACAATGACCCCAAACACACAGCCAGGGCAACTAAGGAGTGGCTCCGTAGGAAGCATTTCAAGGTTCTGCAGTGGCCTAGCCAGCCAGAAAATCTATAGAGGGAGCTGAAACTCCATGGATCCCATTGACAGTCCCAAAACCTGAAAGATCTGGAGAAGACCTGTATGGAAGAGTGGGCCAAAATCCCTGCTGTAGTGTGTGCAAACCTGGTCAAGAACTACAGGAAAGGTTTCTGTACCAAATATCAAGTTCTATTTTTCTATTGTATCAAATACTTAATTCATGCAATAAAAAATAATTATTTAAAAACCATACAATGTGATTTTCTGGATTTTTTTCTCTCACAGTTGAGGTGTACCTACGATGAAAATTACAAATCTCTACGTTCTTTGTAAGTGGGAAAACTTGAAAAATCAGCAGTGTATCAAATACGTATTTGCCCCACTGTATATACACAGCTAGTACCCAGATTTATGATGGCGTTCTGAATACTCAATTGTAACGTGAAAAGCTGAGACATGTCCTAGTCTATACAGGAGTCTTAAAGAATAGTGATCAGAATGGGGTAGTATACTGTCATTTGTTAATAATTTAACAAATTACAGTATATAATTTTAGCAAAATAGAGCCATATACAGTTAAGTTTCTTTCGGCTTCTCCCGTTAGGGGTCGCCACAGTGGATCCTCCGCATGTTTGATTTGGCATATGTTTTACGCTGGATGCCCTTCCTAACGCAACCCTCCCCAATTTATCCGGGCTTGGGACCGGCACTGAGAGTGGCTGGGGATGGTTCCCTGACCGGGAATCGAACCCGGGTCGCAGCGGTGAGAGCGCTGCATCTAAACCACTAGACCACCAGGGGACCTATATACAGTACAGTAATAAAACATAAACTATACAGTATACAACAACTAGGCATAACATTATGACAACCTGCCTAATATTGTGATGGTCCCCATTTTGCTGCTAAAACACTCCTGACCTGCCGAGCATCAACAGCATTAACTTCTTCAGCAGTTTAAGCTACAGGAGCTCGTCTGTTGGATCGGACCACACGGACCAGCCGTTTGCTTCCCATGTGCATTAATGCCCACAACCCTGTCGCCGGTTCACCACTGCATTTTTAATAGTTACTGATCAAAGGGGAGAGACGAAAGCTAAAATTGGGCTTTGAAACACCAAAAAACAAACAAAAAAAAAATACATACTCTAACACGGAGACAACTAAACTCTGTCAACCACTAGCAAAAGAGTAAGACATCTCACAAGGTTGGAGATGTGTACATCCTGCAAAACGTAAAATATTTGTACAATTTTGGCGATCGAAAAAGATTGAGTCAAAACATTATAACTCGGGAACTACCTGTTATGATTGACTGTTTTATGCACAGATTCACTATCCAAGTAACAGCTAAGAAAATGCCAGGCACTGGTTATAAAACAAAGTATGAAATAGTGTGTAAGTGTGTCAAACACTCAAACGCCTGCCTTTGTTCTCACATAAAGCCTCTGATATCCACTATAGATATACACCATAACTCTTGCATCATTAGTGCGCCCAGACACACGAACAAGTCTGTCATGCACACTGGCACACTCTAACACGACAACTACTGCTTCTGTGTAATAACACCAGAGCAGCCGAGTCTCTCTGCTCCCTACGTCCCCCTCAGTCCCCTCGTTATCATGCCTAAGCAGGAGCTGGGAGGGTATGAATTGATTTGGTGGGTTCCTCTGGGAGCTCATGCTACTTTCCCTTTCTTTCTTTCTTTCTTTCTTTCTTTCTTTCTTTCTTTCTTTCTTTCTTTCTTTCTTTCTTTCTTTCTTTCTTTCTTTCTTTCTTTCTTTCTTTCTCTCTCACACACAGACACACACAAACACACACACAGACACACGATGTACAGGTAGTGCGCTCTGCAAAATTCCATGGCGCACACCACATTGTTATCTTCATGTGACCTTTGACCTATGATGTATTGGCATAGATGAAAGATGCTCATCAGCATCATGGGAATGTGTGTGTGTGTGTGTGTGTGTGTGTGTGTGTGTGTGTGTGTGTGTGTGTGTGTGTTGGACAGGCAACAATCAGAATCATGCTTTACCTTTTGAAGCTCAGCTCCACTGGGAAGCAATGAAACATTGATGAGTAGCGTCTGTGTGTGTGTGTGTGTGTGTGTGTGTGTGTGTGTGTGTGTGTGTGTGTGTGTATGTGTGTGTGTGTGTTAATATGTGGGTTTATGTATAAGGATTGTGTGTATGTGTGTGGGGCAAAGGCCGGGTGGCAATGGGTGGCAAATAAAGCTCTGTCTCAGGTGTAGCTGGTATTACGAGCCTGAGGAACGGCTAGTTTGTACACACACACACACACACACACACACACACACACACACACACACACACACACACACACACACACACACACACAAACAAGTGGGCTGCAGGGTTATAAGACACTCATAAAGATGGCTTCCTCTCTTATTAGAGCCTGTCACTCTGGGTGTCTGTCAATAGTGTGATTAATAAAAGCACACAGCTGACAGGCTGCCAATCAACACACTCAAACACACACACAAACACACACACACACACACACACACACACACACACACACACACACACACACACACACACACACACACAGGAGAAAAAAGACAGACAGAGAAAAAGATAGAGGGGTGTTCTCTACCTCCTCCACAGGTGAGGGTCAGACCAGCTAGCTCTTGTTTTTTTACTGTCCACTATTTTGACAAGCGGTCTGACAGTTTTAGCTACACACAAACACACACACACACACACACACACACACACACACACACACACACACACACACACACACACACACACGCACGCACACGCACACTTTCTTACACTCACACAGATGTCTGACAATACCATCAAACCTGTTGACCACAAAATCTAGAGTAATTGGGGTCTTCCCTGTATGTGTGTGTGTGTGTATGTGTGAATGCTGTACTAAAGGTCAAAGTATATTATCTAGTTATCAAAGAATAATTATCTCACACCTTCAACCTTTGGGATGAATGTGAACGCTGACTGTACCCCAGGCCTCCTGGGTCTAAATGTGTAATATA
>NC_139575.1:6171446-6588946 GCF_946808225.1 Silurus aristotelis
TTGCACTATGACACTTTAACTCTGGACTATATAACACACCACACTGCACACGGACACGTTACTTTACACTTTACACATTAATCACTTTACTGTTTCTACTGAAATACACATCCATGTATATACACATATTTTTACATATATCTTCATATATTTAATATTTTTTATAGGTTATACTTTTTATTTATCTACCTCCTTTTTTTCTTGGTTTATTTTTCCTTTATGCTTGAATGCCGGACCGTCGTGAAAACACCTATGCAAAGACACGAAATAACCTGTAAAATGCAACTGGGTTGAATGTTATACAGTTGATATACAGCTGAGTTGAATATTAATATCAGGTCTGAAACTTTAGCTAATACAATGACTTTTAGGAGACATTCCTGACATTCCTACACCTTGACCATGTTATACCAACGATGCAGGAACATTCTAAAATCTTTCTATTCTGATAGTTTCAAGTCCGATTCTATCACAATGGTGTTCGGGTCATTTTGGGAAACTGGGGTCAATCAATAACCCTCAACTTAGCGATTTCTATTCCCACCTGGTTACACAGACCTGCCAGCAGGAGGCTCCATGAGCACACAGGGCCCAGTGTCATCACGAGAGTTTGTCAGGATTAGCAGTGCAATGAAGAACAGATAGATCAGGGGTTTTAAACTCCATGTTACAGTTGTATTGGTATAAAATCTAAACAGATGGACTGGGCCAATAGGGACTGACTGAACATTGCTAAATAATGCACACTACAGGAGGCTTTAAAGGAAGAAAGCTCACGCTCGTGCTGTTGTTTTATGGCCTCGGGTGTAAAAAATAAAAGGCTGATGTGCGAAATGAAATGGCTGTGGCTCTCGGGCTCGCTCTCCATCCATCACCGAGGCGATATGGCCCGATGTTTATTAGAAATGATCCTCGCCATCTGCGGCGTTCAGAGGCTCCTCATTGGCCGAAGCGTGGACCCAAATGCTGCTTAATTATTGATGTGTGTATATTGCTGATTTCGATGTTCTTCTCCTTCCCTCCCCAGTGTGTGTTTGAGAGAGAGAGAGGCACAAATTTATCTCACTCTCTGCACTGCTTTTACACTATCTGCAGTGTGTGTGTGTGTGTGTGTGTGTGTGTGTGGTCCCAACACTGGACATATCCTCAGCATTTACTACATCCAAAGATGTGTCTCTCTACACACACTGCAGCCGTTTACCTGTCGCTACTGATGAACTGCTGAACAACCCAGAATTGGGAGCAGTTATAGCCATTTGATTACAATCACACACAAAAGTGCACACACACACACACACACACACACACACACACACACACACACACACACACACACATACACTTCACTTCTTTGCTTCAAGTCTTATTCATTATCACATGAATGCAATTCTGTACTGCAATAAATCCAAACCCTTGATCCTTATTCATCCTTTCATTACGAGTACTACATCATGTGGAAAGACGTGTTGCGGTAAAATATGCCCCTAAATTGTACACTGAACAACAAAAATTTAACTCAGTATAAAATAATGCGAATATCAAAAATAAAATACAAGCGCTTAAAGTGAAAACAAGTGAATTCAATAAAACCACTGAGAACAAATGTAAAAAAAAATGTACATATGACAGGAAATGAATCATGATACATGATACATGATACATGCATAAATCAATTGTGAAACGTAATGAATTGTGTAAATAATGTGCAGAAATAAATCGGGTGTAAATCACATGCGAATGGCACGTGTGAATGACATGCCACGATAAATGGATCATGTGTGAATTTCATTTGAAAAGGAATAAATCATGCGACAGTCACAAATCAATATAAATTAATCATGTGTCAATCATGTGTGGAAATAAACGAATCGTGTCAATCATGTGAAAAAATACACAAATCGCGTTTTTAATCACAAGAAAATAACGAAATCGTGTCAGTAACGTGAAAATGAACAATTCACGTGTAAATCAAGTAAAAAGAAACAAACAGTCACGTGAAAATAATCAAATCACGTGATAATCAAGTGAACGAAAATTCAATCAAGTAACATTCACATGAAAATAAACCAATCACGTGAAAATAAATAAATTGTGTTTCAATCACGTGTAAATAAAAAAATAATTTCTCAATTATAAATAAATGTAAATGACTCGTGTAGGGAATGTAAAAAAATCAATAAACCGTGTATCAAGTTACAAAAAATATAAAATAAAATCACGTCAATCACGTTAAAAGAAATGAATGAAGGTCCAATCAGATTAAAAAAATAAATTAAATATGTAATAATATATATAGATTTTTTAATATATTGCTAATTATATTTTTAAATCATTCAAAACAATGTATGTCATATGCAAATCACATGTAGAAAAATCCGAATTTTAATGACCTGGAAAAATAAATGAATCCTGTAAATAAGAATCTGTATCAAAAGTAACGAAAAAACACTAACAGAAAGCCAGTCATATATAGAAAACATCAAAAAAATAAAAATTGTAAAATGTTTTCAAACCACGCGAGAAGTTCACATGTATAAAAGCGTAAACTCGAGAAATTCTGTTGATCGTGGACCAGCGGCTTAACCCTTTTCTCTTTGCTTTGTTTCCTGCTAACGAAGTGACGGCTGGGAAGTGTCAGAAAAGTCCATTTGCTCTAAATCAAAATCGAGACATTTAAAAAAGGGCAAGACAAATCAGGAATCATACAACGTCTTTAAAATAAACACTCGAATACAAATAGAAGAAGCCTACAGAGTCAATATAATCCACAAACACTAAAACACTCATCTCACAAACATATACAATCATCACGCAACTGTAGGTTGCAATGCTGTAAGAATAACTCCATCGCATTAAACACTGGTATGTGTAATGTTTGAGATCGTTTGGACATGTGCAGAGGAGAGACATGGGGTATATCAGTAGGAGAATGCTGAGGATGGAGCCACCAGGAAGGAGGAAAAGAGGAAGACCAAGGAGAAGGTTTGTGGATGTGGTGAAGGAAGACATGCAGGTAGTTGGGTTGAAAGAGGCAGGGGGGTATAGAGACGGATTCCCCGCTGCGTCCCCTGAATGGGAGAAGCCGAAAGAAGAAGAAGATGTTTGGGGCACCACTTTTCCAGCCATATGTGGTTCCTCCCCAGACTGTTAGCACAAGTCGGAGGCACACTGTTCTATAAGGTGTCTTTGGATGTAGTAGTATTACATTTTCTCTTCACTTGCACTCGGAGGCCCACATCTGTTCCAGCATGAGGTTGCCACTTTGCACAAATCCAGCTCCATGAAGATCTGCTTTACATGGGTTGCAGTGGAAGATCTCCTGCTATAGAATTCTGACCTCAACCCTATTAAACACCTTTGGGATGAATGTGGACGCTGACTGCACCCCAGACCTCCTCACCTCACCTACATCAGTACCTGACTTTACTCACACCCTTGTGGCTGAATGAATTTCCACAAGCACACTCCAACATCTAATGGAACATCTTCCCAGAAGAGTGGAGGTTCATTTAACAGCTAGTGGAGAATAAATGTGGAATAGGATACACTGACATAACCAACAAGCTATTAGCCTTAACGTTAAAACGTGGAAATATTTCAAATGCCTGAGTGTAATAAGAGTATTAACCTTTACACGTATACACACGTTTCTTTTCATTTACACGAGTGACTTTGCTGCTAATTACAACCGTACAGCAATAACCCAGTCAATAAAACTACTTCTTCTTTCTTACATAGACTCCTAAAAAGCTGATTTGAATACCTAACACGTGGAATAGTGAGCCACTTTGCATTTATGTGATCACTTATAAACTAAATCAAATATCATGAAGTAAAAAAAAAACCGTTTTCAGTCTGTTTAAAGTGATCCATCGCCCTCTAGTGTTTCCATAACGTTATTGCAGTTCCTCCGCTTTTAAAATCTGATGGACTTCCTGGTTGCCACAAAAGTTTCTCAATATCACAATATGTCTACAATCTATGCTCAAGTGACAGAAAGCTGACTTGTACAGCAGGAGAAGAAATGGTTCCTATTCCTATGTATGTGTGCAATAGAGAGTATTTCTGAGAATGGAACAAAAACTGTATCTACGTTAAATATGATGCATAAAAAGACAAATTTCAAACAACCGGCTTGAAAAATTGCTCTGACCAAACTTATGTTTCTTCAGTTCCCCATTCAAAGAATTGTCTCCCATCTACAGTCACTGTATTTCACTGTACTTCACATTTAGAATATAAACGACTGACAACTAACACCTTTGGACTATATGTGGAATGGGATGTTCAAGAAGCACATATGTATCTTATAGTCAGGAGTCTACAAACCTTTGACCAACAAGTGTATCTGAATTTCATCAGCAAATGTTCAGCATTTTCAATGAAATCTAAAGAATGTGTTATACGTGTATTTAGACATTGTAAGACGACTCAGAATGTACTTAGCACTGCATGTGAATTCAATGGAGCTATTACAAAAGATCATTGGACATCAACAGAGGTGTAAAGACTGCCTGAAAATCTTACTTGAGTAAAAAGATACCTTACTGCAAAACTTACTCCATTACAAGTTAAAACTCACCAATTTCAAGAAGACGTGAGGTAAATCTTAGAGGATCTGATTTGAAGAGTACTCAATTATTCGACTCATAATGACCGTAAGATCAAAGACGCATCTGTCAACAAGACAAAAGTCAAAACCAGTTGATTTGTGAGGGTTTTATTTCTTAAAATACAAATCAAATTCCAAAAGAGTTGGGACACTGTGTAAAATGGAAATAAAAACAGAATGCAGGGATTTGCAAATCTCATAAAGCCAGACGACATCTTTTTCACAGAAGGTCTGCCATTTTTCAGGAGGACAATGTTAAACCGCATACTGCATCTATGACAACAGCATGGCTTCATAGTCGCTTGGCTTTCACCATTTGAAAATATTTGGTGCATCTTGAAACAAGAAATATGTCAACGAAGACCCAGGACTGTTGAGCAATGAAAATCTTATAGCAATCGAGAATGGGACAACATTCCACTCAAAACTCCAGCAACTGGTTTTCTCAGTCGCCTAATGTATTCAGACTGTTGTTAAGAGAGGATACAACACCATGGTAAACATGGGCCTGTCCCAATTTTTTGGAGACATGTTGCTGCCATCAATTTTAAAATTACGAAATTTAATTACAACGGTACATTTTCTTAGTTTAAACATTTGCTATGAACTTTATGTTCTATTGTGTGAAATGTTTTTATGAGATTTGAAAATGATGAAAATGCATTCTGTTTTTATTTACATTTGACACAGTGTCCCAACTTTTTTGGAACTAACCCCCAATTAGACATTGTATCGACTAAAATCAATTGTATCAACAGCCTCTTCATCAACAGTATCACCTCTTCTGCAGAATAAATAAGCCACCATGTAAGTGTTAAGGGTCATTGCCATGTAAAATATAGTGAAGTAAGAATAACATATATTGAATCATAAATAGATAAATACAGCAGATTGAGTGAAGAGCAAAATTTTCTTGTATATTTGATACTCGGTAAAACCAGGAAGTAGCCAAAAAATTACCTTCAACACAATAACAAAGTACATTTACTTAAATACTGTACACCACTGGACATCAAATAAAAAGACTTCGAACAACTGGCTTGAAAAATTGCTCTGACCTTCTGAAACTTATGGCTCGTGTAGTTCGATGTTTCTTCAGTCCCCCACATTGTTTCCTGTATACAGTCACTGTAGCTCACATTTACAATAGAAACTACTGATAAACTACATTATAGAGATGCAGAGAAACACACACTAAACAGCTACCAAGGTCGGGAGTTCAAGCACCAGTATTGCCAAACTGCCACTCTTGGGGCCCTCGAGCAAGGCCCTTAAACTTTTATGCTCCAGGGGTACTGTATCATGGCTGAACCTATGCTTTGACCCCAGCTTCCTAACATTGCTGTGATATGCAAAGAATTAACTTGACCTTTTTTTTATTCTTCTACTTACTTTTCACTACACAATTTTGTTGGACAGAATCATGAACTTTGAAAACATTGCTGATGGACAAGTGTACACAGCTGCACAGATTCTTCACAATTATAATAAATTGGATTTTTATTTAGAAATACACTGTTTTTTTTTTTTTGGCACAATTCCCAGATGGACGCCTCTCCTCAGTTCAAGAGAGATCAAAATGTGCAAACTTGCACTGATGAGAAGCTTCCATCTGGTCACATTGCCATGAAGCCTAAAAACACTGGGGTGTTGCAGTGATGGTTAACTTTTTGCAAGATCCAACTTCACACATGATCTATGGAGCTTAGTGACCATCAGGTTCTTGGTCAGCTCTTTAACCATAGTGCTTTTTCCTGATTGCTCAGTTTGCTCAGGCGACCAGCTCTTGGGAGACCATTAAAGATTTCAAGAGGGTGCTCGGCTCTTAGGAACCTTCGGTGTAGCTGTTTTTTTTTTAAGCCTCAACAAAGTCCTGTCTAAGTTCCTTAGAATTCCTGATGGCTTGATTTCTGCTCTGACATGACGATTATGGAAGACATTTTTATTTATAATGAACTTGTACATAAATCAGGCATTACATTATGACCACCTGCCTAATATTGTGTAGGTTCCTTTTTGCTGATGAAACAGTTCTGATCCGTTGAGCATTAAAAGCATGAACTTCTTCAGCAGTTTGAGCTACAGGAGTTCGTCTGTTGGATCGGATCACACGACCCAGCCTTCGCTCCCCACGTGCATCAATGAGCCTCGGCCGCCCACGACCCTGTCACCGGTTCACCACTGTCCCTTTCTTGGAGCATTTTTGATAGACAGTGACCACTGCAGACCAGGTACGTCCTACAAGAGCTGCAGTTTTGGAGATGCTCTAACCCAGTCGTCTAGACGTCACAATTCGGCCCTTGTCCAACTCTTGCCATTTTTTCTGCTTCTAACACGTCGACTTTGAGAACAAAATGCTGACTTGCAGAATAATATATCCACCCAATAACAGGTGCCATGATGAAGAGATAATCAGTGTTATTCACTTGACCTCTCATAATTTTATAATGTCATGCCTGATTGGTGTAGTATAGGTGACTGTAGTGTTTATGTTCTCTGATACTATACATGCATATCTGTCTCTCTCTAGTGGAGTGTTTCTGCAACAACAATGGCTTTTTTGTACCTTCTCGAACTCAACACACACTCTGTGTTTATCTCGACTCTGAATTTTGTTCTCATTCCCATCTCGTTAAACGAACGCAACATGTGTGGAGGTCCACAGAGAGAACGCATACATCGACACACTCAGACACACAATGGTGAACACTGACAGCAAATCAATGCTCAATAATCCAGTCAGCAACCAGACCATATTTAGTCTCACTGTCTAAACTGACTTAATGAACACTCGCGAGAGAAATAACAGCAGATGAAACCAGAGATGGATTAAGGAGTCATAATGGACATGAAGGTTTTATATTCAAGACAAAATTACAAATAAACAATGAGAAAGAATTAAATACATGTATTGGGTACTGAGATGGATTGCTCATTAGTCAGGTTTGTATAGATGCCATCCTACATTTCCACTTCCATTGGCTCATCTAATAGGAGCCAAAGGTCTTGTCCCTTGAGGATTTTCTCACTAATGGGGAAATATTGAGTGTTTTTGGCTACAATTTTTTTTCTCTCTCATTGGATGACATTTGTCGAATTAAATGAAAGAGAAAGTCGTTAAGGTGGCATTCATGTATAGAGTTGTAAGTGTTTATCTGATGAGTATTGAACTGTTTATTCTATTTATGTCTTTTATCTTTTGGAAGTTTGTGACGATAAGATTCCAATGTGGTACTTTATAAACATCCCAGTCCACATTTACAGTGCAGCTCTTCACTTTTTCTACATTTTGTTATGTTACAGGCTTTTTTTCAAAATGGATTAAATTCATTATTTTCCTCAGAATTCTACAAACAACACCCCATAATGACAACGTGAAAGTTTGTTTGAAATGTCTGCAAATGTATTAAAAATAAAAAAAACCTACATAGGTTAAGTATTCACAGCCTTTGCCATGACACTCCAAATTGAGCTCAGGTGCATCCTGCTTCCACTGATCATCCTTGAGATGTTTCTACAACTTGATTGGGGTCCACCTGTGGTAAATTCAGTTAATTGGACATCATGTGAAATATGAGTTCCCACAGTTACAGTGCATGTCCGAGCACGAACCAAGCCATGAAGTCCAAGGAATTGTCTGTAGTTCTCAGAGACAGGTTGTATCGAGCCACTGATCTGGGGAAGGGGACAAAAACATTTCTGCAGCATTGAAGGTCCCAGTGAGCACAGTGGCCTCCATCATCGGTAAATGGAAAAAGATTGGAACCACTAGGACTCTTCCTAGAGTGGAGCCACCCGCCAAACTAAGCGGTCGAGGGAGAAGGGTGTTAGTCAGGGAGGTGACCAAGAACCCGATGGTAACCCTGAAAGAGCTCCAGTGTTTCTTTGTGGAGAGAGGAGAACCTTTTAAAGAATAACCATCTTTGTGGCATTCCACCAATCAGGCCTGTATGGTAAAGTAGCCAGATGGAAGACACTCCTCAGTAAAAAGCACAACAGAGCCCACCGGGTTTTTGCCAAAAACCACCTGAAGGCCTCTGAGATTATAAGAAACAAAGTTTGAACTCTTTGGCCTAAATGCCAAGCGTCATGTCTGGAGGAACTCTGACAGCACTCATCACCTGGCCAATACCATCTCTACAGTGAAGCATGGTGGTGGCAGCAACACGCTGTTGGGATGTTTTTTAGTGGCAGGAACTGGGAGACTATTTAGGATTGAGGGAAAGATGAATGCAGCTATGTACAGAGATGTCCTTGGTAAAAACCTGCTAAAGCATGCTCTAGACTGGGGCAACTGTTCCTCTTCCATCAGGAAAATGACCATCAAACTCAAAATGGCTTCGATTGTAATTGGTGCCAAAGGAGCTTCAACAAAGTATTAAACAAATCCTGTGAACACCTATAAGCATTTGATTTCGTTTTGTTTTTATTTGTATAAAATTTGCGGTAATTTTGAGTTAAATAATGCATTTATTCTATTTTGGAATAAGACTGTAACACAACAAAATGTGAAAAAAGTGAAGTGCTGTGAAAACTTTCCAGATACACTGCTGTTCTAATAACCTCCACTCTTTTGGAAAGACTCTTTTGAGGTCAGAGCCAGAAGATCTTCCACTCCAACCAATGCAAAGCATATCTTCATGGAGCTGGCTTTGTGCACAGGGGCATTGCTTTTCTGGAATAAGTTTGGATGTCCTAGTGCAAGGGAAGAGAAAGTCCTGTATTACAGCATCCAAAAACGTCCAATACATTTGTGTGTCTCCAACTTTGTGGTAACAGTTTGAGGAAGAACCACATATGGCTTGAAATGTCATGTGTCCCAATACCTTTTGCTCACATTGCAGATGTTACATAGAATCCATATAATTGTAAGACACAATAATAACTCAATTTAAACCTATGAACCATGTTTATTCTGTGCTGTTGCTTCAGATGATCCCGGTCCCGTTGTTTTTCTGAAGCTTGTCCATTTTTATTTTCCTCCACGATTCATTTATTTTCATATGTTCCTTTTTTGGGTGGATATATCTTTTATATGTGATTTTTTTTCCTGATTTTTCAGTTTGCCCCTGATTGTACATTTAGCTACAGCTCAGAGTAACAGTACTGCAAATGTTGCTCATAGCTAAAGAGCAGTGCTGGCAGCGTTCTGCTCGATTGCAACACCTCATTACATTCTTCTCTCTGTCTCTCTCGGTCTCTCTGTCTCTTTTCTTTCCCCTTCACTTAAGCCCTCCTGTATCCTCTCCTGTGTGTATGTGTTTTTGAAGCCTTCTTTTCTACCGCTTCCTGCAAACGGTAATCGATAGACTCGTAGCCGTTCGTTTTAAACAGTGAGCCGCCACAGTGCTGAAAAAAAATCTCGGCAGATCGGAAATTCTCAGATTCTCTTTTTGCTTCAGGAATTAAAAAAACGTAACGAAAAAATAAGATGCTAAAGAAGTCCCCTAGTCACACGAGCAAAACCACTAAGTAATCAAGATTTTTTTTTTATATGAGGTATATTAATACTTTTGGAGAAATGGAACTCATGAGAGTCCTACAGTAAATACTTTTATAGTGCACCAGGGATCCAACGCAACACTGACTTTCGTAAATCCTTGAACCCGAATGAGCAAAAATCTTGTATACAGTTTTTCATGGGTGATTTTTTTCAAGGTATTGTCACGCTTTGATCAAGAGTCGGAAACCAGAATAGGATGTTTATTAGCCCTGGGAAACAAACAGAAGCTAGGAAGCAGCATGCACCGGAAACGGGGTATATTCCGAATATAGTCCAGGAATGATCGCCAGAATGAACGGTAGATCAGACGGTGAGTGAGTGAGAAAGGGGGCCTAAAGGTGATTAGTATGAAGGCGTGGCACTGCGAGTGTGCTGAGTGCAGAGGGGTGCATGGCCGGTGGTTCCCTGACAAGTATATTTTTCTGTGTATATTTTTTCATTGGCAGCATCAAAACATTTCTGAGAACTGTTCAATAGTGAAGGCTTTTATCGTATATATATATAATTACTGACCTGACAATTATGTCAGTGCTTGAGTTCTTTTTGGGTTGTAAAAATGATGCATCTTGACCTTCTCGGCTCCGGCTGGAGATAATAATGTTATTTTCAACATGACATTTGATGCACTTTGTGAAATTCAACAATGAACCGAAAAACACCATGTTTATAGTATGAACATCACGAGATGTTCCTGAGGGAAATACATTAAATAAAAAAATAAATAAATAAATTCAAAATAAAAATCTCACTAAACACACACGAACACACACACACACACACACACACACAAACACACACACACACACACACACACACACACACACAAACACACAAACACACAAACACACACACACACACACACACACACACACACACACACACACACACACACACACACACACATACACACATCTGCCATCAGGAGGAGCTCTGAGCATGGGAATGGATTAGAATGCATCTCAGTTCCAGAAAGTGGTGTTTATGTTGCTTTTAGAAAGAAAATAGTGCATTTAAGGAAGACAGAATATTGATGGGTAATGAAATAAACATGAGGGTTAAATACCTGATAAATGCTTCAGCCATCTTTTAGAGAAAAGCTTAGAATATGGCATTTATTCTGAAATACCATTTTGCTGTAAAAAACATTTGTAAAATGTGTATTCATTTGTGTTTTTAAATAAGTATAAAAGATTATTGATCCTATCCAGAAATGTAACATGTTTTGAGAAAGGGGTCTTTGTGTCATGTAATAATTAGGGATGAAGAAACAGGAAGCAGATGCAGGTGCGTGTTTATTTCAAAAAGTGCAATTCAAGATCATCACTAATAAACAAAGGCACAAACTAACAAACAAAAAATGAAACGTAAAAATTGAAAGCAAGGAAACAGCAAGAAATCAAGGGTGAGGCTGTTTGCAAGTGCTAATTAGCTGTGGATTATAATCTGGTGCAAGCGATCAGACATGTGACTAGGTCATGTGACAGGCTGAGGACGACAGGAAGCGTAATGAGGTAACTCATGGAATAATTCTGAAACTTAGATTTGCCGAGTTCAAACAATTCATATTCTATTCATATAAAACATAAAGGTTTTTTCAGGTTTATGCTATTCCAATATTTTTGCAAACAGCTAAACTTTTTCTGATCATCGCACTTCGTTCGATCTTCTCTTTCATGTACACTCTGGAGCTATCATAGGATATCTAGTCACTATTGAGTATTTTAATATTTCATTCTCTTTTTAATTCACCCTCTGAATCACAGACAAATCTGTTCACATTTTTAAAATGAATAGTAATCCATAATTTTTATGTCCTGCTTGTACACATGAGTGAAGAATTGTGTTAACAAGTTACAGTAGTGTTCACATTGTGTTTACTATTGCTAGCCGAAATGTTTGACTTAATTTAGGTCCTGTTCTAGGCAATAGTAATAGGGTGGGCTAGTACAAATAATAGGTGGGCAATCAGTAGGAGTGGCCCGACACCTAATCCAGTTCTCCCAATAACTAATATTTATAAAATAAAATAAAATAAAAAAATGGAATTCAAAATATAACTTAAAACCTTCTTTGTTCTTTAAACTCCATCATTTTTTACACATTTCTTAACCAACCTTCACTTTACTTTTTGCCACTCTTTATAAAAACTATCTCACACATCATAACAGTGTATAAAGTGTAATAAAATGAAATGTTGGTTAAACGAGCATTCGTTAGCTGCTGCACAACAATCAAGTCAAGTTTATTTCTATAGCGCTTTACACAAGACATTGTCTCGAACAATCACAAACTGAGAAAAGTGGACAAACTTCCGAAAAACCCTAGTATGGATCTAAAGCTTGTAAGCGTGTCGAATTGGAAGTACTGTGAGGTGAGTGGTGAAAAATCATTACCACTGATGGGGCGGAGTTTTGGGTTTGGCTGTATGCTGCTGCCCACCAATCAGAAGATAGAAATCATGCTGGAATTTTCTGGGTTATTATTCTTATTGACTAAAATGCAATGTGGCAAAATGCAACATTGGGTTGGCTAAGACTACCCCTGCCCCCCCTTCCTGCTGACCCTGACTTAATATCTATCTATCTATCTATCTATCTATCTATCTATCTATCTGTCTGTCTGTCTGTCTGTCTGTCTGTCTGTCTGTCTGTCTGTCTGTCTGTCTGTCTGTCTGTCTGTCTATCTATCTATCTATCTATCTATCTATCTATCTATCTATCTATCTATCTATCTATCTATCTATCTATCTATCTATCTATCTATCATATGTTTAGTGGGAACTTATTCTAATCTGTGAAGGCTCATAGTGGACCTGCAAATGCTATAGAAACTGCATGGTGTTGGGCTGTGAGCACAGAATGTCGAGCCCTCATGCAAACCTTAATGAAGTCTGTTTCTGACAAATTACAAAAAAGCAGATATAATTTTTTTTCTCCTGGGCTGTTGCCCTTCTATGGCCCTGCTCAACTTCTTGTGTAATTGCTTGTCTTCTTGTATCTCCTCCATTCTCTTGAGACTGCTGGGAGACACACCAGACCTTCTTGTGACTTGATCTTGGAGATGCATTCACAGCTTCATGTAGCAAAAAGGATGCTAACAAAACACAAAACTAAAGAAAAAAAATTCACTACAGGCTAAACCTCTCTCTCTCTCTCTCTCTCTCTCTCTCGCTCTCTCTCTCGCTCTCTCTCTCTCTCTCTCTCTCTCTCTCTCTCTTTCCTGGGAGATTTTCATCATTTGAGTGCTATACTTCAAACGGATGCAGATGTTCAACTCTGTAATGACAAGTTTAACAGTCACCTTAGTTTTAGCTGTTAAATCTTTGAGGACATATTAAAACATTATATCTCAACCTGTTCGTTTTGAGGACTCAGATTTATACTGTGAAAAAGATTTGCAGGGGAAAATGGAAAATATCCAAAAAGTAATATTTAAATGATCGTTTCAGGTCTGCCAATCTTAACACGTTTGGCACAAATGATTTTCATTTTAACAATGAAATACAAGAAAATGCCAGTCTTTTTTTTTCTAATAAAACTGGCAGATGAAATATGAATCTGGTGTGATTGACAGTGCAGGTGCTTTGAGCTCTGAGCTTGAAAGACGAGCTGATGTGGGGAATTTGCTTTCTGTCATGGTAAATGGAGACTTATTTTTAATTCATTAATCTGAAATAAAGTTTATGAACATGAGTCAGACTTATAAAAAAAAAGTGTGTGTGTGTGTATATATATATATATATATATATATATAATATAAGGTGCCTGGTAAAGTTTGAAATCATCTCAACTTTTATAGTTTTTGAGAGTCCCATGCAGTTTTCTTTGTTTCTATGCAACAAACTAGGGTTATGTAACAATATTAGGATTTACTTTGTCCAAATAATTTTTTGAAATGTAAAGATATGTAAATGTAAAATAAAATGGAACCCTCCTTTAGCACGAATAATCGCCTTTACACACTCTCAACATCTAGAGATTTTTTTTTCCGACCTTTTGATTCAGTTCATCCCAGAGCAGTCCAATAGGATTTAAGTGCGGTGACTGGGCAGGAAATTGCAATATAGATATCACTCCAGATGACTGTTTGCTCACTGAATAATACTTACACAGCTTGGACATATGCTATAGCTCACTGTCTTAGTGTATGGTGAAGTCGGTTCCAATGAGCCACAGTCCAGATTAAATTGCATGGAGTTAAAGTATAGAATGGTGGCAATGTTTTTCACTATTCCTTTCACTCAGAATAATTCTTCAACCTTTCCTGTAAGAGTTTTTCTGTAAGAGACAAAAATGTCGCATTTGTACTCATCTGTCCACAGAGCAGATGAGGGGAGTGGTGGCTCCAGCAGTTAAGTTGGGTTGCCGATCGGAAGGTCTGGGGTTCGAGCCCCGGTATCGCCAGGCTGCCACACTTGGGCCCTTGAGCAAGGCCCTTAACCCTCTATGCTCCGGGGGTCCCTTACGAGGGAAATATCAAGGTCCGTGACGTCGGAGTGACGTGGGGCCGCCTTCCCGTGGGCTCACCACCTGCAGGAGGGACCGTAAGGGACGGTGCTGTGAGGATTGGGCAGCAGTCGAAGGCGGGGGCCTGCTTAGACTGCTGCCCCAGCGACCCGAATTACGGATAAGCGGGAGTGAATGAATAAACTTGTCCTTTACTGTCCAATTCTGTCCAATACTGTCCAACACACAGATAGAGTTCCTTTTGAACTGAATATACTGAATATAAAGTATGATATTAATAATGCACTGGACTGCTCTAATGCAAACGTGTGTACTGTTTTCCCAAAGGTTAAATATTTAATAAATATCAATGCATTTATTAGCAAAATAATGGCAAATTAATTGGCAAATTTATGCATTTATGCAAATTAATGCATTTTTCTCCTCTTTTTATTCCCTTATGCCGGACTGTCGTAAAAAGCATTTCACTGCATGTCGTACTCTGTATGTATGTGACAAATACAATTTGATTTGAATTTGATTTGAAATTGTAATATATTTTAATTAAACCAAAAAAAGATACAAATATTTGATCAGTTATTGTTCTCTGTGTTGATATAAAAACAATGTTATGCAAACAGTCGATTTGTTCATTCAATCGTGTATCAAACATAGTTATTGCAAACTGCAATGTTTTGAAGAATTGCAGGTAGCTCGAGTGGAGCAGATGTTTGTGAAACTAGTCCTGTATTTTGTGCCTGTAGTGAGGATTTGTGCACATTGGTATTCAGATCTCTGCTATGACCACAAACACAACAGCTATTCATACAGATGTGTATACTAAATCAGAGGCCTGTCTCAGATAAATGCGATCCTTAGACTTAAGCCCATTTTTCTTGCATGTATATCGATTGGTGCGAGGAGGAATATTATTTTCTGAGCCAAATATATCAAACACCAGCTACTTACCAGATGCTTTCATGTGACTACCTGCAAAGAGAAATTAAAACACCAGATCAATTCCCCAAACTCACCAATTACACATTACTTACACAATCCGTTCTGCAAATAAAACCATCGATATTAATAATTACATATTAAACACCAGCTAGTTACAACACACTTCCCTGCAGTATGGACACTAACACTAGTCTTTAAATAGGGAGGTGGTTGCTTAGTGGTTACGGCACTGGACTTTGTATCTGAAGATTGCGAGTTCAAATCCCAGCCTCAACAAGCTGCCACTCCTGGGCCCCTGAGCAAGGCCCTTAACCGCATAGCTGCTTAGTTGTAAAAATTAAATAAATGTAAGTTGCTCTGGATAAAAGCATCTGCCAAATGTTATAAATGTAAATATACATTAACATTATTTATATCTATCCATAAAACATCAGAATCAGCTTTACTGGCCTGAGCATACAGAACAATTGTTTCCGGTTTGAGCAAACCAACAGGAAATTCGAGAGAAAGGCAGATTGGAGCAAATAGAGGCAATGCACATCATTGTTAGACCTAGATTTCAGAAACATTATTGCACACACTGTAACACAACTAAATGATCAAGCATAGAAAACAAAACACATTGGCTATGACAGAAAGTATCGTCATAATACAGCGTTGTTCAGTTTGTTGCAGAAATATATTTTCCATGTGTATGATATTAACGCAAGGTGAATACCACAAATTTGCTGAACCCAGCAATTTATACACAACTATGTGCAAATACATTTATATTACATGTATAACATCAAATATTTACTCATGCCTACCTGCAACTTATACTAACAGACACTTGTTAGTTTTTTGTTACTGTCAGGGATCCACCTGCCACGCCCCCCTCGGAGGCTCTCTCTGCCGCTCCCCGCGATAATCACCGACACCTGTTCCTCATTCCCGTGCCCCTTTATAAGTTTCAGTTTCCACCTCTCAGGCCATCGGATCTACAAAGTCATGCAAGTGATCTCCCGGATTCCCGTCCCCTAGCATTCCCCGCTGGTTTATGCTCATGGTTCTGAATCTCCCAGATCGCCAGCATTCCAATCGAGCGGATTACATTTACCATTCAACCTGCAATCGGATTTCTGCGTAACTCTCCCGAACTCTGGTTTTGTTTCTGTACATCAATAAAGTATGATTGAGTTACTTCCGCTTTGTACTAGTGGTCACTGCCCTGACAGTTAAACCAGTGAATGCACACAACCCCTACCCCATAAAGCTTGGGACACTGTGTAAAAAGTAAATAAAAACAGATTGCAATGATTTGTAAATCTCATAAACCTATATTTTATTCACAATAAAACATAAAACACATATCAAATGTGGACTGGAACACGTCACAAGAACTTTGTGATGGGGCAACAAACGTCTGGAAAAAGTAAGCGTTATATAAATGAAACATTTTGAGGGTATAAATAGTGTATCTTGGAGAGTCTCAGAAGAAAAGATGGGTAGTGCTTCACCAATCTGTGAAAGACTTTGTCTACAAATTGTGGAACGATTTTAGAATAATGTTCCTCAACATAAAATTGCACAACAGTTGAATATCTCATTATTTACAGTACATACTCTCATTAAAAGTTTACAAAAATAAAAAGATATAAATCTTAATTAATATTGGATGCCTGTAATCTTCAGGCGCTTACTGCATTTGAAAGACGCATGGAATTTGCTGAACGGGATCATTAACACCTGCAGAAATCATTGTCTGTGAACACGGTTTGCCATGTCATCCACAAATGCAGGTTGAAACGCTATAATGCAAAGAAGAAGCCATGGGTGAACATCCAAAAACGCTGCCATCCTCTCTAGACCAATGCTTATTTCAACATGTATTGAGGCAAATTGGTCAGACTAATAAAATGTTTAATTTATTTTTGAAAACTATGGACACATACAGTATCAGACAAATACGGAACAACATTCCTCTACCAAAACAACTGTTCTGCTCAGTTCCCAGATGTATATGGACAGAACATGTGATGCTGCACATTGGTAAACATGGCCCTGTCCCAACTTTTATGAGACCTGTTGCAGCAGTTTAAAATGAACCTATTTTTGCATTGAAACATTCTATATTCTGATAATAATCATTTGGTATGTTTTTTTTTTTTATTGTGAATAGAACATAGATTTATGAAATTTGCAAATCATTGCACATGTTTTTTATTTACATCTTGCATATGGTCCCAACTTTTCTGAAACTGAGGTTGTATGCAACAGTTCAGCACCATCTCCCTCCGAAATGGAGACAGAAACATTTTTCACATTACTAGGCAAAGGAATTACAAATAAGATTTAAATGTACTAGGATTCTCAACCAAACCATCAGCAAAGGTAAGAAAAAGAAGGGTGGACTTACAGTTGTGTGGTAATAATGTAAGAGATGGTGCCAACAACTGTGGCGCAATTTGTTACAATCTGATCCCTGTTCATGAACAAGCAAGAATAGCCTTAGGAGTCCACAAACCAGGAACTAGCAGGTTCATGGAAGACTTGACTATTACCAGTTCAACTCATGTTCAAGCATAGTGGCTCCTGAGGGTGGTCAGGGTGGTCTTAAAGCCTTGTTTAAAGAGTCTGATGATCAGAAATGGGGAACTAACCAACACATTCAAGTTGCTGGTTCAAGCGGAAGAAATTCCATTAAATAACCAAAAAAGAATGAAAATCTTCACATACCAAGAACAATGAAAATTATGTTACAATAAAACATCTAAGAGAAGTCGTCTACCCCTTGCAAGCAAACAAAGGACTGGCTGAGAAAGACCAACAAGTAAGGCTTGCCAGGAAAATAGAAGGCATGGATTTACCAGCATGGCCTGCTGCTAAGATTGATATGGCTGCTGACTGTGTACAAGCTGCCAATAACAATACAGAGGGAATGGAAAAGAAAATAATCAAAAAGCACCTTAGTAGGTGGCTTGGAATCCCTCCAAGCTTCACATCAATTGGGCTGTACACAAGATGTGGCCAGCTGCAACTCCCCATGTCCTCTCATGTGGAGGAGTTCAAAGTAGCCAACTGCAGGCTAGCCATGACTTTCATGGACTCTGGAGATGATTATGTTTGGGAGGCCACACACTTCCTTGCCGCTAGGTATGGTGTGCAGAGAAAAAAATGTAGTCGAGATAAAATACAAATGAAAGACCATCTTTTTACCCCTCATTTCCCTAGCTGTGTATTGCAGTTTACACATACATATACTAATATTAAACAACACAACAAGACATTTTACCTATTAGATGTTTTTACACACAGAAACTGATATTTAAAAAATGCCACAAGTTTTCATATTACTACCTGGGATTCACCCACGAAACCACTTACACAATAAACTAGTTTACACATACATATACTAATATTAAACAACACAACAAGACATTTTACCTATTAGATGTTTTTACACACAGAAACTGATATTTAAAAAATGCCACAAGTTTTCATATTACTACCTGGGATTCACCCACGAAACCACTTACACAATAAACTAGATACTGTATTTACTCGTATTCCCTGATTTAAACACATTCGATTTGCCAAATGCCGACTCTCTTTTTTAATGTTTTATAACCAAAAAACACCAATTAATTCCAATTCGCTGCCCAGATACTACCTAAGTTTTTAACAAAATAGAAATAAATATTAAACACCTGATATTTCCCCATACTTACCTTTTACACACAATATAATTACAAATACCTACACAGGAAATAAACTGCTTACCACACACCTCCCTGATACCAACTCCAATTGTATTATAGAACATGTAAATAGTAAACATATTAAATATTCATTTCTACCTACATCTTAAGCACCAGCTACTGCAACATAATTCCCTTGTAATACTTGTGTCCATTCATACACAAACTCCAGAAACTAATAACTAGCCAATTACCATACACTATTTCCTTCCTGCTACTACTAAAAATTTACACACAAAAACCCTTGCAGGTACACTATATGGACAAAAGTTTGTGGAGACGGGACCTACATAGTTTTTGTTTTTAATCTTCCCCATTTGCTCTTAGAATATCTTCCACTCTTCTGGGAAGATGTTCCACTAGATTTTGAAGTGTGTTTGTGAAGATTTGTGTTCATTCAGCTACAAGGGTGTTAGTAAATTCAGGTACTGATGTAGGTAGGGTCAGGAGGCCTGGAGTGCAGGCAGTGTTTAAAAGTGTTCAATACGGTTGAGGTCAGAGCTCTTTAGCAGGCCACTGCTAAATACACTATATTTCCAAAAGTATTGGGTCACCTGGTCATGAGTATAGTATGTGATCTTTTAGCATTGCATTCCACATTTAGTCTCTATTTGCTCTTATAATTCCCTTCACGCTTCTGGGAAGATGTTTAACTAGGTTTTGGAGGGTGCTTATAGATATTTGTGTTCATCAGCCACAAGGGTGTTATGAAAGGCAGGTGTAGGTAAGGAGACCTGGGGTACAATCAGCGCTCACATTCATCCCAAAGGTGTTCAGTAGGGACGAGAGCAGAGCTCTATAGCAGGCCAATCAAGATCTTTCTCTCCAAAGCATGTAAACAAGATCTTCAAGGAGAAGATCTTTGTGCAAAGGGGGATCGCAATGGTGGAACAGGTTTGGGTTTCCAAGTTTAAAAATTATAATTAAAGAGCATCTAAAGACGTCTTGTACAATTGAGTGCCTCCTGATTCATGGTTACAGTTTGGAAAAGAACCACATATAGCAGGAAAAGTCAGGTGACCCAATACTTTTGGCAATTTAACGTGTATAACAACGTCCGACCTTATTGAGGGGCTAAATGGCGTCCACTACACGCGCCGTCGAAAGTCTCTCCTGGCTCTTTGTGTTTCGCATATATTTTATAGACAAAAAAGCACGATCAAGGGCAGAACCATATTCAAGCCATTCATAATTCACATACCGTTCTTTTCTGAACTTTTTACCGTCCATTGATGGAAATGAAATTACTGGTTGAAATGGTCTGACCTGAATACATTTTTGCAGACATTTTTAGTCTTTAGGCTAAGCTAACCGCTCCAAATTTCAGCAATGCTAACATCGGCTCACGTCGGGATTCTCCTCTTCTGAATGTGTGAGACTTGACTGCTCAATTACCTGTCCTCCATCAGCAATATGTTTAGTTATCCAGGGTATTAGGATGCTGTCATTTGGTCCGATTGACCAACTAGTTTTCTTAAATTTTTATACCAACAACGATAAACTGATGCGCAAAATAGACACAACTTATTGCTTGATTTGGCTTTATTTGCACCATACACTGTTGAGACATGAGCATATTTAAATAAAGCATATAAAACAATGAAAGAAAATCTAGGTACCTATTCAAATGTAGGCGTATGTAATATTGGCCTTGTTAATGGTTTTTATCATACATGAAAATCTCTATTTAGGATTTAGTTTGTTACTAGGATGTCTGCAATAATTATTGCCGTCTCTGTAATAAAACACATCCAGACAATATTTTTTTGTGGTTTGTATTGTCTGTGAACCTAGATGTTTGGGTCATGTGGTCATGTGATCATGCTCTATTTAGAACATGGCGTTCCAAAGCAACTGAAGAGGCACTTAAGTTGAGAGGAGATCCTGGTCCTAACTATCGTCACAAGTTTTTAGAAACAGTTAAAAAAATACAATAAAACAACAGTAAAGGTATTTTTTTTGTTTTACTACTCAGGAAGGGGCATTGATGTATAAAGAGTTTGAGACTAAACACGAGGCAACAATCGCAAAGACAATCTCGGACATGTGCATTCAGGCACTTCTAAAATGTCGGTAATTTTCTCAGAGGAGGACGGAAAAAAACACAGACAATGCCCATCTTCACAGAAATAAATACGCAGAGGTTTGAGCACCTGTAAAATCGCAAATTACCCCAGGACCTCATGTAAATTTAATCCTGCCCATATACGGCTAATGTCTACACTAGCACTTTCTACTTCATGATTCACACTTGGCAATGGCTTTATGAGCTGCCTTTTTATCTCTTGCCTACTGCGCATCCTTGGTTATTTACTGGCCGTAAAAACGATTATATGAGTGTCGCTAGCAAATTAAGATGAATAGCTGATGTTGGCAGTAATAGCAGGGGTTATGGTACATCCACTCCATACAAGCCTACATGGAATAGTTCATTTATTAACTCTTTTATTAATTATTTTGAGGTACTGACTTACCCTTTCGCAAGCCAGACTGACAATGGAGATATAGAGGAGCTGGTCTATTGAAAAAATAAAACACAAACACAATGCAAATAGTGAATATATAGTAATAAATTAAATTATATGATATATTTTATTGGATGTTATTATTAATGTTATTTTTTTGTATATTATTGTAGCATATTTTGAACAAAACTTTAATGAAATAAAATAACTATATAAATATTTATATTTCTGAAACTGGTCATTCACTGTGCAAGATAATGTGAATTATTGTTGGGATAAAACAAAATAAATGAAAAAAATTAAATGAAAATGCGGGTTATTTTAGTCAAAATGACTTCTCCGAGTATTTTCCCTTTAGAATACTCAAGTAAACTTTCATCATACTTCAGTAATAACATTTAACTTCAGGACAAATAATGGCTGTGGAAGAGGGGGCGTGGCCAAGCATTGGTTTATGAATGGAGGGTGGAGCCAAAAGTGGTAAATAGCAAGGACCGAGTTTTTTTCTCTTGCCTACTGTGCATCCTTGGTTGATTATTAGCCATAAAAATGATTATATGAGTTTCACAAGCAAATTAAGATGAATTGCTGATGTTGACTGTAATAACAGGAGGGATGGTAAATCCACTCCATACAGGCCTACATGGGATATTTCATTTATGAACTCTTTAATTAATTTTTAGGAAGAACTCACTCACCTTTTTGGAAGTCATCTACTTTTTCTTTGTAATAATAATAATAATAATAATCTTCTTCTCTCAACTGCTGCCAATAGGGGTCACCACAGCAGATCATCCGTCTCCATACCCCCCTGTCCTCTACATCTGCCTCTTTTAAACCAACTACCTGCATGTCTTCCCTCACCACATCCATAAACCTCCTCCTTGGGCTTCCTCTTTTCCTCCTTCCTGGTGGCTCCATCCTCAGCATTCTTCTACTGATATACCCCATGTCCCTCCTCTGCACATGTCCAAACCATTGTAATAATAATAATAATAATAATAATAATAATAATAATAATAATAATAATAGTATAAACAAATATTTGATTTAAATACATTTTTTTAATTATGCCTAGTATATAAGTTTTTATTTTAAATGCTATAAAAATAGGATGAATACTGCAAAAATAAATATTTGTAATATTAATATTAAATAATATTTTAAATCAATTTTTAAAATATATTTTATTTAAAAAAAAACACATTTGAAACTAAATAAACAAACAAATAAATAAGTTAATGCTCAAAAAGAATGTTTGGATAAACAAACTCTCTGAAATGATCGATTGGCACATAATGAGCTCCGGAGCAATGCCTGAGGTGGCATTTAGATCGGAAATCTTTCTTAGGCTTTGTACACTACAGCAGCTGACATCATCTGAAACTCATTGTTATATAATATTGGTGCATTCTGCCAATGAGCCATATCAAATTTACCATCTAATATTGTGTATCTATTTGCAAGCTGTTCAGCATGTGTCCATCCTTGCTATATATTAAAATGGAGCCTGTGTTGCTCATTATTCCCTGCATAATTTCAGCCTCAGATTTATACCATCATCCTGTTGTTGTGTTTATAGGGTTGAACCCCAGGGCTTTGTGTTTTTGAGAAATTTAGAATGTACATGTTTATGGCTGGTGGTGTCAATCAAAAAGTCTGTCACTGACTTTCAATCAAAAAGTCTCCCACTGACTGCTTTTATATGTTAAAGCTTGACACATTTATAACAACTTTTTAGTTCTAGTATTTTTAGTTCAATTCAATTCGGTTTATTTTTGTTTTTTTAACAGTGGACATTGTATAAGTTTGTTCCTTATTATTGTAAGTTTATCCCCAAGCAGAAACTCCCTGAGAGATCAGGAGAAAATTCCCCAAATGTCCATCCTGCCAGAACCCAAAATCCAATAAATACTGTCAATTTTGCTGGATTGTACTACTTCTACCCCTTTGAGAAACGTAATATTTTGGAAAAGGAATTTAATTAAATTTAGTCCTTTTTGTTTTTAGAAAAATTGAATCTTATTCATCTTATTTATTTTTATATTTGTATAACTAAACCTAGCTTTTGTCATGAACATATCCATAAAAGCATACTGAACATATCTATAGAAGCTGGCATGGCATTAAGAAGAATAGGAAAAGAAAAAAAAACGAGAGAAACCAGACTCAAAATGGAACCATCCTCATTTGGGTGACACCGAATGTCCATTCATTACAGTTCCATCATTGTTAAGGTGTGCAGCGATAGGCGCTTGAATGCACCCTGTGGTCCTGACCTATTATAGTAGACTGTTAATATTAATTACAGTCCAATTTCATCCTCAAAGTTCTTGAGTTGCTCAGTTAGTTTAATCCTAGCATGAAAAAGATGGTTGGTTGGTATGTGAGGAATGGACAAAATGAATCTTCAGTTGATTTGAGTGAAGACACATTCTAAAGATACGCACTTGGATTTGGAATCTTTCACATAATATACATAGTCCTTAGTAGTAGCATCGTAGTTAAAATGGTGGGCTTCTAAACAAACGGTAATGAGTTTAGTTTCCAGTGCCACCAAACTGCTGCTCCTGAGCTCAGTTGTATAAATAAGATGAATAAGTAAGTAAGTAAGTAAGGAAAACAATACAGTAAACTATAAAGGGTGTCTACCTAATGCCAAAATCGTAATTCTCCCATCCTCACTGTGCAGCTAGACTTATCTGCTGATCCTAAATCTATTCTTAACTGGTCCCACCTCCTCTCAGGGCACAAGGAAGACCTGCTTGAAGACTCTTCTTTTTCCCCGTACCAAAGTAGTCAAACAAACTTGATGTAAGTTCCAACTGATTACATTACTGATTATTATTAGTACAGCAATGCTTAAATTGGCACTTTTCCTGTTTCTATATTCCCAACCAGCAGAGTTTTAGACTAATGACATTCTTACTTTGTGTCCTAACAAGCCAGTGTCATGATATGTTTACTGATAAAAACTTGAGAGCACTTTTGAAAGTTGGACATGTCCCAAATGCCATAAATGTAAATATAATGTAAAGCTTCCACTGCTGAGCCACGGTCCTTAACCCTCAGTGGCATAAATGATATAACTATAAGTCTCTCTCTGGATAGGAACATTTGCCACCTGTTATAAATGTAAATATAAATGTAATAAACATCTGCAGGATAGAATCGGTTTTGGTACTAGAATAATGAATGATATATTATAATATACAACCCCAAATCCAAAAAACTGATTGGGACACTGTGTAAAATGTAACTTCAAACAGAATGCAAATCTTATAAACTTCTTCTACACTATTTATACCCAAACATCTTATTGGCCTGTTGTCAATTAACATAATTAGTTGTAAAAGTGTTTAATTGTAATAACACTATTTTTTTCCAGACTTTCGTTGCCTCGTCCAAGCTTTTTTGGAGATTTTTTGCAGCCATCAAATTACAAATTACCTTAAAAATGACATTTCCTCAGTTTAAAGCTTTGATGTTTTCTATGTTTTATTGTGAATAAAATATTGGTATATGAGATTTGCAAATTATTGCATTTTGGTTTATATTTACATTTTACACAGTGTCCCAATCAGTTTTTTGGATTTGGGGTTGTATAATTAATCTAAATTATAAATAAAATATTATGACATTTCACATTGTTATTACTAAACTTCTCAAACTGATATGAGTGGCAACAGTTCCTAATAAAGTCCTGGTTGATATTAACATGTATATGCTGTCTCTGTAGTGGGACACATGGTGCTGCTTGCCTGGGCTGTGAAGCACAGAAATGAGAATTGTAAGCTGTCAGGAATCAAAATGTTACATCCAGTAACAAAATCCCTTCTTATTCCATGGAGGTCCATGAAGGAGGATTATGGTGCAGCTGTTCTGTTTCTTTTTGTTTAAGGCTTTATATAATATCCTGACATTATTTCTCCATCACTTACATAAAGTTGATATGAGGACACAAGGTCTGTAGATTTCTTCTATTAAAAGACTTGGCACAGCTTATAGCAAGCTTATGAGCGTTTATTGACTTATATTAACATTACCGTTTCTGGATACTGAACCCAGTTTTCATTTCATTGAAGATTATATACTTATATACTTATTCATTCAAACAATGATTTGTAATATTTTATTACATCTATTTTGCAGCAACAAACAGACCCACTAAAATATCAATACTTCGCAAGAATGAATTATTATTAATGTTTTGTGGTCTAGTGGTTAGGATGCGGCGCTCTCACCGCTGCGGCCCGGGTTCGATCCCCCCGGTCAGGGAACCGACCCCAGCCACTCTTAGTGCCGGTCCCAAGCCTGGATAAATGGGGAGGGTTGCGTTAGGAAGGGCATCCAGCGTAAAAACGTGCCAAATCAAACATGCGAATGGTCCACTGTGGCGACCCCTAACGGGAGAAGCCGGAAATAAGTTTATTTACAATGCAGCCTTACAGAAATAGATTACCAATATAAATAAATATTTAAATATTGAATAAAAATATAAAATTCAGTGGTGTAAAGTAAGTAAATGCACTTTACTTGAGTCATTTTTGTCTACTTTCTAGATTTACTGAATATGAAAGTTATTACCGTGACCACTTGCATCTTGCATGGAAGCTTTTATCTGTGTAGCTTTTTATATCCTGCAGAAGAAACCATATGATTATCGCCATTTTATTTTATTTGTTCTTTTTTCATTCTGGTGTTTTAAAGATTCTGTTGTGTGGACGGTTGATGCGGTGTTTAGTGTACAATATAATTTGTATTGTAAGAAATAAAACCTCACAAATAAACAGTTTTTGGCTTTTCACTAACATGTCAGTGTTGAGGACTAGTGCATCTTTGAGCCTACGTTCAATACAAGTCGAAGACTCAAGTATTGTTCAAATCAGATACTCGAAAACTTTTACTCAAGACATATTTGGATTGGTGAATTAACTTGTAATTCCTTAAAGTTTTATTATTATCCAAGTTTCTCATAAACATTATTGACATCTCAGTCACTACTGTTTCTTTCTTTCTTTCTTTCTTTCTTTCTTTCTTTCTTTCTTTCTTTCTTTCTTTCTTTCTTTCTTTCTCTTTCTTTCTTTGTCTTGGTGAATATTTTTCTTCCCAGTTTCTTTCCCTTTACACTGTTACCAACTATACACTTAAGATTTTAATTAATATGATTGATTCATGCCTAATAGTCCATCCATCCATCCATCCATCCATCCATCCATCCATCCATCCATCCATCTATCCATCTATCTATCTATCTATCTATCTATCTATCTATCTATCTATCTATCTATCTATCCCCATATAAGGTCCCTCATGATAACCTACTCAAGCTGTACATGTTATATATTATGTCAAACTATATAGAACAACTTTAATCTAAAAGCAATTTATTTGAAATCCCCAGTCAGTCAGTAAGTAAACTCAGATCTCAGTACAGGGCCTGGGGCTGCTCTGCTTCACTGTGTAAAAACAGCAATGCGTCCAAAAAAAACTCTTCTCTCCTGACTGTTTTCTACTCTGCAACACTGCAAAATCAAGGAGCCCAGATAACAAAATCAGTAACTGAAGCTTGTACTTTAAATGCTTCATCCTGATTCTGCTTTTTATATAAATCCAAAAATATTTACCTAGTGTGCAGTTTACACTAAGAAAATAATTTTTGCCTACTATATATGAATGATGCACTGTGGTCCAGTCGTTTTGGCTGTATCAGGTTGGTTTTGCCAATTGCAGAAAACTGCACAAACCTCTTTAGTAAGTCATTGTAGCTACACATAGCACAAAGGTTCAAAACCTAAACCCATCCTTCAAGCCTCCTTTCAGGTTTCTCATATAGATTCACTGTATTTCCAATTAGTCTTTCATGAACCCTGTGATGTAAACCACAGTCCAGACAGGTCTATTGCAACTAGGTTGATCCAGGGCAAGGCATACAGAGAGTTGGCTAGCTCTAATTGTGTGCCACCTCAAGAAAATAGAAGATGCTGACCCCGCATGGAACCTAAGGAATCTGGAGGTTGCACCAGCTCCAGATCAAGTTGTGTTCCACCTTATTCAGATTTCAGACATTGGACTTCAAGGATAAACAACTACTTAAACCATAATAATAAAAAAAAAACATTCGACATATGCTGTTTATAAATCAGTAAACATTTAAAGGCTCAGGCATGAAGAAGTTGGTGTTGAATCTATAATGATATCTAAATAAATGAGCTAATTTATTAGTCCCTTAGGAGCTCCTGGTTCCAAAACTCCATCTGACTGTAGACTGTAGAAAGGAGATTACTCATAATCACACACTCCAGGGCTCATGATATTTCTCACTCTCCAGTGTTATGTTTTAATCATTTATAACGACATTCTTGGTGTCACCCAAATAGGGATGAGTTCCCCTTTTAGAGTCTGGCTCCTCTCAAGGTTCATACCATCTATAAGGAAGTTTTTCCTTTGTCACAGGTTTGTTCATCTGTGATAAATAAATCAATTTAAATAGAAGTAAATTTTATTCTATAATTTTTACATTCTGTGAAGCTGCTTTAAGACAATGTCCATTGAGAAAAGTGCTATAGTAATAAACTTCAATTGAATTAAACTTCTGATTGGAAGGTTGTGGGTTCAAATCCCAGGACTTCAAAGCTACCAGGCTTAAGCAACTCTCAACTGCTTGGTTGAATAATATGGATAAGGGTGTCTATTGAATGTAAAACTATGAGACTGGGATGAAACATGAAAAAAAGTAAAGACCAGAAATGTTGTGAGAGTGGTAATGCCAGTATGGGATTTGGGACCACAGCTCACAAAGGAGAATGGGTTTCCACATACCTTTACTTGAGTACACAGAGATAATCTGCGAAAATCATAAATATTCCTCAGTATAAAAAACAAATTATCTAATGGTTGCTGATCTTTAACTCTATTTTGTTTTTCCATTTTAAACTCCTGCATTTTTATGTGTACTTGTTTTCAAATTATTGCTTGGATCGTGTTTTTGTTTCGGATCATGGATTTTAATAAAGATGTTTAGTGAGCCTCATTTATCAAGCTGGATATGAATGGATGTCGAGAAGGGTTTCACTGTTAGTTTAAAACGCTTATTTATTTCAGTCTTCAGGTATTTGGTCACACTATTTTAGATTTCCATACACCATGCAAAGGAGGCATTTTTTCGCAATGTATTTCCCTTTTTTACATTTACATTTATTGCAGATGCTCCTATCCAGAACGACTTACAGTTAGCTTTTTAAACAACTGAGAAAGTAAGGGATAAGGGCCTTGTTCAAGGACCCATGAGTGGCAGCTTGGTGGTGCTGTGATGTGAAATGTTCACCACTGAGGTACCCCTACCCTTTTTGTCTGAGAACAGTAGTCAGGTAAACATCAACTTGAATGGGATTAGAGGTTATGGATGATCAAAAATAGTCCAGATTGACCCTGCTGTGATACTCTAGTGCATTCTGGGAAATACTACCATGGAAACCATGTCTGCATCCTAGCCTGAAAATGGCACAGCTGATTTATATTTAGTTACATTCCTAAAACTCCATGAAAAGCAATTTTGCCATTCAGTTATCTCTGCAAGCATTTTCTTTGATTGAGGTTTGTGCACATGACTAAATATCAGCTGTTTTATTTTTGACTAAATGACAAATATAAACATACAATTAAGTCCAGAGAACATCAGTACTACTGAAACATTTGTAAATAAAGCAATAATTTTTTGTTTGTATTAGGGGTCTAACGGTACATGTATTTTTTTACCGAACAGTCTTGGTACAGGGGTTTCGGTTCGGTGCACATGTGCGGAACATAGTTAAAACATGAGTTACCCTTAAGGAACTCAAGCTGCGTCAATGCCTCCACGATATCCAAGCTCTGCGTCACATGTATAATCAGTCCAATGGAAAGCGCAGCATCACCGGCGGGGTCGACCTCACGACCATGAAGTTTAAATGCGCATGGAGTGAAACCAGCACCTTGTGTTGTTCAGGAAGCACTCTGTGTGTGTTTGCCTGGTAGGAGGTAGGAGAGTTTTTTCCTACTTTCGAGACAAAGCCCGAACCTAGTACTTTGAAAGCGACAAAAGAAAACGAAGCATTGCTTTCGTCCCTGCATTCCTATATCACGGAGGGGATACACACAAGCTATGTGCACCATGGCTGTGCTGCAAGCCTATCAGGCCAATCTGCTGCGAGAGATAGACGTAGGAGATGTCTCGGGTGGTCATCAGGTTTGTGAGCTCCGCTGTGCTACGGACCTGGCACTTAGAGCTACTAAAGAGACAGCTATGGCCGTTGGCCACCCTTGTCTCTACTGAGAGACATATTAAGTTCACTCACTCACTCATTGGGCTGTCCTCCTGGATTCCCCGATGGTGCCGGTCGGCCTGTTTGCCAATGCTGTTAATGCGGTCCACGACAGGTTTCAGGAGGCCAAAAAGCATTCAACGGCATTCCATCGATTCCCACATCCCCCCGTAGGGCTACTTGGGCGCAGGCTCTGGCCATGGAACAAGAAGTGAACACTCGCTTGAGGAAGGTGGCCATTGATCAGCCAGTACTTCATAGTTCTCAAAAAGGACGGTGGGTTGTGTTCTATACTGGATCTGCGTCAGCTGAACCTCTAAATTTTGGGACTTCAAAACCGTGCCTGTACACTTTTACACTTGCGTTGCTCCAGGGAGTTTTGGAGAGAGTTTGCCAGGACGAACATCTGCGATGGCCCTCCGAGGAGAGGTCAGAAATATGGCTGCCTCTACTGCCTTGTCCTCTGGAGTTTCCCTGCAGGACATTTGCAACACTGAGGGCTGGTCGACTGTGCTGACCTTGTCAGGTTTTATAGCCTCGACAACAGTGCCACGCCTGTGTCACAGGCCGGGGTGGCCTTCCCTCCCCTTCACAACGTACCACCTCGAGGAGTTACCCAGAGACACCAACAGACCAGACAAGGTAATTAATATCAAAAACTTGTATTTTATTTAGTTAAAATAAGTCCAATCTCAAACTAAAATCCACCGACTGATCCTCCTCTCTCTTTTACCGGGTGGCGTGGGAAGTTCGCACAACGATCCCTCTTCAGACGGACAGAAGCAAACGATGGAGCAGACACTGGTAAGGGTTCAAACAACAGTTCCTCTTCGGCCGGAAGTAAGTAATGGAACAAGCACCGATGAGGATTCGCACAGCAACTCCTCTTCGGCCAAAGATGAGTAATGGAGCAGACACAGGTGAGGATCCGCACAGCGGCTCCTCTTCAACCGGAGATACGGGTTGTGGCAGGCACTGGTAGGAAATTGACAACAAGGGAAAGGGTTACTCTTCTCACAGGACAGCATCAATCATTTGAGTGTCACCTCTTTTTGGGATAGGGGGGAAGGATCGGGCAGGGGGTCATCTGACTCAATACAATAGTCCGTCGTAGATGGCAACCGGGAAACTCTCTCGTTCCCTCCACGGGACGCACCCACTAGCTGGGGGCCACTCCCCTTCTGCAAGCCAACGGCCGTTGAAATACAGCGGCGGACAGTAACTTCCTCACAGAACAGTGATGGCCGCCTCCCTTGGCAGAGAACAATTTCTCTACATTCACAGAACAACAGTGGTGAGTACAGGATTTGACAATCAATAACTAGATCTTCTTACCACAGAACAGTGATGGCAGCATTCAATGGCGAAGGACAGTTCCTCTAGGTTCACAGAACAACAGTGGTGAGTACAGGATTTGACAATCAATAACTAGATCTTCTTACCACAGAACAGTGATGGCAGCATTCAATGACGGACAGTTCCTCTAGGTTCACAGAACAACAGTGGTGAGTACAGGATTCGACAGTCAACAACTGGGTCTTCTTACCACAGAACAGCGATGCATAGATCTCTCATAAATCCTCTTCAACTCAGACAGAATGGAGCTGCATTCCTGTACAGCATATGCTCAGCACACAGCAGTTAATTAATTTCAGTTTGACCTTCAGAGCCCACAAGTAGCCAACTGGAGAACGGGCAGACACAAAATTATAGTTTCCACACCAGTGCACAATTCAGTCACTTCAAATGATCACACGTGTTCACTTCACATTAGGCACTGCGACTCACATCAACTCACAGTGAATAGGGTCTCCTCTCGTGGTCCTGGCCGACTCTCTCCGCTCAACTGACAAACTGTACATCCAAGCTGTGTAGGTGGTTGACTATGGGAACACAACTGACATTGAAAGGCTTCACAACAGAACTCACTGAACGTCGGGGCGGCTTCACCACATCATAGCAGGTAGCGGGCACTACAGGCATTTACTTCCTAATAGGACTGGCAGACAACACTTATCTGTTCGATGAGATAACGCAGTTCAATCATACCACTGCTCTCCAGCTCTTCCTTCTCTGCATACAGTCTTTCCCGTCCGTTAACGATCTGCCCTCTCGTGTACTGCTCGACGGGATCAACAGATCAACAACCAAAGATTTCCTCCAGTCTGCATCAACCCCAAAGATTTCGCTCCAAAGTTTCTTTTTCTGCTGCACATCAACCGGATCCTTTTATAATCCCCCTCACAAATCCATACCCCTCGTGGCCCAATCTCTGCTCATTGCCCAGCTGCCACTCATTCCCTCATTAGCAAGCTCCGTCAGCCTGTTTACACGGAAAAACCCGGAACTGTTCTGGTGTTACATTAAACTCGCTCCCACCGGAAACAAGAATGGGGAGGAACAGTTCCGCTTATTTGTCACCCCGTGACACCTGACCCCTCTGTCCTTCGCTCTAGCTGTGCCTGTCCACACTAGGCAGGTATTGGTCAGTGTAGCTTGATTGGACTCTCATTCCCAAAGCATTTGTGATGCAGCTTGAGTTCCTGAAGGGGAACATCTCCAGGTTATGTATGTAACCATCATGAACATATTCAGTGTTTAGTTCAATTCAATTGATTTTTATTTGTATACCACTTTTAATGTTCTTTATAAGTGTACGTTTGTCCCTGATGAGCAAGCTGGTGGCGACTGTGACAAGAAAAAACTCCCTGAGATGGCATAACGAACAATCCTTGAGAGGAACCAGACTCAAGAGGGAACCAGTCCCCATCTGGGTAGCACCGAATGGCCATTTATTACAGATAAACGATGTTAAGGTGTGCAGTGATGGTGATCAGTCAGTGTAGCACACTGTTGGCATTAACTACAGTCCAAATGCAAATCCTGAAAGCTCCTGTTCTTACTCCGTAATTTTATGGATCCCAAGGGCGTTGAGGAGAAACCAAGTGGCCTCCAATCGAAAAGAACACCATCCAGAGGCAGCCCATGACAAAGTGGGCAGATCCGAGGAGGAAAGAGGGGAACGAACACTGTTCACTGGAACCTCAGGAGCATGTTGAACTGGAGAGAGAGAGAGAGAGAGAGAGAGAGAGAGAGAGAGAGAGAGAGGGAGGAGGGGTGACAGGAAGAGAAGGATATGGATTATTATATGTCCTTATTATTGTATGACAGTTAAGTACTCTGTGCAGTTGTGACTCTTGCAAGCTTCGCTATGGCAGCATAACTAAAAGGGAGAACCAAAAAGTAAAACAGACATTAGGGATCTCTGGGATAAGAGACGACACACCACACCACTGTCAACAAACCTGAGTGAATGTGTGCAAACAGTGAAGACAGACAACACAAGACAGTGTGGGACAGATACATAAAATACAAAATAGAGCTGACCAGTAAACCTATTGTGTACTATGATATACAGTAATGTGCAATAGAGGATTATAAACAAGAGTGCATTTCTAAACATAAATACAATGTAGTGCAAAAACTACAGCAGCAGCAGTCAATAGGTGCAAAAAAAAGCATGTAACAGTATAATATGATTAAATATAAATATAATATGGGTGGTCAAATAGATTGAGATGAGTAATGAGTGTGTGTTGAGTTCAGGTTGTATAGTTTAGGAACAATGTAGTGTGTGTGTCTGTGTGTGTGTGTGTGTGTGTGTGTGTGTGTGTGTGTGTGTGTGTGTGTGTGTATGTGTGTTATGTAGAGTTCAGTTCTGTGTGTTGAGGAGCCTGATGGTTAGAGGGAAAAAAACTGTTGCACAGTCTGGATGTGAGGCCCGAATGCTTCCCTGATGGCAGGAGGGTGAGGAGTGTGTGTGAGGGTTCTGTGGGGTCGTCCAAAATGCTGATGGCTTTGCGGATTCAGCATGTGGTGTAAATGTCCATGATAGAGGGGAGAGAGACTCCAATGATCTTCTCAGCTGTTCTCACTATTCTCTGTAGGGTCTTGCAATCCGAAACAGTGCAGCTCCCAAACCAGGCAGTGATGCAGCTGCTCAAGATGCTCTCAATGGTCCCTCTGTAGAACGTGGTCCGGATGGGAGGACGCAGATGGGCTTTCCTCAGCCTTTATAAGAATTAGAGGTGCTGCTGGGCTTTCTTGGTAATGGAGCTGGTGTTGAGTGACCAGGTAAAGTTCTCTGCCAGATGTACACCAAGAAATCTGGTGCACTTATATACACATCTGTATTACCCAAAAAGGTCTAACAAATATAAAGTATTGAATTGATTTTTTCCATTCATTTAATTCTAAAAATCAATGTAATTTATGCTAATTTAATCGATTACTCAATTGAATCAATATAATAGTTTATTCGATTAATTAGATTTTATGTTATAAAATATTATTAAATTAATTCATTTATTTTTTTATACTTTTAAATTGTTTTTAAAATTGTAAATGTTGATGTTCACAAATGGTAATAATAATAATAATAATAATAATAAACTGTGTTTATAAAAAATGACAAGCAATTTTTTCCTTTTAACTGTTTCGAAATTGGAATCGATGTTCGTACCAAACCGTGAATTTTGTGTGCCGTTACACCCCTAGTTTGTATGCATTGTGTCAGTACCGGATTCAAGCATGGCTCCCATGGTAGTTATTTCCCAGGATGTACCACTAAATCACAGCATGGCCAATCCAGACTCTAATATATATCTAATAATCCACATTTCTATTCCATTGATGTTGATGTTTACCAGAATACACATCTCACACTCCTGAACTCATCAGAAACATACAGTACAATTGCAAAGTTTTGGTCTAAATTTACTTAAACATTACCAAGCTTTTGTATTTTATGCATCATCTCTGGTTTTGATTTATTCTGATTCTTGTTCTGGTTTTTAGTTATGTTTTTTATTATTCCAATTCCGCCTTGAAAGTCAATTTGTTCAAACTGTTTGTTCATCACAAGTCTCTGTGTATACACTGTGTTTTTTTTTGTGACCTTGGATTTGTTCGATTTTTGCAATAAAGCCTCCTTGCACTTGCAGATTTCTCTGCCGCTTGACAGTTTGGTTTGGCCTACAAAATAAATTACAAAAAAATTTACTAAAAGGCTGATAAACCAAACTCACAGACCAGATCCACTGCAGACTTTTTTTTTACTACATTTGCAAAAGTCTTTGTACAGCACAAAGCAAAGATGTGCTACTTCCTGACAATAGCTATTCTCTCCAGGGCACAGCTTTATATCCCCCCATGTTCCCTAGTCATAGATTCTCTCTTTATTAGAGAACGTCCAAACATGGGAGACATTTTCATCCGTATTTTGTCTATATTTCGTCCAGAATGTAAGCAAAACCCAAACAATGATGAAAGAGATATTTTTCTACAAGGCCATCAAGCATTTCCAAATATTTGTGGTGGCTCCATGCGATAATAAAGGCCGCCTTTCATTTGTCACCCTTCCAAATTCTGGATCACACGGTGTTATTGCATGTCTAGCTTCTTTTAAACTTGAGACCTTTTCATCCATCTTACTATTGCGAACACCAGAGGCATGGGGTACGTAATCAATGCAGGGTCACACTTTGCTATCCTGTCCCCTCCAAAAGTATGAACTGTTGATGCCTCGGAGATAGATGGTCATAATGTCTCTAAGAATGTGAAATAATGCCTGGTGGAAAATTGAAGGCAGAGTGTCTGAGCTGGTGCATAGGCAATTTGACTCCCCTGGTCTTACCTTTATGATTATGCCTCTGGGAGAGCTTATTGGATGTGGTTGGGCCATGGGATGTGTCACTGCTTTGAGAAAGATATTAAGATATTAGTTTTAGCATATTCACCATTGTGGCCAAGTCAAGAAACTTTATATTGTTATTTCAAACATATATTGCTGACGAAGTACAAAGTGAAATGAGACAACGTTCCTTCAGAACCCTGGTGATACATAAAACAACATAAAGCTACATAACAAAACAAGGACTAATGTAAGTTGTCCTCGCCACATGAAGCAAACCGTGCAGAAGACAAAAGACAGTGCAAAAAGACAACACAAGATGAAAACACAAAATAGCGCTGACTATTATACCTACTGTATAATCTTATACAGTACAATGTCCAAAAACGAGAACTGTAAACAAGAGTGTACTAGTAAACATATACAGAAAATGTGCAAACGGTGTTGTAAAGCCTGTCTTTCACAAGCTTTACATTTCTCCATCCCAGTCATCCTTGTAATTATCATTTATTAACAACTCAATAAAGAGTTCTAAAACAGGCATGTTTTTGGCTTGTAGTAAGTTGATACCAGAGGGGTTCAGCACCCCCAAATATATCATGTGCAAACGTGCAATAATTTACATCCGACTTAAATAGGAATTCAAAACAGTAATAAGGGCCAGCTTTTAGCACCAGCTTAGCACCAGCATCGCCAAACGTTTTCCAACCCTGTCACAAACCATCACTGTCATCTGAAAAGAAACAATCGCAGCCACCTGTCTGGCGTTATCTGTTCAGCGTGCATGCCGCCAGTACTTCAAAGCTAATGCTATTCCATTTATAAAGGACATGAGGCTGGAAACTGCCCCACTCACCCTAAAAAACAAAAATACCTTTAATACTATAGTAGTTGCAGTAGTATTATAGTGGAGCACTTACGACAGGAAATCTGTTGTCCAGCACAGTGATGAGCTGACATTTACCTACATCTAGTATTTCCATAATAGTATTCTCACTTCAAAAGTGGATAATAAAAATATATATTGGAATGAACGTCTAAAATGGTTAAAAAACATCAATTCAGCAAATCAAATACATGCATTTACCACATAACTAATTAGTTTGGCTGATTTTCCCAGTCTCTCACGGAGAGCACAATAGACCAAAAAACTTATAGGGAATTGTTTTTATTGAGTTTTATGTTGAAATAATAAAATGTATTAATAAAAATACAATTATTAATTATAAACTGAAGTAAAATGTTACAGTACAGTACTGTACTCATAAAATAGCATTTTTGGGGTGGCGTCCGTTTACTGTTTTTTTTTTGTTTTTTCCGTTTATCGCGGGCAATAAACGAGGGATTACTATACATTCAATTAGGTTAAAACAGAAGTAATGGAGGTGACACTATCCTTATAGATTTATATGAAAATAAGAGACAATATTGAATCATCCTTATTTCTATCTCCATGTCAATCCTCTTCTCTCCCTCTCTCTTTTTTTTATTCTCTCTCTCTCTCTCTCTCTCTCTCTCTCTCTCTCTCTCTCTCTCTCTCTCTCTCTCTCTCTCTCTCTCTATCTGTCAAGTTGATCCTGAGGTACTGTACCAGCGACCAGTGTTTCTGTCCCTTTCTTCTTCTCAGATCTGCCTGGTTTGTCCCAGTACCCTGCCTCTGGATGTGGATCTCTTTGATCGGAAGCCACTCTGTTCAGCTGGGATGCTTTCGCATCAACAGCCTGGGGATCTATGAGATTACTAAGAAACACATTAGCTTTGAGGATGGATCTAGTGTCAACAATCTGCTACAATAGCTCAGGACCATAGGTTGCATTTAATCACTTATCACTGCACACCTCAGTAACAATGATACTATAATGAATGGACATTCGGTCGCACCAAAATGAAGATGGGTTCCCTTTTGTTGCCTTCTGGTTCCTCTCAAGGTTTCTTCCTCATATCATCTCAAGGATTGTTTTTCTTGCCGTAGTCTCCACTGGCTCACTCAATCGAAACAAACTTACAAATATAAGAACCAAATGTATACATTATTTTATTACTGCTTTATCTCTGTAAAGCTGCTTTGATAGAAAGTCCATTTTTCAAAGAGTAATACATAAAAATGAACTGAATCAAACTAAAATATTGGTACAGCACATACTCAATCTACAATACATTCATCAAAAAGTGTGTGGGGGTTTTTCCAGAGTAGACCCACTATTCTTTTTTGTTTCAGGACATGGCTACTAACTCCAAATCGACTCACAAAACACAGCACTATAGAGCGAATAAGCAACATAAGCCTGATGATTGCACTGAACTGAACTCAAGAAATTGTAGTCAGAATCGCGGTGTGGTTTCAAACCCAGCTGCTGTGGCGGTGGCCTTATTAAAGTTTGGCATTTTCGGTGCTCTTTTACCTTTGAATGACTCAGCTGGTCCACTCCTTAATCTTCTCTTTTCGAGGCGCACTGCTTCAGAGGTCAACCAGAACGACGTGATAAGATGGCGATCCGGCACGACTATCCGAGGAGAGAGAAAAAGAGGGAGAGAGAATGAGAGAAAAGTCAAAGCGCAAATGGAAATAGAGTGATAGAGAGCAGGCGAGAGAGAGTCGTGTCTCCTGTTTCTATCGTTCACTGTGTATCAGTGCGGTGCAGGAGGCCGGCCAGTTCGGACCACTGTGGCGTCTGAATAGTTGTGAAGGACAGATAAGAGCAGGCGACTTTGTTCTAGTGACAGTAAGGCTAGACAAAGTCTCCCTTTACCCCACCTATGATGCTGATGCCTACAGGGGAAGACAGGTTTAACCTCTGCATCGCCCAGATTCAGACCAACTATATAGATTTTATGACTAACTCTTAAATGTATTTTAAATAACCAATATATCTCATTTTCATTTGATTGATTTTAGCCTTTCGCTTGTTCTGAAAAGACTAATAAGAGAAGGGAATGGCACAGGGCCTAAAATTACCACTTAGGTTCAGACAAAAATAAAAAACAGACATTTTATTTGCAACTTAGCTGATTTTGAAAGCATTGATTCTTTTTTTGTTTGTGCTATTTTTTAATTAAACAAATGTAAGGAGGCAGCACAGTTTTGATCTTGAGCTTCGGTTACTGTTTGCATCGTTTTGCATTAGTTTTCTTTAGGGTTGTCTGGTTTCACCAATCGACCACAAACATGACACTGCTAATACTAAATGCTGTGAATGTGTAGTGATGGATGAAGAATACCAACCACATAGTTGAGTTAAAGTCAAGTTAACTCAAGTCAAGTCAAGGCAAGTCAAGTCAAGTTTATTTCTATAGCGCTTTTCACAACAGACATTGTCTCAAAGCAGTTTTACAGAAATCAACAGTCAAGGTGAACGGTGTGTATTTCTCGCTGATGATTAGCCTTGGTGACTGTGGCAAGGAAAAACTCCCTTAGATGTAATGAGGAAGAAACCTTGAGAGGAACCAGACTCAAAAGGGGAACCCATCCTCATTTGGGTGACATCAAGAGTTTGATCATAAATCTTTCAACAATACAGAACACTGGAGAGTGAGAACTAACATGAGTACTGGAGTATAAGATTATAAGTAATGTTCTTTCTACAGTCTTTATGGTTATAAAACTAGGAGCTACTGATCCCAACATTTGTGATAATCTCAGATCCAGCACCAGCTTCTCCATGCCAGAGCCTTTAAACACTCCAGGAGGTCCAATGTCAAATCCAAATTGGCACTGGTACATCCCTAGATGGTACGGGATGTTTGCGAGTTCGGCATCTACTTCTTCAAAGGTCCATAATCTTCATGAGGTGGGGTGTGACTGGAGCTGGCCAACCTCAGGATGCTTTGGGATAGGGAGAGAAAGAGAATCAGTGGAGAGAAATTAGCATAGCTGCTGTTCATGATATTAACAGCACAAGTTGATAATGTGCATGAGATCATATGATCTGGAGCACAAGGTTATGATGTGAGACGTATGTTATGTGTAGGCTTTGCTAAAAACATAAGTTTTAAATCTACACTTAAACTGGGAGAGTGTGTCTGATCCACAGAGTCTTTTATTCTAAGACTTTTCACTGTATGTTCGTGCTAAAGTAGATGCTAAAAAGCGGCAATCAAAACAAGTTTAAAACAGCATACGCTTGACCCTGATTGCTGGATTGCTGCGTGTTTGACCAGTTAAGTTTTAATCCACTAATAAATAAAAAGACTGTTTCTGCAAAATGTAGTTAGGTAAAAAAAGATATTTGAATTAAAAATATAGTGAATTCAAAGTAAAAGTCTCCCTGAAGAGAAATATTTAATTAAACTACAAATATGCAAAACAAAAAAAAGCTACTTAAATACAGTAATGAATTACATTTTCCTTGTTACTGTCTGCGAATGTGTGTGGTATCCCACTAAGTCAGAAGTGTCCAGTCTTTTCCATAAAGAGCCGGTGTGGCTGCAGGCTTTTATTCCAACAAAGCAAAGGAATTTAATTAAAACCTGCACCCACATTGGTCCTTTGTGGAAAAGATTGGACTCCACTGTCACTAGTGTTTTTTTTGCCTCACTCTCATTGTTCCTTGAATAGGATCTGGATTGATTGAGCAGGATAAAGTAATGCTAGAGATTAATGCCTAAAGGAAAGCACATGAAAGTTGGACAGTAAAAGAAATGTATTAATTGTTTCATGTGGATATCTTGTTTCTACCAAATTCTACAACATTTTTCGCAAAAAATATGTCTGGAATTTGGGTATGTAATTCTGTCATTTTCAAAAGCAGTTTTATTTACTGTTTATCCTCCATTTCCTTCGAATTTTCCATCTTTTTTGGTGAGCAAAGAGAATATTGACTTCTTCTTCTTCTTTTGGCTTCTCCCATTAGGGGTCGCCACAGCGGATCATCCGTCTCCATACCCCCCTGTCCTCTACATCTGCCTCTTTCACACCAACTACCTGAATGTCTTCCTTCACCACATCCATGAACCTCCTCCTTGGCCTTCCTCTTTTCCTCCTTCCTGGTGGCTCCATCCTCAACATTCTCCTACCAATATAACTCATGTCCCTCCTCTGCACATGTCCAAAACATCTCAATCTCACCTCCCTCACCTTGTCTCCAAAACGTCCTACATGCGCTGTACCTCTAATTAACTCATTTCTAATCTTGTCTATCGTCGTCACTCCCAAAGGAAACCTTAACATCTTCAGCTCTGCTACCTCCAGCTCCTGTCTTTTACTCGATGCCACTGTCTCTAATCCGTACAACATCTCAGGTCTCACCACAGTCCTATAAACTTTCCCTTTCACTCTCACAGATACTCTTCTATCACAAATCACTCCTGCTATCATTCTTTTCCACCCACTCCATCCTGCCTGCACTCTTTTCTTCACTTCTCTAACACACTCTCCATTACTTTGCACTGTTGACCCCAGGTACCTGAACTCCTCCACCTTCTTCACCTCTTCTCCCTGCAATCGCACCACTCCACTGCCCTCCCTCTCATTCAAACACATGTACTTTGTCTTACTCCTACTGACTTTCATTCCCCTTCTCTCCAGCACGTACCTCCACCTCTCCAGGCTTCTCAACCTACTCCCTACTCTCACCACAAATAACAGAAAATTGACTAAACTCCACAAATTATGTTGCAGAAACGTGTTAATGTCCTGCCAGTTTCCAATTGAATTAAACCAAGTCTTTGATCGTCTCCGATTTACAATGTAAAACAAGACCAGGCAAGTTTACACTAAACCTCTTACTACTTTACCTGTTGAGAAGATTTTTTTTGGTCATGTTTTGCCCTACAGTGTGAAACGAAGGGCAGCCTCAAGGTTAGTCCATGTATTCCTGTCAGCTCAGCTTTTTGTGTGACATTGCTTTGATCCATTTTCGTTCTTTTCCCCCTGAGCTGGCAGGATTGTGATGAAGACCCCCCGTGCTGCTCAGCATCCGTTTAAACAGCATTTGTTCTCCACCATATGGTCCACAATGTGGCTCCACCACACCTTAACACCAGTTGTCAGTTATTAGCAGATTGGGCAGAGGACGGACAGTGTGTGTGTGGCCTGAGTGTGTTGGTAGTGCAGGATTAATCATTACAGTGCATCTGTGCTAGCAGCAGAAGCGTGGCATGATGCCTAACCGCTGCCCTCGTTTTCCGCTCTGGTGGCTGCGTAATGACATGCCCTTTAACTTCACATCCTGTGCGATGATCGGGCTTAATCGTGACCTGGACCCTGTGACATGACATAAAGACACCATAATGGAGAAAAAAAAAGAAGCAAGAAACAAAGTAAAGGTCAATCTGCCGTCATGGGCTACATGTGAATATGGAAATAGGAAACTTGGGTTGCAGAACTGTCGAAAACTGAAGCACAAAGGTCAATAAGGTGGATATTTTTTAGGGTAACTATAATACATTTTTAAACCACATACAGACCATATTGTTTGGTGATGACAGGGGCAACGGAGGAATGGTAGGGTAAAAAGAAAAGGAGAAAGCCAGGACAATATGTGGAAAAGCAAGCAATCAAAAATACATAAACTCATTAATCAAAAAGTAAAATGAGAACTAAAGTTTCAGCAATGCTAATTACAATCAGCATCTCATTATTTGTGTAAGCCAGTGGTTCTCAAACATCTGCCATTTCCCACTCTTGAGGGGGGTGGATTTTCAAGCCCCACCTGTCCTCCATCACCCCAAAAAAAAGATACGTTTGAAAATGTCTAATTTATTGAAATATTAAGTTCTAAATCCATTCCAAGTTCAAAAATAGAGAAAATAAAAGTGTTCAGTGCTCTAAGTGATGTTTTAATTACAGGCGTTCATGACGTGTTTGTTAGTGGTTGCTTTGAGTGTATAAACTTTATTTTTAATAGAGAAAATCACGATCAAATGAAGATTAATGAAGAAGACTGTATAAAAAAAACATAAAAAAAAAAAATCTTGCTGTTCATTGTGCCTCACCTGTCATGTCTTTATTCCCTAAACTTTAAGAACCACTGGACAAACATCTCAGGTGCTCTGATAGCACATAGGCAGTTGAGGCAGATCCTCAACAGATATGTAACTTTAAGGATGGAGTTTGACTGTAATTAATTTAAACAGTGGCTGAGGACCAAATCAACAGTTTTGCATTAAACGTCATCACTGCACATGTCAACAGTGATTTTCCTGTAATGAATGGACATTTAGTGTCACCCAGATGAGGATGGGCTTCCGTTTGAGTCTAATTCCTCTCAAGGATTCTTCCTTCTGAAATCTCAGGAAGAGTTTATCCTTATATCCACTAAAAATATACATTCTTTTACTGTAAAATCTCTGTAAAGCTGCTTTGAGACAATGCTAATTGTTAAAAATGCTCTACAAATAAAATTAAGTTGATTTGAATTAACATATTCATGGTGGTCTAGTGGTTAGGATGCAGCGCTCTCACCGCTGTGGCCCGGGTTCGATCCCCGGTCAGGGAACCAACCCCAGCCACTCTCAATGCCGGTCCCAAGCCCGGATAAATGGGGAGGGTTGCGTTAGGAAGGGGATCCTGCATAAAAACATGTGCCAAATCAAACATGCGGAGGATCCACTGTGGCGACCCCTAACGGGAGAAGCTGAAAGAAAGTTTATGTGTCTCCAATAGAAATAGAAGCTCAATGGATAAAACATAGAATTTTAGATCAAAGTTAAAATCCCAGCACCACCGATTTGACACAGCTGGGCCCTTGATCAAGGCCCTCAAAACCTTAGTATTATTGAGATCATTGTAAAGTTCTTTGGATGCCAAGGAAGTAAAAAACCCACTCAGTGTCACTAAAGGAATATCCTATACCAACATTAAACACATGCCACTAATTGAACTCTCTCATCTGGCTGCATGGCATGTTTACTTGGCTAATCACATTTTATGTGCTTTCAGCAATGTTACACAAGCAGATAAAAAAGAAATTGAAAAAAAAGAACACAAAAGAAATGTGAGAGGAATTGGACATTGTGTACGCATTGGACATTGTGTAGATAGAGAGTGGTATGTGTTTAGAAAATAGTGCTACATACTTAAATATAATGACAGCATAGTAAAGAAAGATAGTGTCCCTCTGCTATAGATATATATCTGTTATCTCAAAACCTGAGTTTCAAGCTCATGTCTGTTGATTTGTTTGTGTGCTTTCTGTTCATTTTGTGCATTCAACAGATTTAATACAGCAATTACCACAAACAGTATAATAAGGTGTCTTTTACCAGTGTTATACGCTGTAAAAATCAGAAAAGATTATATAATAGAAGCATATAATTCTGTCCAATAGATATTTCACCAGTGCTAAAATGGTTTTGGATTATTACACATTTTTTATAAAAAAAATTGAATAAAAAAAAGAAAGCTATGAGAATGAGGAGACCAATTCATACAATAACACAGTTATTATTACAATAACAAGACGAGCTTATGTTAAAAACAACAAGGGTGTGTATGAAAGAGGGGGCAGCCCACTCAATAATGCTGTATTGTTCACATTTTAATACAGAGTTATAATTAATATGGTATAATCCATGTAAGGAATAACACACAATTATCAGTGCTGAAATGAGGGTGGCGTAATTCCCAAAACAGACTTATTTTCATGCAACAGTAAAACCCTACTGTGTTATTAGTTAAAAAAGCAATTTGAGTATTGATTACAATACATGTATTTATTATAATGAATGACACATCATATTAATAATGAATGACATTATAGAAGTGTCACATTATAGCAGCTAGTTCCTTTACCAATTTTACGTATATATATATGTATATGTGTATAAAATATATGGTATCTTTAACTAAAGCTGCATGATGTACATTTATTTACATTTATTTATTTTTTTTACACAGTAATTTCTTTTTCCTTCGAAACATCTGCAGTTATTTTCTTTCAATTTGTTTATGGATAAAATACATGCCTTTTCTAATGCTAGGAAATAAAAAAAAAACGAATGCAAATGCAGGATGTAATAAAAAACAAGTCTAAGTCAAAGAGCAAAGTCAAAAATCCAAAAACAAGCAAAGGTCAGATCCGGCGTTGGAAACAAACGACTCAATAGACATGGGCATAATTCAAATCAAGAACAAGAACAGATCAAAACATTGTGACTTAATGTGCTATAGAGTGTATACTTCATGACTGTATGAATGAATAGGAGCTCTCTGTGAGTGAGTGTTTAATTGGAACCAGAAGTGTTTAATCAGTATGCTGGTCAATCAATCAAATAACTCACATCAGTAACTGTAAAAAGTATTATATTAAAACAGGACTGACAAGTGAAGGAAAAAGAAAGAAAGAAAGAAAGAAAGAAAGAAAGAAAGAAAGAAAGAAAGAAAGAAAGAAAGAAAGAAAGAAAGAAAGAAAGAAAGCATACAAATACTGTACAGCATCATTATGATAAGTGTAGGTGGACTAATTGATCAGAATTAAAAATGACTGAAAAAAAAGGTTTCTTCAAACATTTAGCTGAAATCCTTTTTTTCATTGCTCTTGTAAAACTTACCAAAATTTCTTTCTGACCTTGTGACCCCTGTGATAACGCTTACAGAGTTCGAACATACACTTCGTCTCATTGCCATGTTGTATGTTGGTCGGTTCCAATGAGCTGCAGTCTACACTAAATTGCATGGTGTTAAAGGAATGGTTGCCATGTTGGTTCCTTTCAGCTGGAGTAAGTCTCCAACCTTCCCTGCTCCAAACGACAACAAACTACAGTGGTACCTTGACCTACGAGTTTAATTCGTTCCGTGGACGAGCTCATATCTCAATTTGATCGCACATCAAATCAGTTTTCCATATTGAAAATACTTAAAATGGCATTAATCCGTTCCAACCCTCAAAATGACACCGTTTTTATGTGTCATGTTATTAAATTAGGAAAATACATTTCTAAATAACAAATCTTGTATAAAAACATAATAGAAAGAGTATGTAAAGATATAATAAGGTTTTATCCAGTGTATTTACCTTGGAGATGAGACGACTTGAGCTAACGAAAACTCAAGGTAGAGGTGATAAGCGGAGGCGGAGGGAAAACTCGTTTTTCACTATCACTCCTGTACACTACGTATCCCTAAACTTAAAATTTTTTACTTTTTCTTTCGTTGCTTATCTTAATTTTCGTCACAATCTTCGCTTTCTGGCTTCGCTTCGCCATCTAGCAGCGGCGTCTCGAGCTCGTACCTCAATTTTTTTCTCGCGTAACAAAGCAAAAAATGGACTGAGTGACCGCTCGTACCTCGGAAAACTCGTACAATATTGCACTCTTAGGTCAAGTTACCACTGTACTAAGCTTTCATCTCCATGTTTAATTGTGGGGCCGAGGCAGTCTGCTAAAATCTTCTCTCTGTTCACCATGTTCTTCTGTCAAAAATATCAAATTTGGACTTTCCACAGTATTTATTTTTCACATATTTACTGTCCAAATGGTGTGTTGCATATTAACAAAAGGAAAAAGCATTTATCTTAAAACATTTTTGTATTCTGTTGTTCATGACAGAAATCAACGGAAGAGAGAAAGTAGAGAAGAACAGAAACAAGTTTCTTACTAATTCAAGTAAAAAAAAAGTTAAATACTGGGACAATCGCTAAACTTCATTGTCAAGAGTCCGAGAGTCCAGAGTCTGTTTTAAGGATCCAGAACAGAACATACATCATTCACAGCTACAGTTCAACCTCTCGGTCCTTCACAGATAAAAAGGTCCAAGGCCTCCGATGTGTTATTTCATAGAAGCAATAAGTACACACTCTAATATAGCAGCAGAAGAAATGTAATTTCTGCATGAGCAGACATTACAATCTTGCATCCCTGTAGAGCGACCTTCACAAAATAGATGTTTTGACAAAACTGAGTCTTTTCTTTTCTTTTGAAATTTTTTCTTATAAAACTCAGAATCTACAGCGGAACCCTTCAGACAGAACAGCTTCGAGAGCATTACTAAGTTAGTAGCAACCCAAGTTTCTTTAACGCATTTTGCTTGAATCTTGCTGCATTAATTCAGAGAAGATGACTTTTCTGGCCTGTAATTCTCTGTATTTGTCCTTGGGCAATTGCTGTAGTAAATCACACACTGGGGAAAATTGACTAAAGATAAATTGAACAGTGAAGGTCATTGAGGCTGTGAGAGCTGCAGCTTTTTTTTGCAGAGACACATCGCATTCCTCCACTCGAGAGAAGCCGTATCGATGATGAAGTACTTATTATTATTGACAATTAAATCTGGACAAGGCTTTGAAATTTCAAATCAAAGGCAGCAAAGGAGCAAAGAAGGTCATTCAAGGTCTGAGCTCTGACTTTCTTTGTTAAACGCGCACTCAGAATAAGCTTTAAAACTACATATTTAAATTAAGACTGTGTATATAATAATCCTAATGTGTATACACGATCTAGTAACAGTGTTTACTAAAGGCTGCATTTTAATGATCTGCAATGGTGTTATTATCTAGCTTGATGTATTTATCATGTAAAGCAGTTTCAGACGGAGGGAGTTGCTATAAAAAGTGTAACTTTAATAAAAACCTATAGAAAACTTATACTTACATATACTTATTTAATAAAAAAAAAATCTCACAAACAAATCAAAATTTGTGGATAAAGTTAGCGAATATGCCATCAGACTAAACTTGGCAAGACAAAAGCATCAAGAAGACCAAAGCCAGGTCGGGAACAACCCATGAACATAAGTGGCTCGGTAAACATCCATAAAAACAGAGTAACAAAGAGCATACACTTCGTAAGTAACTCGTGAAATAAAACTTTCTTTAATCAATGTGTATGTGTACTCAATTTGTAGCTGGATGATTGCGACTGCTGGAGTCCATTTGGGGGTCGTGGGAGTTTTGTGGCGGCCATGTTTGGTGGCCATACTGACTGCTGGGAATTAGAGTCAATGCTGAGGTGAGTTTCCTGCAGTTTCAGATGGAGAAATTAGCAGGAAATGTTTTTTTGTTTAATGAAAACTTGCGAACAAATAAAATATACAATCAGACTAATCTTGGCAAGACAAGATCAACAACAAGACCAAAGCACAGACATGGACCAATCCATCAATGGCTTAGTAAACATCCTTGAAAACAGATTAACAAAGAACATATACTTCGCAAGTAGTTTTTAATCGATGTGTTTGTATGCTCAAACGCAACAGTGCTCAATAAGTAGCTGCATGATTACAACTGCTGGAGTCCATGTGAGTGTCATGGGAGTTTGTACTGGCCATGTGTGGAGGCTGTGATGACTGCTGGGAATTAGAGTCATTCCGGAAATAAAATCAGGCACCATTTATCAAGTGCTAGTAACAGATTAGCTAGGTCATTAACTTATAGTCAGTGTTAACATTAGTTTAACAATCAATCTGATATTATTTTCAAAAACTCTGCATTAGTGGTTACCACAGAATTCTGTATTTTTATGGGTTATAGACTAAGATTAGTATCAGCCCAAAAATCTGTTGAAATATAATATAGTCAGATATGTTTTTATTTAAGTATCCCAGAATAAAGTAGGGTTTTAACCAAGTTGTAGAGTACATTTGCATTCTGGATCAGATGCAGAGGTCGGATGTCGCTTGAAGACAGACCTGCTAGGAGCAAGGTACAGTACTCCAGTCCTGAAATGACTTGAGACTAAATAAGCACCTGAGTGGCATGGGTGGATAGAAAGGGGACAAGTCGATTCGATGTTTTAAAGACAACAACAAAGCACCACAAATAAATCAATCCAATGTTCAATTGTGAAAGGAAATTGCATGAAGGCTTTGGCAGATACACATCTCGAACTGAAAACACCCAATATGGAAGCTTGTTTCCATTAACAAAGGTGTTAGTGGTGCTTTATACCTGTCACGTGCACTTTACAGTACAGTGAATTCCTTTCTTCACATATCCCTGCAATGTGAGAAAGCTGGGGTCAGACTTGTTATAGTGTCCCTTGAGCGTAGAGGAATAAGGGCCTTGCTCAAGGGCCCAAGAGAGGCAGCTTGGCAATAACAGGGCTTGAACTGCTGACCTTCCGATCATTAACACAAAGCTTTAACCGCTGAGCTACCACCTCCCCCAAAGCCAACCTTATCAGTCAAAGACTGGCCTTCATTAGCTTCACATGCTCTGTCTGCATGATGTTCCTTCAGGCCTTGGTACTATGTATAAACGTGTCTGGGTTGGCCTTTAAGACTTTGCCCTGCCACAGATTTGACTCTAAACTTGGCTAGCGAGATTAGATAGCACCATGTGTGGAATGTGTTGCAGGGGATGTACTTTTTTCACACTGGTAATGACAGAATGTACTCTTCCACTGTGCAAGGACTTTTATTTAGATTTGAAGGATAACAAAAATAACTGCAAGAAGAATTCCTATGGGAGATGGTACAGGATAAAAAAATAAATAATAACACCTTGCGCGTATGTCGACACTTAATTTACAGTGATATCAAGGGAAAAAAAATCAGTAAACCCAAAACCTTTCTAGTGCTGTCTAAAAGAAATGTACAGTTGACGGCAGAATCGGTTTTCATCTGCGTTCTTGATCACCTGCCTGCATGTCTTTACTGCTTGCCTCACTATTCACCACTGTGGGGAGCTGTCGGTTAGTGCATTAATAGCCCACTAGTGTGTAGTGTGAAACTCATACACTCCATAACGCTCGGTTAATACACGCCTGAGGATTACCCACATACCGATATATTGTTAAACTTACAATGTAGGTTTACATTCTTATTGTGAAATAATGTCTCATTTAGATCATGATCTATAGGTACATTATGTCATGATGGGTGAGTGGATAAATACTGATTCTGATTATTTTTTATTTTAACAGTCAAAGAAGACAAATCATATATTTTATGAAATACTTAACGACATTCAGGCAAAGAGCAAATGTTTAATTTAATTTCATAATTTTTTATTTGTATTGCGCTTTCACCAATGAACATTGCCTCAAAGCAGCTTCACACAGATAATGTGGTGATAAAGAATGAGTAAGATGTTCTTTATAATTGTAAGTTTGTCCCTGATTAGGGAGCCGATGGAGACTGTGACAAGGAAAAACTCCCTGAGATGGCATAAGGAAGAAACCCTGAGAGGAACCAGACTCAAGAGGGAACCCGTTCTCATCTGGGTGGCCCCGAATGTCCATTTATTGCAGTTAAACAGTATTGAGGTGCAGTGATGGTGATCAGAGCAAACTGTAGTCCTGAGTCAGTGTAGCAGACTGTTGATATTAACTAGAGGTTAATCAAGTCAAGTCAAGTTTATTTCTATAGCGCTTTTCACAACATACATTGACTTAAAGCAGCTTTACAGAAATCAACAGTCAAGGTGAACGGTGTGTATTTATCCCTGATGAGCAGTAATGGTGACTGTGGCAAGGAAAACTTCCTTAGATGTTATGAGTAAGAAACCTTGAGAGGAACCAGACTCAAAAGGGGAATTCATCCTGATTTGGGTGTCATCAAGAGTGTGAGTATAGTAAAACAGAACACTGGAGAGTGAGAACTAACATGAGCACTGGAGTGTAAGATTATAAGTGATGTTCTTTCTACAGTCTTTTACAGTCATTGTGGTTATAAAACTAGAAGCTACTAAGCAACTCATAAAATAGCTCAACATTTGCGATCATCACAGATCCAACGCCAGCTTCTCCATGCCAAAGCCTTTAAACACTCCAGGAGGTCCAATGTCAAAACTCAACGCATAAAGTGGGATCTAATTGGCACTGGTTAATAATATGACAAATGTCATATGTTAAGTCAGAGGTCAGATGAATTAGACTGAACAGACAGTGTTTACAGTGTTACCTCACAACAATCTGCTAATGATCTAATATAATTATCTAGTTGTTTTTTGGGATCTTCAAACACACACACACACACACACACACACACACACACATACACACACACACACACACACACACACACACACACACACACACACACACACACACACACACACACACACACACACACACATTTTTTCCACAAATAGCTGTTGCACAATCATGACCAAGAGTTTGTATGTGCATTAATTATTATTATATGGATTTTTATTTTTATTTTATCTCTGTGTGCTAGACGGTGTTCAATTCAATTCAAGTTTATTTCTGTAGTGCTTTTCACTATTACCATTGTGTCAAAGCAGCTTTTTAGAATGTTAGAATTATTGAACAAAATTCACTTACACTATATTGCCAAAGCTTTGACACCAGTACATAAGTATGGTACAGTATGTATGTATGACATTAATTCCCAATTTGCTCTTTTAATTCTATTCATTCTTCTGGTAAGATGTTCCACCACATTTTGAAATCTGCTTGTGAAGATTTGTGATCATTCAGACACAATGGTGTGAGTAAACTCAGGTCCTGATGTAGGTGAGGAGGCCTGGGGTGCAGTCAGCATTCCAATTCATCCCAGAGGTGTTCAATAGGGTTGAGGTCTGAGCTCTATAGCAGAATTGTGTACTTTCAGCTTTGAGATAAAAGTTTGGGAAAGAACCACATATGGCTGGGGAGGTCTCCGAATACTTATGGGGTATATAGTGTGTATTTAAATGTATGTGTTTTTATCCCCAGTGAGCGAGCCTGGGACAACTGTAGCAACAAAAACTCTCTAAGATGGTATTAGAAAGACGTCTTGAAAGGAACCAGACTCAAAAGGGGAACCCATCCTCATCTGGGTGACACCAAGAGTGTGATTATAAATCATTAAAACATTACAAACCCCAGTGAGTGAGAAATATCATGAGCACCAGAGTGTGTTATTATGAGTAATGAGCTTTTCTACAGTCTTCTATAGATGGAGTTATGGAACTGAACATCTAAAATCATTATAGATTCAACACCAAACTTCATCATGCCTTTAACTGTTCAATAATGGAGAAACAGCATATGTAGTAATTTATTATTATTTTTTTTAGTATTGATTAAGAGGTTGTTTATCCTTAAAGTCAAATGTTCGAAATCTTCAAGAAGTGGGATCCAACTGGCGCTGCATCTCTAGACGGTTGGGAACCTTGTGGGGTCGACATCTTCTCCTTGAAGCTCCACATCATGAGAAGACTCCTTTATGTAGTTTTGCATGTAGGACCGTTTTGTTCTAGTTACTAGTTTTGTATTTACTAGTTTTGTTACTAGTTTTGTATTTTGTGTGTTTGTGGGTTTTTTTGTAGCACCTTCGTCCTGGAGGAACTCTATGTATATGGTTGAGCTAACAATAAAACCACTTGACTTGACTTGACATTTTAAAAATGGATTTGGGCAAAGTAATCTCAAGTCTTCGGATTCAAGGGTCAATTAAATTCAGTTTCAATTTTCTAGCATTTTCAACAATAGACAACATTTGACAGAAATCCAGGTGGCTATTTAGATTCCAAATAAACAAGCCAGTGGCAGCAGTGGCAAGAAAAAAAACTCCCAGAGACATGAGGAAGAAGCCTTGAGAGGAACCAGGCTGAAAAATAGGAACTTATTCACTTCTTACCAGATAGTGGCATTAGAAACCAGTACAGTATAAAGAGGTCAAAAATAGATGCATTTGTTTGTCACATGTGCTTTATTTACACATCCCAGCATTTCAGGAAGTTGGGGTCAGCCATAATACATCACCCCTGGAGAAGAGAGGGTTATGTTGTAAACTTTTTTTCCAGCGAAGACCAGGAGACTTAATTATCTTTCAGCTGGAGTGTTTATTGCAGACGTGCCTACATGTTAGAGTGCACTGCTTCGGTGCTGCAGTCATCGATTCCAACTTTAAGAACTTAGCATTGTGGCTCAGATAACTCTCTCTCTCTCTCTCTCTTTTAGACCACTTCATTATCATAGAAATACCGAAAGGTTCACACATTTTGCGCAATCACTCAGATTACTGGTTAAATCATGAGCAAATAGTCACCAACACAGCAAGAGACGAAGACAAGGAGATACCCTGCACCTTAGTTTCATACAAAGGGAGCATTTGGAGCAAACCTTCATCCAGCACTTTGTTTTTGCATCATCATGTAATTTATGCTGTTACATTGTTTGTTTCCTAAAGAGGTATAACTCCTAAAGTGTGTATATGTCTGTATAGTTTACAATAAAACTACCATTTGAAAATGACAGAGCATCTACAATTTAGCTACACTTCCATAGGAAGACAAACAGTAATGCAGACTGTGAACTAAAGTCCTTGGTTAAGCACAGGTCAGTTTTTATTAACAACAAGATTTATACTTAAAGGTTGACTTAAACAATTTGTGGGAAGTGAAACTCTTTAGAGATCTATGCAGGACCAAACACAGCTACAGAAGGTGAGTCAGAAGGAATACAGAAGTTAGAGAGCAGGATGACTCAGACAGATCCAAAGGACGAGTAAAGCCACAGAAATAGATGTAATACATTGTTTTAGTCATCATGCCTGTTTTGGTATAAAAAAAATCAATGCATCTGCTTTGGAAACACTGCCATTCAAAAATAACGGAACAAAAGCTATAAAAAAAAAAAAAAGCATCAATATGAAGTGTGAATACTCAGATCTCAGACTGGCCTGCGCTCCCAAAACATGTTTCCTGCAAGGTGTGTTGCATGATCTGAATTATCTCTAAGGAATAACAGATGCCTTGAAAAGTGTGAAAGCTTTTTTGACAGTTTTTTGAGCACTGGCTAGTTTGTGACTGCCGCTTAAAATATACCCCAGCAAAGTTAATTGAGTTGAATCTCTGACAAAAAAAAATCTAATTCAATTCAATTCAATTCAATTCAATTCAATTTTATTTGCATAGCACTTTTAACAATGAACATTGTCTCAAAGCAGCTTTACACAGATAATGTAGTGATAAAAAATGAATATGTTCTTTATAAGTATAAGTTTGTCCCTGATAAACAAGCCGGCGGTGACTGTGACAAGGAAACACTCCCTGAGATGGCATAAATAAGAAACCTTGCGAAGAACCAGACTCAAGAGGAAACCCGTCCTCATCTTAGTGGCACCAAATTACCATTTATTACAGATATACAATGTTGAGGTGCAGTGATTGTGATCAGAGCAAACTGTAGTCATGAGTCAGTGTAGCAGACTGTTAACATGAATTACAGTCGAAATACAAATCCTGAATGCTTTTGTTCTTACTCGATAATTTCATGGATCCCCAAGGTATTGATGTGAAACAGAGTGCTAAACAGAGTGGCCTCCAGTCGAAGAGAACACCATCCAGAGGCATGCCAGGGCAATGCTGGTGGTTCCAGGGAGAGGAGAGGGGCAGGAACAGCAGTCACTGGAACCTCTGGAGCATATTTAACTTGACCGAGAGAGAGAGAGAGAGAGAGAGAGAGAGAGAGAGAGAGAGAGAGAGAGAGAGAGAGAGAGAGAGAGAGAGAGAGAGAGAGAGAAAGAAAAGCTGTTAGCCATCAACCTGTGTATACAGTAGTCATATTAGAAATGTTTTGTCCAGAGAATCAGAGCATATATATAAGATATATGTAAGGCTTAAACAGCATTAACATCTTGAGCAATTCGAGCTACAGCAGCTCTTCTGTTGAATCGGACCAGCCTTCGCTCCCCACTGCAGAGCAAAAACACCCCACAAGAGCTACAGTTTTGGAGATGCTCTGACCCAGTCTTCTAGCTATCACAGTTTGGCCCTTTTCAAACTCCATGAAGAAATGCTTTTCATAGGTTGGAGTGGAAGATCTCCTGCTATAGAACTCTGACCTCAACCCTAACACCTGGATGAATGTGAACGCTGACTGCAACCCAGGCACCCCAGACCTCACCTACATCACTACCTGACATTACTCACACCCTTGTGTCTGAATGAGCACAAATCTCCACAAGCACCTCCTGAGCTTAGGATCAGTAACCCAGAGCCTTAATCACTTTCTTTTCAAACTGTATGGAACATGTACCAGAATATCATTTACATACACATGAACTCTAAAAAGAAGGGAGGGACCACTGACAAGGCCATCCAAATTTACTTAGTAGTTGTAGTGTGTTGAATTAATGCTTCCATTTAAAACCTTCACAGAATCATACGAGAAGTACTGTAGGTATTACTGAGGTAAAGCTTTGTGAAAATGGTTGTTGATTGTAACCACTGAGGGTTGGCCCATGATGGTGATTTACAGTCCACTCTGAAATCATTGTGTTTGTGCAAAATAAAACAGTAATTAGGCCTGACTGTTTTGGCCTGGTCCATTGTTTATAGGGTGTTTGTGACATATGGCTTTTGTTGAAAGAAAGCTGAAAGGTGAGTCTTCAGTTGTGTGTCTGAAGGGTAACTCTTATTTAGGTAACATTGCACCACACGCAGGGTGGCGGTGTGGCATTTTTTTTTTTTGAGGATCTGCAAAAGCAGTGCTCCAGATCACCACAGGGTATGTGTGGCTGTCATCTTGCATAGGTATGGATGAAAGGTAAAAGTAAGTATGATCTAGACAACTCATGAGCAAAGAACATTTGTTGTTTTTATTATTTGATATGGGATTCTTATCTGTAACAGCAATATCAGGCTGAAAACTGTACAATATATAGCCTCCTTAAAACACTGACTCCTGAGACAACAAGTTCTTAAGGTCATTTCCATTTCAGACTCAGTTCTAGACTAGAGAAAGTGTACTTGTCGCTTGTTTTGGATGTAGGCACAGTGAAGTAGCTTGTCGCCCACTCGCTACTGTAACAGGGGGAAGAAGGAATGTGTTTTCTTTGTATCTTTGCAATGATGCAATGTACTATTACAGTATATACACAATGCATTATTACTAGATCTTCCTTCCTGGTGGTTTCAAAACTAGTGTTAAAGACGTGAGACAAACCGGACGAATAAGACTTATGATTTTTCTTATACAACGAATCCTCCAAGAAATCACTTGTCAATTTATTTGAATTCATTGTAATCAGCGTTGCACAGGGAGTGTATACGATGTTCTTTTTAGTTCTCTCACAGTCCTGGATGTGCGGTTGAAATTGTTGTGTTGCGAGCTCGAGCAGCGTTTGCGAGCTTACGCTCGGTGGGGATGCCGCTAGCATAAAGCCCTCATTCAGTCGAAGTACTTCAGAGCTTTTTGACGCTAAAAAAAAACAAATTAACTGCTGCTGGCCTTGTAAAGAGAACAGAAAAGAAAAAAAGGCTGAGATTTATCGCTTTCACCATTCCATTATAGCAGGTTTATTCAACAGAGATGTGTGGGTTGACACGGACCACTGGAACTTTTCTAAAGGCTTTCCATGAGCTGCTGGTAATTAATAATAAAAATGTAAAATTGAGTCTAAAATGTACAACAATAGCACTAATGTAGTGTGCATAATCAAAAACGGACCATGGTTCATTGATAATAAATGCTGATGCAGATTGAAAAGGGCGTTTGGTTAATTAGGATTAATCCGTTATCCAGAGATGCCAAGGTTGAAAGCAAGAAAATCTTAGCGGGCAGAGCGGAAAAAAGCAAAACAAAACTAAATTAGCACAAAACCACTAGCATCAAGTTGCAAGTACCCTTTGCCCTTGTTCTGAGAGACACTGCTTTGTTCATGCACATATCTATATAGTATTTTGTTGGCTATTTGCTTCTCTCTCTTTTTTTTTTATTAATGGGGAGTACACTATATAGACAAACAGGTCCCCTGGTGGTCTAGTGGTTAAGATGCAGCGCTCCCACCGCTGCGACCCGGGTTCGATTCCCGGTCAGGGAACCATCCCCAGCCACTCTTAGTGCCGGTCCCAAGCCCGGATAAATTGGGGAGGGTTGCGTTAGGAAGGGCATCCAGCGTAAAACATGTGCCAAATCAAACGTGCGGAGGATCCGCTGTGGCGACCCCTAACGGGAGAAGCCGAAAAGAAACTACACTATATAGACAAACAAGTTTTGTTTGTGCTCTTTGAACATCCCATTCCACATTTAGTCTCCATTTGCTCTTATAATATAACCTCCCATCTTCTTGGAGGATGTTCCACTAGATTTTGGAGTATGCTTGTGGAGATTTGTGTGCTTGGTGGCACATTCATTAAAGTCAGGTAGTGATGTAGATGAGGCGACGCGCCCTGGAGTGCAGTCGGTGTTCAGAATAATGCCAAATGCCTTGTGTGTTTGTTCAGAGCTCTATAGCAGGCCGTTCTCAAGATCTTTCACTCTAACCCATGCACACTACTGTATATCTCTATGAGCTGGCTTTGAGCACATGGGCATTATCATGATGGAATAAGCTAAAGTTAAAATGAAGGGAAAATGTCATGAGAATGTATCCAAAAACATAGTATGCAATAGTGTAATTTAATGGGTCCAGTTTGTATAAAGGACCACTTATGGCTTTAAAAGTCATTCCAAATCAACTAAAAATGTCTTTATATTGTCATGTAATGCATGTTGAAGTTTTATTTTTATTTGAATGTAATTTTATTTGTTATTTTATTTATTTTATTTTATTTCAAGTGCAACACGTCCAACACAATCACAGGAAATACTGTAAAAGACAATAAATACACTGAAAAGTAAAAAAGAACCATACGATGAATCCAAAACACGTCGAACAACTACAACAATGATGACAACCGTAGTTGTTTATACAAGGTTTGTGGGAGACGTACTTCTGTGGTATGAACTGGACTAAAAAAACGGCAAGGACTTGTTTTTTGTTTCGGCATACAGTATACGGGGGAAAGTGGTAGCTCAGTGGTTCAAGCTCTGGCTTACTGATTTGAAGGTTGGGAGTTCAAGCCCTGGAATCGTCAAGCTTCCACTCTGGGGCCCTTGAGCAAGGCCCTTAACACTGTTTGCTCTGACCCAGACCCTGAGCTCTGATCCAGCTTTCTAAAAAAAGTTGCTGGGATAGGCAAAGAAAAGAATATCAATGTGCTCTTATGTACAAGTGACAAATAAAGGCTCAAATTTTATACCGCACAACAAAAGACATATGTGTTGATACTGAAAAGAAAAGTGTGAAAGCTCTTACACAATGTAACCTTGTGTGAAACCTCATACAGGATGTAAGCAAATCTTCACCATCATGTCTGTTTAGCAGGATAGCCCGTAGATTTCTTTTTGATACCTTTCTGTAATATATACTTTTCTAAATGAAATGTATCTACTACAGATTATTATTACTACAGATACACGACCACGTCTCCCCATACAGTAGAGTGTAGAACTAATCCATTCAGAGTAGGGCTTAAGTCCAAAATGAAATCCCATTTCGCTGTCAGAACAAACACCAGGGTGTATCAGAGTCACCGCATCTATCGTTTCTCCTCTGACGTTTCAGTCCGTGTAAGAGCTTCTGCGCAAACAAACAGTGTCACTTGCAATTACGCTTCTATTTCAGAAGCAAACAAAGGCATAATTTGTGTTCGGTCATAATGACAGGTTCGGTAATGACTAGTAATTAACACTGCAATATCGTTAACGCAAGCTTTGTTTCTGCTAAGTGTTTCAACACCAATTCTCTCCCTGTACTGTGCTTTTTTATTGTATTATTATTCTTTGAATGGCATGTAGAATGGGGCTCGGTCTGATACATGTTCGTACTACACACACACACACACACACACACACACACACACACACACACACACACACACACACACACACACACGGTGCATTGCAGGTTCATTTAGCCTACTGAAAAATGAAAAGACATCAGATGAGACAATGCGCTGCTAATTGCATATTCGCATATACTAATTACTGCTGATTGTGCTGGTTGTGTAATTAAGGACACTGTTAAATGTGAACATTAGGATTTGGCAAAGAACCCCCCCCTTCTCCCCTCTCTCTCTCTCCCTCTCTCTCTCTCTCTCTCTCTCTCTCTCTCTCTCTCTCTCTCTTTCTCTCTCTCTCTCTCTCTCTCTCTCTCTCTGTCCAAAACAGGGTCTGTTCAAATGTGTGTGCATTTTTGGAAATGATTGTGCCAAATAGGATTAAGATTATAAAATGAGATTGAAAAGGGCTTTTACTTTTCTTTATTTGCAGAGGAAAATCTTTAGTGGGCTGCCAAAGCACTTTCTTAATGCTGCCTTGGAGAACATTTGCAAAAACCTACCGAAGAAAATACAAACTAAAACTCAGGAATAATGCATATACTGTACATACTGTAAAGTTTTATATGCTGTACAGCACATTCAGTGAACGTGAACAGAGATTCATGCGTGTTCCTTTTTTTTATATGCAAACCTTTTACTATAAACAAATGTATAAATGTGCAGATGTTACTCTTTATTTTCTTTGAATAAAATCCTCCCTTAGCATGAACAACAGCTTTGCCCACTTTTGGCATCTGGACAGTTTGTTTCATCAAACGTTCACCTGCATACTTTTCCATACGTCTTTTAAAACTCACCAAGGGTGTTCTTCGCTAGTTGGAGATTTCTTTCTGAACTTGTGATCCAGTTCATCCCAGAGCAGTTCAATAGAATTAAGGTGTGGTCACTGGGCAGGCCATTCTATGATAGATACTGTATCACTCCAGACGACTGTTTAGATGTACGCTTCGACTCATTGTCCTGTGGGTGAAGTCCGATCCAATGAGCTGCAGTCCAGACTGAATTGCATGGTGTTCTTTGAATTGCATCTTCCCTGCTTAAAAACCCCCAAACCATTAGGCTTCCACCTCCATGTTTGTCTGTAGGGGTGAGACAGTCTGTAGAAGTTCTTCTGTTAAAGATAAAAAATGTCCAATTTGTCCCATTTTCTTTGTCCTTCACTGTCCAATTCTTGTGGGGTTTTTTGCCATTTGCCTAATTTGTTGCATATCAAAAAAGCAACAAGCAATTCAACATGTAGTGTTTAATTATACCAGAAAAACACATTTATAAATGGTCATTAGTGTGTGTCATGTTACAGAGAAACGAGCTGTCATGAATACTGAAATCTCAAAATGTTTTCTAACAGATACTTCGTTCAACATATCAACCATGTAATAGGTATTCAGTTAATGTGGAGCGTCTGTGCATTAGTACAAACATTGAACCCAAAGTGATTGGGTTTAAAAATTCTTCCCTGAGCGTGTGTGTGTGTGTGTGTGTGTGTGTGTGTGTGTATATAAATATGTGCATGTGTGTGTGTGTGTGTGGGGGGCATCAATAGTTATGGAATTACAAGTTTTATATATTTTACTGGTAAACACCTTTTGAAAATATCTTGATTTCACCTCATTTCTGTGATAATGGCTACTCTGTACAGATTCATGTGATGTGTTTTCCAATTCGCAATGGTTTTTATTTCCCCCCTGTGTAGTAAAATGGAGAATGAGACACATTTTTAGGGCATTCAGGAATGTTGTGTTGGTGTTTTATGTGAACAAACACTCTAATCACTGAACATGACTCATTTTTTTTGTCCCAAATGAGTGTATTGCTCATAATTCCCCAGTGTAGGGAGCAAGAACACATCTGTAAGCAGCATCACCCACTTTGCCTCTGCAATGTTTTACACTGGAGTTTAATATCTATATATAAAAGTAAAGTACATTAGACTTACTTAGGACCTCCTGTGTGCTTCTCCGAGTCTATTCTTTTTGACGTATGATGAAAACAGACGTCCGATCCGATCGCTGCTGTTCCAGCGTCCGTCATCGCTAATAACCCCGTACTTTTACAGAAAGTGTGATATAAACACTGGATACAGACCTACCAATGTCAGCTGTAACCCCCCCCCCCCTCTCTCTGATTACATGTTTTCAGGCTGCACTTTGCTTAAAACCTTGACTATCTGCCAAACAGTCACGGATGGACGGATGTGTTATTTGAAATGGCCAACACGCTGACTTGTAAAAGCATTTTTGATGATAGACATTAAAAAAATCGTTGCCTAATATATTTTTTTAAGCCGTATGGCCTTATAAAATAAGCAGGAGATGTTTTATCAGCGTCCCACTTCTGCTCTGTCAATTTCTGTTAGGCTGCTTGTCACACATTTTTGCCAGTTTCATCAGAGTTACACGCAAGTGTTACATACATCTACCAAACTTTTCAAAGGATAAATTAGACATGTCATCATTTTTTTTTCAACCAAATACTTTTTTTCTACAGATGGCTGAAAATGTGTGAAAGGCTTGATTTTGCTGACAATCTGTTTGATGATCTCTTAATTATCGGAGTGATTTCCCTCTGTTCCCGCCTGTTTCCCTCAAGTAAAATCAAGCTATGGCACTTTATTTTTCCAACTTCAACTCTTCTCATTAATAACAAGTAGATACAAAATAGATATGTCTATTAATGTTGCTTCAGCTCAGTTTTTTTTCTCTGTTGGTTGTACTCAGAGGCTTTATCTGAGATCATTCAATAGTAGACTTTCATTTGTTAATGTTACTGATCGTGCCTGGCAACAAATTCTGCAGCAAAGACTTCCACAGCTCAGTACATTCTGGAAAACAAATTGAATTAAAAAAGGCCTTCTGTTAAGTGGCGTGAGGTCCGCAGATTGTTTGTAGACTGATACCACAGCATTCTGGGCTTCCTTTTTATATAATAGAAGATAATAATAATACATTATATATATATATATATATATATATATATATATATATATATATATATATATATATATATATATATATATATTTATATTTATATTTATATATTTATATATATATAATGTATTATTATTTTTTATTATATAAAAAGGAAGCCCAGAATATATATATATATATATATATATATATATATATATATATATATATATATATATATATATATATATATATATATATACACTTTTCAGCCCACTGCATATTTTGTCATATTATAACCTGACTTATTCATAAATCTGCCAAGAAATCCAATATTTTAAAGCTTGCTAAAAAACATTCTGCAGTTAAACACATCTGCAGAAAAAGACGACATCCTGATGCCCGACTGCCAGCTGCTCCGATTAAACCAATATCAACCAAAGGTTAAAAAACTGGAATGCGGACGCCCTGAAGTCTCAGCAGGACCCGTGCTACAGCCACACACTTTGTTATTATGTGGGGTAAAAGGGCAAGACCAAATGGAAGAATCCGGTATGCCCCGAAAGCAAACCTCAGGACCTTCCTGTGAGCTGGAAGGATGGATAGAACCTGCACTCTGATGGAGGGACCACCCCGATGGCCTCCTTTCTCAAGAAAGTATACACTTTTTGTTCTGTGACCAGAGTCTGCTCGAGCCCCATCAGGGAGGGGCCTACAGGGAAGAGATTCAAAGCTTGACAGCATGGTGTGCCACCAACAACCTGATCCTAAATGCCACAAAGACTAAAGAGCTCATTGTTAAATTATCGGGAAATCTAACAGCAGAAGACCCTTCCCAGTCTACATCAATGGAACTGAGGTAGAGATGGTCTCCAGCTTTAAGTTCTTGGGAGTTCACATCTCTGAGGATCTGTCCTGACACCAGAACAGTTTAGTTCTGGTTGGGAAGGCACAACAATGCCTGTACTTTTTATGGAGTATTAAGGAAGCTCATCTGTCCCCAGGGATTCTAACGAGTTTTTAGTGTTGCATTATTGAGAGCATTCTGACCAGCTCCATCAGTGTTTAAGACAGAGGCTCCACTGTTTAATACGGAGGCTCCACTGTGTGTGAACAGAAAGCCAAAATCACCCAATGGATCACTTTACCACCATTCAAGGGAGTTTTTATTTGCCACAGTTGCCACAGGCTTGCTCATCAGGGATAAATGCACACCATTCACTTTAACTGTTGATTTCTGTAAAGCTGATTTGAGACAATGTCTGTTGTAAAAAGTGCTATAGACAGAAACTTGACTTGACTTGACATTGAAATGTCCAAGATGGCGCCGCGGATGGCAGCCTTGGCACAACTCTTTCTAGTACTTTCTTTCTTTTTGTTTATTGTCTGTGTGTTTGGTTACCCTACCCTAAAACCTTACACTAAAGAAGAACTGCTTAACATCTGGGAGTTCATATCAGACACTTTTTCACCAGTTTTTACAAACCCGGAAAGTTTTTAATACTGTCATTTGCACTACCATGCACTCTCACACTTTATGTACATTACTGATCTGTATCCCTATTTAATACCTAAACTCTCTATACTGTCTCACATTGTCTGTATGGTCTTGTATATTCTGTTTTTGTCTTGTCTTGTTTGTTTTGTCATGTATAGTTTTTATTTCTGTCTGTACTTCTGAGAGTCACTAACAGCTGGAACCAAATTCCTTGTGTGTGTCAACACACTTGGCCAAAAAACCTGATTCTGATTCTGATTCTGATTGAGCACTATCACCACTGCAGATGTCTGCGCAGAGCATCATCAAGGACTTTTCACATCCCAGTCACAAACTGTTTAACCTCCTTCCATCAAGAAGGAGATACAGGAACATACCAGAACCAGCAGATTCAGGGACAGCTTTTTTCCATCCCCCATCACCCTACTAAACTAGAATATTGTATAAACACTGTATATAACTTCTGTACAATTGTACATACAATGTAAATATTGCATTTTGGTTTTATACCCCCCCCCCCCCTTTTTTCTACACAAATTGTGCCTTACATACATCTGCAATAATATTTTATTTATGTGTATCTATATATACCTTACTGTACATCCTGCCTAATATTTCACATTTACGTCTATTATATATATATATACAGTGAGGAAAATAAGTATTTGAACACTCTGCTATTTTGCAAGTTCTCCCACTTAGAAATCATGGAGGGGTCTGAAATTGTCATCGTAGGTGCATGTCCACTGTGAGAGACATAATCTAAAAAAAAAAATCCAGAAATCACAATATATGATTTTTTTAACTATTTATTTGTATGATACAGCTGCAAATAAGTATTTGAACACCTGAGAAAGTCAATGTTAATATTTGGTACAGTAGCCTTTGTTTGCAATTACAGAGGTCAAACGTTTCCTGTAGTTTTTCACCAGGTTTACACACTGCAGGAGGGATTCTGGCCCACTCCTCCACACAGATCTTCTCTAGATCAGTCAGGTTTCTGGCCTGTCGCTGAGAAACACGGAGTTTGAGCTCCCTCCAAAGATTCTCTATTGGGTTTAGTTCTTTAGTTCTCCCATGACTCCTCTGGATCATCTAAATGGTCATTGGCAAACTTAAGACGTGCCTCGACATGTGCTGGTTTAAGCAGGGGAACCCTCTGTGCCATGCATGATTTTAAACCATGACGTCTTAGTGTATTACCAACAGTAACCTTGGAAACGGTGGTCCCAGCTCTTTTCAGGTCATTGACCAGCTCCTCCTGTGTAGTTTTGGGCTGATTTCTCACCTTCCTTAGGATCATTAAGACCCCACGAGGTGAGATCTTGCATGGAGCCCCAGTCCGAGGGAGATTGACAGTCATGTTTAGCTTCTTCCATTTTCTAATGATTGCTCCAACAGTGGACCTTTTTTCACCAAGCTGCTTGCCAATTTCCCCGTAGCCCTTTCCAGCCTTGTGGAGGTGTACAATTTTGTTTCTAGTGTCTTTGGACAGCTCTTTGGTCTTGGCCATGTTAGTAGTTGGATTCTTTCTGATTGTATGGGGTGGACAGGTGTCTTTATGCAGCTAATGACCTCAAACAGGTGCATCTAATTTAGGATAATAAATGTAGTGGAGGTGGACATTTTAAAGGCAGACTAGCAGGTCTTTGAGGGTCAGAATTGTAGCTGATAGACAGGTGTTCAAATACTTATTTGCAGCTGTATCATACAAATAAATAGTTTAAAAATCATACATTCTGATTTCTGGATTTTTTTTAGATTATGTCTCTCAAAGTGGACATGCACCTACGATGACAATTTCAAACCCCTCCATTATTTCTAAGTGGGGGAACTTGCAAAATAGCAGCGTGTTCAAATACTTATTTTCCTCACTGTATATATAGTATGTACTTGTTAATTCAGCTTTTTCACATTTTTTTCAATGCCATAGCCTTATAACCTTTTACTAGTTGTACCTTTATAACACAGTCTGCACCTTTTTTACTGCCATAGATTGAACTATTCACTTGTACATTTCAACAGTGTCTACACATCTCTTTACTGCCATAGCCTTTATATTTATTCACTCTCCATGTGCTTACACATGTATAAACTGTTATATATTTATTTAAATGAAGTCTGTAGCAGCATGCAATTCAATTTGTAACAGAAGCACATGGCACAAAACTCAGGCTACAATGATAGTTATGCAGGTTATTGCACATGTAACAATTACTATTATTATTATTATTATTATTATTATTATTATTATTATTATTATTATTATTATTATTATTATTGTTAATATTGCACTGGAATTATTGTACATAATTCCCCAAGATATTTGCATTATATTAGTGTGGTGTGAAAATCTATAACTACAACTATATATATATATATATATATATATATATATATATATATATATATATATATATATATATATATATATATATATATATTATCTATATCTAACCTGGCTTTTGTTGGATGGCCTCCTCTAAGCATTTATTGTACCACACGGTTTTTTAATACATTGAATAATGATCCATTGGTTGTTTAAAGATTGGGATGTTCTTTTACAACCTTATACAAATCTTGCCTAATTCTTTTTTTAGAACTTTGTCCTGTACTTGTTTCGCTATTGCTCTGCGGGGCCAGGAACCAGAGTGTTTATATCGAGTTCATGTGGCACTTTAATTGCTCACACAAAGACTCCATTCAACTAATTATTTGACTTCGGATAGCAACTGGTTGCAGCACCTTAAGGTTAAGTCAAGTCAAGAAGCTTTTATTGTCATTTCAACCGTGTATAGCTCAACAGCAATCATAGAAAACAGAAAACACAGGGCAAAGGATTAGTAAGTGTCCTCGCCACATAAAGTGCATCGTGTGCAACCTGGTGCAAACAGTGCAAAGACAACACAAGACTGTCCTGTCTTGCACTCAAGTTCTTCAAGGGTTCCACATACACCAATTTGGAAAAGGAGGGCGTGAATATATATGCAGTCACAATTTTTACATATTTTATTGTGACATAAAAAACGCACATTTGCAAAATACACACACTTGCATCTTATCAGATTTGTGACATATAATGGTAATTGATTCCTCTTCATATTCAGGTTGTAACACGACATTATGAGAAAAAGTCCGAAAAGGGGGTGAATACTTATCCGAGGCATTGTAAACCCTATAATGAGAAATGGGATTGTGGTCTCGCAGACCTCCCAAGTGTGTGCAAATGAGGAGTGCCAAACCGCAAGTACACCCTCGGGGTCACAACCAATCCATCTTTCCTCCTTTGTGTGCTTCCGTATACTGCAGTTTTTTTCCATGCAACAGTTTCCACACTGCTCTATTAGTAGTGTATAATATAAACACTGGGCATATAAGGTTATATATGACCTCGAGCAATATACAGGGGCAGTACGCTGAGATACAATGGATCACTCTCATTACAATCTCATCTATCTCTGTTTGTTATCCACAGTAATTTGCCTTAATTAGATCTCTCTCTCTGGAAAGCCAAAGTCCATCCCAGAGGATTCGCTCTGATTAATAAGACACGGCCAATGCCTTTCTCTGTCTCTCTCTCTCTTTCTCTCTCCCTCTCTCTTTCTCTGTTTCGCTCTCTCTGACTCTCTCTTTGCTCTTTCAGTTGGTGTCACAGCCATAATTAGAAATCTCATTATTGAGGATCTACAGTCAACTGTGCAGAGTCCCTGATCATAATGAGATCGTCTTATATGAGAGCAAAGGTAGAAGGGTCGATGATTCTTGACCACTGCCTTCGCCGTCTATATTCAGAAAAAAAAAAAAAAAAAAAAAAAAAAGACATTCTTCCCGGCTCGTAATGACTTCATTTACTTTCATTTAACAGAATGGACTACGGCATGGCCACTCAATATACAGTAGACTTCTGGGAAGAAAATGGGTCAAACTCAAAATGGTAAAAAAAAAAAGATTTTTGCTATTAATGGTCTTAAAATTTTCATTGGTCAGTAAATTAGTACAAACAAACGCACTCCCGGGACTCGTCCTGTGCCACCGTTTGCTTGTTTACTTTTGCTGTTTGAGGAAACGATTCACTTATGTTGTCGTCTTCTCAAAGGTCGAATCGTGAAAATGGAAAATGTTTGAAATTTAATCCACCTTTTTTGGGTTCAGATATTTGGTCAACTGCTCATCATGATGTTTAAAGCACATCAACGTTAAATGGAACAACATTGACTCTTAAGTGTGTAAAAAGCTGACCTCTGACCCTGTAGGATGAGTTAAATTGGCATTTCTTTATATTTTTTGCCCTGGAATGCATGCAAAAAAAAAAAGTGCTTTTCTTTTTTTTTCTCTACTATATTATAAAAGTATTATAAGATATATCAAATATTATAAAAGTATGTCCCAAAAACATATTTATAGATATCAAATATTTGTAATATTCATTGTTCCTTATATTAGCGTATGGAAAATGATTATTTTAAGCCATGATTTTTTTTTTTTTTAGTAATTAAAGGGCAAAAAAATTTCTTTTGTGTTTTAAATACATATTTAAGAATGTAATATGCCAGGTCATGAACTATTAGGATTATTAGGAAAATGATGCTATAAATAAAAATTATTTAATAAGCATATGAACCTCCTTTCAGAAATCTTACATCAACAATTATGCACGTTTCACAAATCTCTCTCTCTCTCTCTCTCTCTCTCTCTCTCTCTCTCTCTCTCTCTCTCTCTCTCTAAATAATAAAGTTATTTTATTATTAGATGATGTTGAGTATTTGATTTATTGTTTACTGTGAAGTTCCTGTGAATAATGTAACAATAATTAGATATTGGAATTAGTGAAAATATAAGTATATAAATTACATATACAAAAAGTATAAATAGACAAAAGTTTGTGGAGCACAAGATTTGCATGTGCTTTTAGAACATCCCATTTCCCATTTTTTATAATATCATCCACTCTTCTGCGGAGATGTTCTATTAGATTTTTCAGTGTGCTTGTGGAGATTTGTGCTCATTCAGCCACAAGGGTGTTAGTAAAGTCAGGTACTGATCTGCTGTAGGGCGAGGAGGTGGTGGTTCTGGTGGAAGGTTGTGAGTTCAAATCCTGAAAAATTGGTCTCATCTGGCTGAGATTAATGTGCTACCTGCTGCTCCTAATTTTCCATCAGAGGGGATGGAGAGTCGGAAGTCATTTTGGCGTATTGTAACACGCCACTAGCCAGATTAAGTCTGATATCTGTGGAGATTCGTTTCCTTTTTCAGTATTACCACAAAGATGAGTAATGGCGCATGGGAGAGATAGGGGAGGTCATGACACTCGTTTCTTCTCAAAGCACAAAGTCTCAGTAGACAGACAGAACACAAGAGCAGGTCAAAAAGCCTCAGCCGCAGAGAAAGAGAACATGCGGAACCGGGTCAGGAAGGTCATGTATACTGTGAAAATGCCTTGTAATTACGCTTCACTCTCAATTGCCTTGAGAAATATGTAGTGTAGTGAAGCTTGTCGTTAAACGATAGAGTGTATTAGCATTAAATACCATTTCTCTGGAGTCTGCTGATAGACAGAACACACATACGGTCAGGTCTCGAAGTCTGAGTGCATTACTGAGAAATGGGATTCCATTAGGAAAAGAAATGCTGAGTGCTCCAAGAAAATCTTCCAATCAGACACCCAGATCTTTCACCAACGTCAATCTGATTTCACTTCTGTCAAAACATTAATGTAGCCATACTTTACACTGCTCATTTAGACAACACTGTATGAACAATAGTTTGTGGACACATGACTATAAAGCTTCGTGAACATCCCATTCCACATTTGGTCCCAATTTGCTTTCATAATAATTTCCACTTGTCAGGGAAAATGTTCTAATAGATTTTGGAGTGTGCTAATGGAGATTTGTGCTTCTTTAGCAAAAAGAGCGCTAGTTACGTCCAGTACTGATGTAGGTGAGGTGAAGAAGCCTGGGGAGAATAAGGAACAGGAAAGATTGAGCAATCAGAGAACAATATTAGGTGTGCAGAACAATAACGGGGAACAGGAAATCAGAATCAAAAACCTAGAAACCAAACCACAGACTACAACAGCTTGATAACCAGCAGAGAAGAAAATCAACTAAACATAGTATTTATAGTGGGTTGAATAAATGGGTGTGTTTTTTAAACTATGGCTGTGATGAGTGTGTCATCAGAAACAGGTGTGAGTGATCAGTATAAGAGTGATCGTGGACGTGAAAGTGCATGCCGGTAGCCGGAGTACAGGGCGGCCATGTTTGCAAGGGTGGACGAAGTGCACAAACCATGTACTTGAGTTAAAGTAGAGATCTGTGAAATATAACTCCGGTAAAAGTCAAACCCTGTTCATCCCATTGAAAATCTGAAAAATAGACTTGTTACTCTTTTTAGTTATTTTTTGATTATTTCTTTATTTTTTCCATTTTCCTAATTTTTACGTCTTTTTGACACATATTTACCGTCATATTTTCATGCTTGTCATGCAACTTGCAACCCTATTGACAGGGGCACATAAAAAAGTATCCATGGTTAATGTGACTTAATGCGAGCAGATCAATCGAGCTCCCATCACGCAGCCCTGATATCAAAACGTAATTTACTTCAAAAGAAAAGAAGAAAGCCATTTAAATGTAATGAGAACCTAATGCACCAGCAGACATCCACTCCATGGTTGCATTGCTTCTCGATTAAGCTTTTGGTTAAGTCGGCGCTAGCTGTTTGTGTATGTATTTTATTACACCGTATGTTCCTAGTGTTTCAGCGAGCAGTCATGTATGTGTCAGCGATGCATGTCTGAGCCTCGTGACCTTGTTTCTTGTTTTCTTCGTTACGCTGCCTTGCTTCAAGTTCCTCCGGCCGTGACCTCGGCCTGCCTGTTTGGATGATGATAATGAATTTGAATGTGTTGACGGTGTGCGCCGGCGTTCAGACCCCCTTCTGCACTACAGGCTGAGACTCGCACTCCCGGGGAAAGCCTGAGATAAAGGAAAGCGAGTTAACATCCAACCACCTCTGACTCTACTATGATACGGTGTGTGAACAGGAGATTGCGATAGAGTTCGGTTTCGTACGAGGATTTGCTTCCTCGCGCAGATAAACACTGGATCTGCCTGACTGTTAAATAATGGATTGTGGAATAATAGGGATCAACCGAGGGGAAATGTCATGCTTGTTTAAAAAGAGATGTATAGTAAATAAAAAACAGAACAGCAATCTAATTCAATACTAAAATATCCATGTGGAATAAAAGTGAAAGAGAAATCAGGAACATATAATGACTGGGCAACAAAAGCAAGAATGTAAGTCTTTAAATTATATTTAACTACATATTTGCATTTACATACAGTATACGGAATTTGGCAGATGCCTGTATCCACATTGGCTTACAATTATCTTATGTATACAATAGAGCAGTTGAGGTTTAAGGGCCTTGCTCAAGAACCCACCAGAGGCTTCTTAGCTGTGTTGGGATTTGACCTCATGACCTTCCGATTGGAAATACAATTACTTAATCTCCTGGTTCAAATGAAGGAAAACATTTTCATGCTCCGAAATGAATCCAAATGTCTAATACAATTGTGTGCCTCATAAATTTAGTGGCAACAGTTTGAAGAGGAACAACATATAGCTTGAAATATCACCTGTCTCAATTATATATAGAGAGAGCACAGTCACAAGATAAAGCACAAGAAAGATATAAATGACTGTTCAGAAATAATTAAAGTCAAGAGACCTTATTGGCATAGACATGAGAAAGTAGTCAATATAACCACCAAAATACTGAAACCACTGAAAGAAATTACAGAATGCTAGTTTTAATTGTTTTTATAAATAATAGTGTCTATTAAATGAATGCATTTGATTGTATTCACCATTGTGGATAAAGGAGCAGAGATTTCAGTCTTGGAAATGGATGGAGAATGCCACAAAAGATAAAAACGACAAACAATTTGTTAAAATTACTATAGTTGTTTATTATCAATTTTCTATGTAAGGAAATGTAGTGTAAATCATAAAAATTATTAATTCCTATTATATGTGTTCAGCTGCATATTGCCAATCATATAATCAATTTAAAATGATGCAGGTTTAATTCATCATCTTTCTTATAGTAGCGTGTTTAATTTAGTTTACCCCTTTATTATTTTGTTGCCATACATTCTTTTATAAGCCCTATTTGAACAATTGTCAAATAAAGAAATCTACAAATTGTGTAAACACTGAAAAACAATTGTAGAATGTACAATAAAAAAAATCTACAAATTATGTAAACACTAAAAAACAATTTGCAAACAAACAAAAATCTACAAATTGTTTAAACATTGTATACACACAAAGTGTAAACATTGTGAAACATCTGTAAAATGTGCAAAAACAAAATCTACAATTTGTGTAAACACAAACAATTGTAAAATGTGCAATAAAAAAATAAAAATCTACAAATTGAGTAAACACAAGCAATTGTAGAATGTGCAAATAAAATAAATCTATAAATTGTTTAAACATTGTATAAACACAAAGTGTAAACATTGTGAAACAATTGTAAAATGTGGAAAAACAAAATCTACAAATTGTGTAAACACAAACCATTGTAGAATGTACAATTTAAAAAAATCTACAAATTGGGTAAACACTCAAACAATTGTAGAATGTGCAATTAAAAAAAAAAAAATTACAAATTGTTTAAATATTGTACACACAAAGTGTGAAAATTGTAAAACAATTGTAGAATGTGAAAATATAAATTCTACAAATTGTGTAGACATTGTAGTGTAGACAATCAATGTGAATTTGTGTTTACACAAATACATGTATTATTAAATGTGCTTCCTTTTGTTTCCCAAAACAATGATCAACATTTTGTGATAACAAATAAGTATTTATTAAATTGGCTTGAACTTTGACGCCTGTTCCAAACATTAAAGACGATTGGCGTGTGGTGTCACCACTTCCTGCTATCCTTCGATTCCTTGATCAGATTACCGTTTAATGTTGTGGAACGTCTGTGAAACAATATGCGGTTATTATGCATTGTTATAGCATCTGTAAACAGCTTTTCCCTCAGCAGCCTCTCTTTGTTTTTCCTCTTGAATGCATTGATAGACCTCTGATACTGGCAAGCTTCAAAGTTATCTGTCCTGAAGATTTTATTGTGACACAAAAAAACTCTGTTTCAAAGCACAGACACTGCAGACTCCATCTGCACATCTTAAATAAACCTGCTACCTTACGAGACCTTACAGGAAAACCATATCAATGATTTTCTTTGTTCAACAAATCAGCATGATCTGAACAATCCACAATTCAGCAGTTCTTTTTTGTAATTGAACTAAAGAGTGAGAGAGGCATGAGCAACTCCTGCTGCAAAGCTGCAAATAAATCATTCACTTTTATACTCCGAACCCAAATCTCTACACAATCTCTGGGTAGATTTTATGTCCACTGATCCTCCAGCCTCCCAGCCTTTTCTATTTATTGAACAGCTCATTTCTCTCACGACTGCATTGAGAGGAAAAAAAACACACAGGCACACAGCTGATATGTTTCATGGTTTTCTGGTATTAAATAATGAATCAGCGAAATTTCGGCCTGAAATAGTAACAGCTTACAAATCCTGCGGAAGTTTTGAAAGAACTGCTCGTGCTGACGTGAAAATAAATCGGCAAGCTGATAACTATTAATGAACACTGCAAGACTGCTTTCGGGCTATTAATGACAGGTTGCTGTGTAGTGGAGAGGCAGAAGGAAAAAAACAAAAAGCACTTTACACCAATTTAATAAAAACCTATTGGAGGGAAAATCAGTTGTGTTTTTTTATAAACACTCTGGAATAATCTAAAAACAAGACGTAGGATCTTTCAGAAAGTTTGCTTAATCTGATTCTCTGAACTTTTCTCCAAATTGCCTTACGGCTGTTGGCAAAAGAAAGTCACTATTCAGCTACTTTACTGTTCTGTAAAAATATTCACTTCAAAACAGATGGACAAGTTGTCTTGCCAACTTGGAGGTGCTATGGCTAGATTTGGGGACTCTTTTAACATTATCAGAAACTTTATAAAAAATTAAAAAATCTACTTTTTCAGCAGGCATTAGTGACTGCCCCATGGCTAGGCAGCAGATTTTCTTGAGATGTGCTTGCATCAATTGAAGAATATAATAATTCTTTCTTCAATTACTGATCAGCGGTTTTCCAATGATCATTACTAATTAATGATCAAATTGTTTCTGATCATTCAACACTACAAACGATCACGGAACGCTGTCGACCCTTATAACCAATCACTGGTCTCAATGCTTGACACCCTTGTCTCAATGACCAGTCACTTATTACAGTACCATTGTTCCCAAAGACCAACCACTGATGATCATTGTTCCCACCAAACAATCACTACACACCATGATTTTTTTTAATGATTGACATTAAACCTACATTTAGATTTAACTATTGAAACAATGATCATTATTATTCCCAAAGAGCAATCACTAATCACCATTATTCCCATCCAATCACTAATCACCATTTTTCCCAACATCCAATTATTAATCACCATTATTCCCAACATCCAATCACTAATCAACATTATTTGCAACATCCAATCACAAATCACCATTATTCCCAACATTCAAACACTAATCACCATTATTCTCAAAATCAAATCACTAATCACCATCTATCCCAACACGCTTTCAGTAATCACTCTTATTCCCAACACGCTATCACTATTCACCATTATTCCCAACAAGCTATCACTAATCCCCATTATTTCCAACAAGCTACCACTAATCACCATGATTCCCAACATGCAATTACTAATCACCATTATTCCCAACATTCAATCACCAATCACTATTATTCCCAGCATCCAATCACTAATCCCCATTATTCTCAACATCCAATCACCATTATTCCCAACATCCAATCACTAATCACCATTATTCCCAACACGCTATCACTAATCACCATTATTCCCAACACGCTACAATTTCTTTCAGCTTCTCCTATTAGGGGTCGCCACAGCGGATCATACACATGTTTGATTTGGCACATGATTTTACGCTGGATGCCCTTCCTAACGCAACCCTCCCCATTTATCCCGGCTTGGGACCGCCACTAAGAGTGGCTGGGGTTGGTTTCCTGACCGGGGATGGAACCCGGGCCACATCGGTGAAAGCGCAGCATCCTAACCACTAGACCACCAGGGGACTAATCACCCTTATTCCCAACAAGCTATCACTAATCACCATTATTCCCAACATGAGTCACTAATTACCATTATATCCAACCACCAATCACTAATCACCATTATTTCCAACATCCAATCACCAATCACCATTATTCCCAACATCCAATCACCATTATCCCCAACATCCTATTACTAATCACCTTTATTCCCAACACGCTATCACTAATCATTATTATTCCCAACATCCAATCACTAATCACCTATATTCCCAACATCCAATCACTAATCACCATTATTTCCAAACACTAATCACTAATCACCATTATTCCCAACATCCAATCACCAATCACCATTATTCCCAACATCCAATCACCATTATCCCAAACATCCTATTACTAATCACCTTCATTCCCAACACGCTATCACTAATCACCTTTATTCCCAACACGCTATCACTAATCACCCTTATTCCCAACATCCAATATCTATCTATCTATCTATCTATCTATCTATCTATCTATCTATCTATCTATCTATCTATCTATCTATCTATCTATCTATCTATCTATCTATCTATCTATCTATCTATCCATCCATCCATCCATCCATCCATCCATCCATCCATCCATCCATCCATCCATCCATCCAATACAAACCATACCTTGATCACCATTATTCCCATCAGCCACTATCATTATTAATTAAGACAGAATTTTATTAAACCACACTCTAAGAACTCAAGTGACTTACACTGAGAACCACTACAATGAACACTAAAAGAATTTATCTCTTTTTGTGTGTTCTCTAAAAAACAAACAAACAAACAAACAAATATGTCAGGCTGTCAATAAAATCTCGTAGGCATCAGTAAGGTTGTCATAGAGACGAACACCATAGTGATGTCAGCCTCCATGCAGCCTGTCAACACTTTGTGTGCAGACGAAACATGAGAGCAGAGAGAAAGAATGTGTGGCTATTTATACCGACTGGAAAACAACCCACCCATCATCATCATCATCTCACTGTCTGTCTGTGTGTCTGTCTGTTTGTGTGTCTGTCTGTTTGTCTCTCTCTCTCTCTCTCTCTCTCTCTCTCTCTGTCTCTTTTTTCCCCTGTCTCTTGCTCTCTTGTGTCCTTTGCACTCATTGGTGACTTTATGAAGGTCATCTATAGCATCATAATTGAATTGAGGCATCAAATCTGTCACACGGCTTTATCGCTGTGTCTTGCATGTGTTTTTATTTTTTACCATTACCATGATTGTGAATACTGGCAGGAGTAATAATGTTATCATTCACACCACTCACTCTCTCATTCCTAATTTACTAACAGCATTAGTGAGTGGATTTTCAATGCACTAAAACATAAATCCTGAGTGAAGCAAGAGAAAGCTGCTCTAAATCCTCCTGCAGGATCAACAGATGGCAGTCTAACTCCACCTCTCTCTCCCTTTCTCTCTCACGCTATCCGTCTGCCTCTCTCGCTCACTTCTCTGTCTGTCTTTGTCTCTATCTATCTATCTATCTATCTATCTATCTATCTATCTATCTATCTATCTATCTATCTATCTGTCTGTCTGTCTGTCTGTCTGTCTGTCTGTCTGTCTGTCTGTCTGTCTGTCTGTCTGCCTGTATATCTATCTCTTTTTGTATATTGTACTCTCTAGTCTCTTTCTTTTTTCATTTATTCATTAATAATTAAATAATTAAAATAATAATAATAAGATGAAGAAGAAGGGGAAGAAGAGGAGATCTTCTCTTTCTTTGTCTCTCACTGTACATCACTTTCTAACCCTTTCACCTCAGACTTGTTCTTGTTCTCTCTCTTGATTTCCATATTTATTTTTTCTTCTTTTCTCATATCCACTCTGTGCATCTTCTCATTTGTGGTTCATCTCTCTCATTCTTTTTCCCGTTTTCTCGTTCTTCCCTCTTCTTCTCTTCTCTTTTTTTCTCTGAGGGTTCCATTAGCTGTACCTGCTAGGTAAGGTTAGTGCAGTGGTCTCAAATGAAGTGGCACTAATATGAGGATTACATCACCTAAATCCAGCTGAAGCACCTCCTGAGCTCTGCATCTCGCTCACTGCTGCACGTCTACATGTTAAATGCAAACGTCAGGAAAGGAAACGGATAACTGAAGTGTTCTGCATTGAGTTTCTGAGTTATTCCTGTAGATAAAAAAAGTCGGGGAAGAGGCTAAACATGGCCCCATGACATCATGGTGAAAACTTCATGTTGTCTTGAAGGCTTTGTCACTGCCTTGTTTCAGTATCTATCTATCTATCTATCTATCTATCTATCTATCTATCTATCTATCTATCTATCTATCTATCTATCTATCTATCTATCTATCTATCTATCTATCTATCTGTCTGTCTGTCTGTCTGTCTGTCTGTCTGTCTGTCTGTCTATCCATCCATCTATCCATCCATCCATCCATCCATCTATCTATCTATCGATGACTGAATATTACTCAAACCTTACAAAGCATTAAGTTCAGCATTGTTACACAGTCGTGACATGATGTCATTTATCATCTGCATAGAATTAGCATATGTTAAATGACATGTTATTTAACATATGCAAATTTTTACACAAATCTATTTTTGTTTGTTTTAATCATGGGCCAGAGTAAACACTGATTAATGCAGGTGTTTTTTATTCAGCCGACATGTCCACAGCCATCATTCAATATGTGTAAATTGCTTCACAGGAAACACTCAGTAGCATAATGGACAGAGAGTAGAGCTTTACTTTTGCAACTATTGAGCAGTTTTGTAGTAATGTATTCTGAAAAATAGCTCTGAGATTAAGCTGTTGTATTTCTAAGCTGTTGTATTTCAAATATGAAGGTCACCAGTTCAAATCAGCACCATCAAGCAACCACTGCTGGGACCCTGAGCACTAAACTGTCAGCTGTTCAGTTGTATAAATGAGATAATTGTAAGATCCTCTGGATAAGGGAGCTTCTGCAAATGCTGTAAATGTACAATCATATGAAAGCAAACCTCGAGGACATTTCTGTTACATTACAGAAACATTGCAGAAGTGTTCATAAATGTTATCAGAGTGAAATCAGAGTCTAGAATATAAGGAAGGCTTAAAACTTTCACATAATATATTGGAATATAAAAATAATAATAATTATATATATATATATATATATATATATATATATATATATATATATATATATATATATATATATATATATATATATATATATATGTTTGTATATGTACGTGTGTGTGTGTGTGTGTGTGTGTGTGTGTGTGTGTGTGTGTGTGTGTGTGTGTGTGTGTGTTTGTATATCATGGTCACTTGTCGCATCAGTAAAACAAATGTTTACTAATTAAAAATAAATTTTCTATGTTTTATCATTTTGTTTTTATATCTGAATAAAGGGAGGATGTTGTGAATATACAGTATTTGTGTGGAAGATTAAAATTTCGCCTCTTTTATATTTATTTATATTTCAAGAAAAAACGGTCAAACAGTAATGCACACTGCTTTAAACATGCGTTAATAAAATGTGTGCCGTTAAAATAAATTTTCGTTAATGCGTTATTAACGCCTTAATTTCTACAGCCATAATATAATATATATATATATATATATATATATATATATATATATATATATATATATATATATATATATATATATATATATATATGATTTTCAGAATATCTATATACATGTATATTTACATGTACATACTGTATAAACACTTCTTGAAATCATTTCAGAGCTGCATTCAAAATCAGAAAATTAAGTTCAAATAAAACATCAGTATTTACCTGGTGAAAAATCACACTTCACCCAAATTGAATTTCAGAGCGCCTCGTTCAGAACGAAATGACCTGTGCACACTTTACGCATTAAAAAGAACACACAGACACACAAACATAGTGGTTTTTTTTTTGTGCAATATAATGTATGATAAAAGCAAAAAGCAATAAAAAATACACTTTCAACTGTAACACACACGGAAGAAAATTCAAATAAACGTCTAAAAGCAAATACATGGTATAATGGGGATGCTTTATTTCCTACGGTGTCTCCTTGGAAGCCTTTTTTTTGGCCTTTCGCAAAGTTGATTTCACAACAACAAAAGTATTTATATATTTAACCATGCCCTTGAATTGCATGCCATTATTTTGTGAGTTAAAGTACATGCCTGAAAACATGGCTGCAACAAATTGTGATACAGTGGAGCTGGAATAAATTTTCTTCGTCTCTACAGCTGATATCACGCAAGAAAAACAGACATAAGTTCAAGGTCAGAAGTGCAACATGAGAAACGCCTCTGTTTTGGGGAAAAACGTAGCACCGCATGCAAATACATTTTAATAATCGGAGTAGTGTGTGAGTATGAGGAGTTCTGAATACTGATATGAACAAATTCAGCATGTACCCTAGTTCTCTGAGAGAATGAGACGCTGTGTCGGAAAGCTTTGGGAATGCAATTGCGTGGTCCATGCTCTGAATAACGAGTCAAAATTTAAGGCAGGCTGTCACCGGTGGGGTGACATCATGACCAGAAAGTATAAAACACCCATTGAGAGAAGCTGGCTTTAGCTTCTGTAACAGAGAAAAAAACGCTGAAGGGACACCGAAGGTGTGGCATAGAGATGCAGCGTCTCGTTTCCTCAGGGAACTAGGGTTACATACGTAACCTAGAGACGTTCTCTTTAAGAAACACTAGCTGCGTCGGAATGCTTTGGGAACGAGAGTTTAATAACACCACACCAAGCAGTACCTGACTAGTTTGAATGAGCACAGCTAGGTCGATAGACAGAGGTGCCTGGAATGGCTCACTGGTCAAGGTAGTTAAACCTGGCAAAGGTGAGCAGGGTGGACCAGCCCACAGTGTCGCAGATGTCTTGAAGGATCAATCCAGAGAGCCAAGCCTTGGAGGCTGCCACACAGATGAACAATTGTTACGACTTCCTCTTTGGACTTGTCCGGCAGACATAGCAGTCCAGTGCTCGGACCGGGCACAGCCGGTTCAATCTCTCCTGGTCTGGGAGAGGATAGAAAGCCTGGAGCCTGACAGGTCGTGGGATGACTAAAGGCACCTTGGGGATGTAACCCGCTCTAGATGCAGGAAGGCATTGGCCATGCCATGAAGTGAACTCCAGGTAAGAGGGGGCCACAGAAAGGGATGGTAAATCACCTAACCTCCTCAGAGAGCACATAGCCAGCAAAACCGTGGTCTTAACGGACAAGTGCCTCCATGAAATCTCGGCCAAAGGCTCAAAGGGGGGCTCAGAGAGAGATTCCAACACTATGGCCAGGTCCCATCCAGGCACTCGTGAATGCACCGGGGGCCTTAGCCTCTGAGTGCAATTGAGAAAACTGTCCAGTGAATGCGCAGACACGGGGGTGTGATTCGCCAAAACGGCAGACGCGTGGACTTTAATGGTGGACAAAAACCCTTTTGCAAACTGCTCCTTCAGAAACTCCAGCACTGAACCAACTGGGCAGTGGACTGGGTCCAATTGGTGCTGGGAGCACCAAGCAGTAAACAGGTGCCATTTAGCAGCATATGACCTCCTCATGGAGGGAGCTCTGGACTGGAGAATGGTCTCTACCACCTTGGTGGAGAGACTGGAACCTCTGAGTTTTGCCCCTTCAGGGGCCACAGCCACAGCGTTTACAGCTCGGGGCAGGGGTAAGCTATTGCGCCCCCTGATTAAGAGAGATCCCTCCCCAGCCACCGTGGGGTTACCAGGACTCTTTCCCTTTCGCTTTCAGAATTCTCTCCAGAACTCCCAGAAGCAGCACAATGGGGGGAAGGCGTAAAGGTGGAGTCTCAACCATGGTTGTGCCATAGCATCCAGTCCCAGCAGGGCTGGAGGATATAGGAAGAACCACAGGGGACAGGCGCAGACCCCTGTGGTGGTTGATATATGAGACCACCGAGGTGTTGTCCGAGCAGATCAACACATGATGGCCTCTGAGGTTTGGGAGGAAGTCCTTCAAAGCCAGAAGCACAGCCAGCATTTCTAGGCAATTGATGTGCCACCAAAGATAGGGACATACCCATGGACCTTGCGCTGTGTGACGACCGGGATCCCCCAACATGGGGCCTTGGAGTAGGAAGCCACGATTTCTCCAAACATCTAAGGCACGTAGGCATTGTCGTGTAACCTTGATCATGCGGAGGTGATTGCCCTTCCGAGAGAACCCCTGGGCCCTGACCCACCACTAAAGGGGTCTCATGTACAGGAGGCCAGGTGGAATGGCATTGGACATTGCTGCCATGAGCCCGAGCAGTCTCTGGAACTGCCTAACAGTGAGTGAATGCCCTTCTCTGACGTTCCTGACCGCTGTAAGGATGGACGCAACATGGGCAGAGGAAAGCTGTGCGCGCATAGTCATTGAATAAGGCTTTTAACGCTTCTCCTACTCGCCTTAATGTTTGATTTAAGAGGTTTTGAAATTCCACATTATATTCTATTTTTAGTTTTATAAATATCTTAACCTTTCTCTTTTAGCTAAACTTAAAGAACATGCTAGTCATATTGTTTTTAAGATCTCAGATTTAAAAATGGCGCCACAGGAAATGCTTTAGGACCAGACATGCAGAGTATCACCTCAACACGTTCATTATTGTTTACTTTTTTGAATTGGTCTATACTGTGATTGGCTGTGGTGTTTCAACCTGAGCCTGAAGGAAAATGGTTCGAATTGCCAGAAAGTATACGAGGTAATAACAAAAGGTTTCAAGACGACCTCTGTTTACAAGAAAGTACTTTATTTGTCTAAGTTTATACACTATCACCTTTAAAATATTCCCTTAAACAGCAATACAGAGCTCACAGTATTCTGGAATGTGTCCTGAAAGTCTTCTTTTCGATTTGATCTGGATCTCAGCAATGGTGTCGAAATTGCGTCAAAATCTTCATCCTCGAGAAGGGGGGAAAGTCTGCAGTACCCAAATCTAGGGAGTAGTGAGTGAGATCATGTTGTTTATGGCGAGAGTTTGATGACAGAGTCTGCACGTGGAAAGAATAGCACCAGTTACACAACTTCCGATGTACACAGGACAATGTCTTTTCACACACTGACTTATAAAGCCTGGTGCTCCCTGTGACTTTGCATGTGGCCTTAATAAACAAGCTTCAGTTAGTCCAGAATGCAGCAGCCAGAGTTCTCACAAGGTCAAGAAAATATGATCACATAACCCCAATCCTATCGTCCCTACATTGGCTTCCTGTTAAGTTTAGAATAGACTACAAACTATTACTTCTATCACTTATAAAGCACTAAATGGTTTGGCTCCCATGTATCTATCCAGTCTTTTAACATGCTACAATCCGCCACGCTCCCTGAGATCTCAAAACTCTGGGCTTCTAGTAGTTCCTAGAATAGCAAAGTCCACTAAAGGTGGTAGAGCATTTTCACATTTAGCTCCTAAACTCTGGAATAGTCTTCCTGACAGTGTTCGGGGCTCAGACACACTCACCCAGTTTAAGTGTAGATTAAAAACATATCTTTTTAGCAAAGCCTTCACATAACACACATCACATATCATAACCTTGTGCTCCAGAACATCTGATCACATGCATATTATCAACTTGTGCTGTTAATATCATGAACAGCAGCTATGCTAATTCCTCTCCACTGCTTCTCTTTCTCTCCCCATCCCGAGACACCCTGAGGTTTGGCCAGCCAGTGGAGTTTTGACATTGGACCTCCTGGAGTGTTTGAAGGCTCTGGCATGGAGAAGCTGATGCTGGATCTGTGATGATCACAAATGCTGAGCTTATAAAACTAGGAGCTACTAACCATATAGACTGTATAAGACTGCAGAAAGAACATCACTTATAATCTTATACTCCAGTAATCATGTTAGTTCTCACTCTCCAGTGTTCTGTATTGTTGAAAGATTTATAATCAAACTCTTGATGTCACCCAAATGAGGATGGTTCCCTTTTGAGTCTGGTTCCTCTCAAGGTTTCTTCCTCATAACATCTAAGGGAGTTTTTCCTTGCCACAGTCGCCACGGCTTGCTCATCAGGGACAAATTCACACCATTCACCTTAACTGTTGATTTGCGTAAAGCTGCTTTGAGACAATGTCTGTTGTGAAAAGCGCTATACAAATAAACTTGACTTGACTTGACTTGACTTGACCTTGTGCTGCCATCTGTTGGCATGTTACAAAGCTAGTCTTGAAACTTTTTGGTACCACCGTGCACATTTTAAATGCATACATTTATCACTGGAATTTGCAAAAGGATAATTTAGAACCAGATTAAGATGGGTTCCATTTTGAGTCTGGTTTCTCTCAATGTTCCTAATAGCATCTCTAGGAGTTTTTGTTTACCACAGTCAATGCAGGCTTGCTCATTAGGGATAAATACACATAAATTTAAATATTAGTGAATTTATTTTTATAATTCTTACATTCTGTAAAGCTGATTTGAGACAATGTTGAACTGAATTAGAATTGCTCCTTACAAGCCAGGGGGGACAAAAAAAATACCTGGAGCTGATATGTAAAGAAGAAATCTTGAGATGAAATCCATCCTCATCTCGGTGACACTAGATATTCATTCATTATAGTTTCATCATTGCTACATTTATCAGCTGTTCACTGATGGACACTTGAGTGCAACAATTTGCGGCAATTATAATCCAAAGCCATCTTCCTGGTTTCTAAGTGGTACCATCCACAGTGATTTTATGTATCTTTAGGCTGTCTATGTGGAGCAATTCTCAGTAGAAGTGAGTGGCTTCCATTTTTACATTCACATTTAACAGACACTCCTTATCCAGAGTGACATACGTGTATCTCATTTATAGAGCTGAGCAGCTGAAGGTTAAAGGCCCTAAAGCTACCACTTTCCAATTGATGAGAACTCCAGAAGATCCAGAAAAAAAGGTATAAAGACGGATCAGGCTGGAACAAGCAGGTCCAAAGAGCAGAAAGGGTCAGTATCACTGGTGTCTCAGGAATAGCATGTGTAGGTTGACAAAGAAAGAGAGAAAAAGAACGGAGAGAGAGAAAGGAGGTGAACTTAGCTGTAAATTCAGTGCCAGAAAAGCACTATAAAAAATGCAAAAATCTATGGACACCTGACAATTTGTATATTCTCTAATAATGACATCCACTCTTAGGGAGGTGGTAGCTCAGTGGTTAAGGCATTGGGCTTTGGATCAGAAGATCACAGGTTCAAATCCCACTGCTGCCACTGCTGGGCCCTTGAGCAAAGCCTAAAAAAAGCTTAAAACCCTCCCCTGCTCAGTTGTAAGTCGCTCTGGATAAGGGCGTCTGCCAAATGCCGCAGATGTAAATGTAGATGTTGTGGAGATTTGCGCTCATTCAGCCACATGAAAAAGTGTTAGTAAATTCAGCTATTGATGTATGTGAGGTGAGAAGGCCTGGGGTGCAATTCATCCCAAAGGTGTTCAATAGGGTTGAATTTGGAGCTTTATAGCAGGAGATCATCCATTCCAACCTATGTAAAGCATATCTTTATTCATTGTCACACAGGAACAGGTTTGTGTCTACTATTTCAAGTCAAGGAAAAATTTCACGCACAATCATATGCAAATTTTGTTGGAGAAGAATCACATATAGCTTAAAAAAGTCAGGTCTCCCAATACGTGTCAATATAGAGTAGTAAACCAAGTGCTGATTGCACCAAGAGTTCAAATGCTTATTACCTTAATATCCCCTTACACTACATATCCCTACTGTTTTTCACATCTCATCTATATTACTTTAACCATCCAAAAAACGTAGGATTTTTCTGTCGGAATTGGCGGTAGTTAATATGAACGTCATCACGACAAACTTGCTTATTAGGTAAGCGATAAACTAGCGAACAAACTGAAAAAGAAGGCGCTTGCATAAGGCTGAATGACATGGTGACACTGACAGATGTAATCAAACCCTTTTAGGCCATGTTCACACTAATCCATTTTCTTTTGAAAACGCATATTTTTCTTTATGTTTTGACCTTCAATGTACACTGAGACTGTGGTTTTGTCAAAATGTATCTTTTTGAAAAAACTCTCCAAAGTGAATATATTTGAAAACACTGCTTTTGTGTCACTCTGTGGAGTGTGAAAACGGAGGCTTTGGAAAAACGAAGATTTTTAGTCACGTGACGGTGGTCTTTTTTTCATATTGCGGCGATGTTTCAAAGAGCTGGAAAGTAAATAAACAGCAGGCGGAAATGACGCTAAGGTCAAATCGTCTTACGTATTGCTCATGCGTAGTACAGCAAATAAATGTTTTCAGATGTTTCAGTGTGGATGAGCAACTATTGGGAAATATACTGTTGATACAAAACGTTTTTTTTTAAACCGACACTTTTAAATGATTCCAGATTAGTGTAGACATAGATGAGACACGTAACATCGACTAGGAATACCTCCAAAATTAATTGCAGAACTGATTTTCTTTCAATACGGACACACAAGTTTTTTTTAAACTCAAATTTCAAAGTTATAAGTCATCATACTGCACATCATGACCTCAAAAAGTAATGTTAGTTATGCTTATGAATTCTTAATACTGAAAAGTCCCAGCCTTGAATAGTACATGAGAGACAAAACGGAATGTAAATGTAATACTATTTCTTAAGATTTGAAAGTTTTGTCCTTGGTTGGGGTGTAAGAAAGAATGCCTTAGAGTGTGTGTGTGTGTGTGTGTGTGTGTGTGTGTGTGTGTGTGTGTGTGTGTGTGTGTGTGTCTGTCTGTCTGTGTCTGTGTATGTGTGATCAATAACCCTGTCTTGTAAATATTTCTAGATGACATCTTAAAAATCAGCACGTCTTGGTTGGATTATAAATAATACTTACAATTTTACTCAGTAGGTTTCTCCCAGGGACAAAAGAGTGCACTCTTTCCATCCTCACTGCTTCTCAGGACGATGAAACGTGCCCACGTTTTTATTTTTCACGTCCTGGTGGAAGCACGACAGCCATTCCAAGTGCATATTCGGTAGAGCTGATTACGACATAGTCAGAGAATGTCTGTAGCATTTCAGGGCATTGTATTCGTTTGATTATTTTCTGATTCTGTATTGTCTGATTGTGTATTTGTGTAAGTGTGCGTATTAAGAAACGCTGCCATTTTTGTTCATCCGCCATTTTCAAGCCTGGAGTATCATTTCAGGACCTGCTCTCAGTCCATCATGCTCCTGTTGGGACGAATACTGGACGAACTGGACATTTCATTGCTTCTCCAAAGAAATGTATGTATAAATGTATGCGAGCTGGTGGTCAGTTCTCTAACATGCACACAAACATTTGAAAGCAAATGTAAAATAAAATGGATAGCAAGCACCTTCTATACTTTTGCATGCAAAAAACCACCAGAATGTACAAGTTCTGCAAGTTGATTAAATGTAAGGGAAGTCTAGGGTCATAAACCATTGTGGAGATCAAAATACAGACAAATAATATGTAGGCATGCAATAGTTCTAGGTTTATAGTATTCTAGACAAACTAAACTGAAAAATTACAAGATGATACTGCGCATGTCTGGTCCTAAAGAATTTCTTGTGGCACCATTTATGCATGAACAATTAGCCATTGGAATGGTCTATACATTCAGAAGAGCCCATTATGAGCTTTACCTTTTATCACTTTTCTTAGCTGACAGGAAAGGAGGATGATGTTATCTTTTGCTGTTGTAGCCGGTCCACCTCAAGGGTCAATGTTCGGTCCATGTTGAGTTTTTTTCTGCTCAGCATGAGTGTAAAGAGTGATTATATTTGTTAGCATGTCCTACAAATTCAAGCCATTTTCCATTTCCCCTCTCTTACCAAAAAGACGTTTACACTCACAAATCTTGTTTGTTTGTTTTTCACACCAATCTGTGCAAGTCCACAGACTGCTGTGTGAGAAATTCCCAGGTGATCAGCGATTTCAGAGAAAACTCAAACCGGCCCATCTGGTACTAACAAACATGGCACAAACAAAGTGACAGAGATCACAGTTTTTCTTCATTCTCTTGTTTGATGTGACGCTCTTGACCTGTATCTGCATGATAATTATCGCATTTATTTATTTATTTTGTGGCATTGTGCTGCCGCCGTGTGATTGGATGATGGGATAACTGCCTGAATGTGCATGTGGACACGTTTTCCCAGTACAGCTCTTGTTAATTGGCTGTAAGTGATGGAAGATGAATTGTAGAATCAACAGTCCATTTAGTGGTCATCAGATTGTAAGACTGGGATTCTCTGCATAGCCGATTGGTTCAGTTTAAAACTCTGAACTTTTTTTACTTTTGAAACACAAACTGTTAAAAATATTATTTCAGTTGAATTATTCATGTTTCATAAAGGCATGCAAGGAACATTGTTAAGGGTGAATATAAAAACTGACAAGACACAAGCAGTTTTTCAGGTTACAATCCCAGGTTTAAAAGCAAAAAGCTCAGACATCCAGGCTATTAGAGAACATTTATAATACATACAGAAAAGTTACAAACATTTGACTTAATACAACTAATATAGTTTTTAATATTGTCAGATTACAGTCATTTTCCATGTTTAAAGGCAACCAAGGGTTCCATTTATATTTATAGGGAAGCGGAGCTCACTGGATGTTGGAATACTGATTGGAAGGACATGGGTTCAAATCCCAGCACCACCAAGCTCCCCCTGCTGGGCTCTTGAGCAATTACTCAGCTGTATAACTAAGTCACTCTGGATAAGGACAAATGTAAATGTATGGCAGACGTTTTATCCAGTGCAACTTATTTTTATACAACTAACCAGTTGAGGGTTAAGGGCCTTGCTCAAGGGCTCAGCATTGGCAGCACTGGGATACGAACTCATGACCTTTCAAATAGAAGTCAAACATCTGAGCTACAACTCCCCCTACAGTGCAGCACTGTCACTGACCAAGTTACTGACTGAGCACAGTTGTACACTCACACACTTACACACCCTTTATAAAAAGACTCAAAAACTGGGAAATATTTCTTCGCTCATTGTCTCTTTATGCCAAAATTTTGCAAGACGATTGTTTTGAATTGCGATTCTATGGTCCATATTTACGAATATATATCCTGGTACTGTCTTATTATTTTGTAGATAATTTTTGGACCTTGAGTTTCCTTCATGTTTTGGATTTCCCTGCTGTGGAGTTAATAAAGGAAAGTGGTTGATCAGTTTTTGAGGCTTTGGAAGGTCAGGGTTTTATGCCCCAATATGACTAAGCTGCCACTCTGGGGCCCTTAGAAAAGGCCCTTAATTGTCTGTGCTCTAGGGGTACTGTATCATTGCTGACCCTGCACTCTGACCCCAGCTTCCTGTCATCTGCGAAAAAAGAATTTGAATTTAAATAAAATGAGTAAAAAAAACGCCTTTACCTTTAAAGATTTTTACCTGCATCTGTCCATGTCCTTGTAACTATAAATAACCAAATCGCAGTAAATACACATTTTCTGCTACTTGTGATGATAAAGGAACAGCTGTGTGCTGTTGGTGCAGTTGAATTGTTCCTGTCTTCTTTTATTCTATCCAAACTTTTCCACTTAACTGTACAGGAACGTTCTTGAAGTAATGCGATCAAACGGGGAAGGATGAAAATGCGCGATTGTAAGGGTTTAGGCCTAATTTGTTATGGTGAGTGTACGTTACAAAAACGCATCTGTTCGCACATGAGCGTTGTCCATCAATCAAATTAGTTTGAAGCTTCAGTTTCACACTCGGCCAGTTACGAAGTGAAGCAGGTCCGCATTGTACGCGACTAAGATTTTAAACAGCACGCACACACATACACACACGCGCACACACGCACACACACTCACAAACATGCAGCAACACAGTTTCTTTTCAAGGATGGGCAAGCAATTTTCTCTCTCGGGTTTCTTATTGGAGAGGCGTAGCGAGTGCGCATTGATTGCTTCTATCAAAGGGAATTCCGGACACACCTATAGGCACTTGAATTATTGATGGATGTGCGATGAATTGCCAAGAGGCGTGTGAACTTTCCTTGTGTCCAATTAATCTTTTAGCTGACTTCAGCCCGAGTCATCGCTCGCAATCCAGATAACAAGATGTTGAGGGGAAAAGAACAACAGAGGGGAAAACCCTCAGCAGAGATAAAACATCGCTGTACTGAACAACGGCGTGACAAGACTGAAATAAAATGCGCTAAGGTTCGACACCAAAGTCCTCTGCTACTTTTCTTCTCAGTTTGACAAAAAAAAGTGTTGCCAGTCGCGCAGATGAAACTTATGGAATATTCCAAATGCATTATGGGAGAGGGGAGTGTCCCTGTTATCACGATTTTACAGAATCTATGATTGAGGATTGAAAAAGGGATGTTTTAGGGACGAGATGGATTCATACGGAGGATTGTACTGAGTATTGATATCAGGCATCACTAATTAAGAGTGATGACAATTGGCAAGCTAGAAAGAAAGAAAAAAAGAAAGAAAGGAAGAAAGAAAGAAAGAAAGAAAGAAAGAAAGAAAGAAAGAAAGAAAGAAAGAAAGAAAGAAAGAAAGAAAGAAAGAAAGACAGACTGGAGCTAGAAAGAAAGACAGCTGCTAATAGAAAGACAGAACACAAAGTGATACAAGCAGCAAGTCTGATGAAATGAGAGAATGATATAGATAGATAGATAGATAGATAGATAGATAGATAGATAGATAGATAGATAGATAGATAGATAGATAGATAGATAGATAGATAGATAGATAGATAGATAGATAGATAGATAGATAGATAGAAATGGTCATCTTTGAAAGACAAAATAAGTAAGAGTGATAAGTTGGTAAAATTAAATATGGACTGTATGTGTGTTTGTGTGTGTGTGTGTGTGTGTGTGTGTGTGTGTGTGTGTGTGTGTGTGTGTGTGTGTGTGTGTTTGAGTATGTGTGAGCACACTACAGGTAGATTGATAGAGAGGTGGATAGAGAGAGTATGTGTGTGGCATTGATAGGAAGATACGCAGATGACGAAAGTGTGTGTTACTGGTACAGTGACAGAGTAAGAGCAAGAGAAGTGTGCTCAGGTGTGCGTGTGCATGTTTGTGTGTGTGCAAGACAATACAAGACAATAAACAAGGTGGTCTTAAGGGAGAGGTGCAGCGAAAGAGGACATCAATTATAAACCATTTAATATAAATATTTTGAATAAGATAAAGAAAGAATTAGAATGGGACAAGAAAAGTTTATTCTGAGCAAAAAAAAAGAAAAGGAAAAAGTCCTGATGCATCCACTTGGTTTCAACATACAGATTTCTAGCAAACATTCAAGGAAAAAAAGAGAACTTGATTTCATATTATAATGTGCTATAATGAGGTCACTACTTTGTAGTTACAGACTGAGGTGAAGTGCACAAGAATAAAACTTATTGTACGGGTGATTAGAGTGCAGTGTGTAGTGCTGCTTCCTCATAGCTCTAGGATTCTCAGTTCGATGTTTTCTTTCTTTCGGGTTTACTTGCCCCTCTCAAAACCATTTCTGCAGCTTTTCATCTTGCTATGCTAACGTATAAACAGGAAACATGATTACTGAAGGAGAAAGGAAAATACATCTACGCGAGTGTTAAATGTTTAAATGTGGCAATACAAATTGTCGTGATATGGCAAAGGAGGCTGCACATTTGCAAACTCTGATTTGTACACGAAACATCCTGACAAAAAAAAATAAAAATCACTGGCAAAAAGGGAAGTTAAGCATAACATGTGGTTTGAAACAACCACCATGGACAACCCAGCAGCAACAACAGACGAGAGGCGGAGTGTTAGATGAAGTGAGACAACACTAATGTATATAAATTTAATTAACAGCGAATATGAAACAGGTGTATAGATAAAGATAAAGGGGGAGCAACGTACACCATGGTACACGTGGCAGATCAACATCCTCAGCTGAGCAGGGAGGCAGAGCAACATCCAAAACAAGGCAAAGTGCAAAGTGGCATTTCAAGTGACAGGGCAAGGGAACAGAGAACCATCCTCAGTGGGGCAGAAGGGGAAGAGCGGCATCCATATTCGGGCAGGGAGGCAGGGCAACATCCTCAATGAGGCAGTTTTAGTCGTAAAACTAAAAATCGTTTTTAGCTGTGGGGATGCGGTAAAAAATGTGTCGATTTGGGGGGACCACTGTGGATAGAAAAACCTTTAATGGTATAGCTTTTTGACTTTTCTTTTGTAAAGCAGATTTTTACAGAAATAACCATAACTGTTCCATTTATTGTTGGTGAACTTGATAAATAGTTAAAAAAGCGACATACTGTGACACAGACCTGCTGACGTTTGCATAAATCTATATGATTTTACCTTTGCGTACAAGCTGGTAATGGAAGTGAATTTTCCTGTTTCTCACCAAACAGTTAACTGCAGCAAAATCCAAAAAGCGAATGATGGCACAGGAGGACTCAGGAATGTATGAGTTTCATTCTTGCTCATGATTCATGATTTGAAAATTAAAAGCTTAATATTTTACCGTTTTGCACTTCTTGCATTTCTTTCTGTTGTTTTTTTTTTTTTTCCCAGTAGCTTTATTTCCATGAGCGTTCCATGAACACGTGCGCCGTGTATTCGACAGACGGTGTGCAGACGCTTGGGCAATGCACACGCACCACGTCTGGTGTGAATTCTTGGTAATATTGCTCAGGGCCATTTCAATAATTTATTTTGCAAGTCCAAATCAACCAGATGAAATGAAACAAGTGGGGGGGCATTTAGCCCACAGGCTTCATGTTTGACATCTGTGTTTTAAGTATTATTGAGATTAAAGTTGGCCTGATGTTTTGTGTGTTTACATGCCGAAATGTATTATTATTATTATTATTATTATTATTATTATTATTATTATTATTATTATTATTATTGTTATTATTATTATTATTATTATTATTATTATTATTATTAGTAGTAGTAGTAGTAGTAGTAGTAGTAGAAGTATGAAGTCCTTTTGGTGTCACTGCTAGATAATAAAGGCTTGGTACCTGCAGAAATAAGGTCAAAATTTTTTAACTCTCCATAAGCCCAGATGCTGTGTTAACAGTGCTAAATGGATCAGATTATATAGATGGCATGTGCTTATGAAAAAGTAGGGCAGCTGCTGTACACCGGCACCGAAACGTATTAGCCAGATGTGCATTAAAGAGGAGCTCAGACCTGCCAACACTGCTAGCAGGCAGCGAGAAAGCGAATTTGAACACATGTCGGTGAATTGGTTGATTCTATATATTTTTTAAAGAACACCAGTAAGAAAATAGAGAGAAAAAAGTATAGCAAAAGCTTTACATTTACTTATCAGCTCCTCAGTTTATTTCAACAAAAAATACCACATTGCCAACATCTTATTTTCCATTGATTCACAAGACATGATGTTTCCTCAATGAACGTAAATGTGAAAATTGTAAAATATTGGCTGTGATGTTGGATCAGATTCCCACCAAAGAAAACAATCAATTAATCAATCAATCAATCAAACAACTAAAAAATATACACAAATGCAAATAATTATAGAGATGAATAAACCGACAAACAAATTAATAAACAAATGTATTAATTGATTAATTTATATTTGGCAACATAGTTTAAAAGACTAATACACCACAGTTTGTGCATATTTGCACTTTTTCTAAACACACTATTTGTCTATTTTAACAGTGATTACCAAATCATAGGTTATCATCTCTGTCATAATCAAACAGTGGGATGGATTCAAATGCAGTTAAAATTTTATGAGAGGCAGACAGACAAATCCAAATTCTAAAGCAAGCTTGTGAACTATAAACAGTCAGAGGTCAGGTGATTCATGAACATAAGTCTAGGTGATCTAAAAGCACAAAAAAGGAAACAGAAATAAATTGAGAGAAGGACATTAGAGTGGGACATTAGAACATCATACAAAAGGCTTGCTAAAGACAAACTTTTTTACAGGACAAAAACACTCAAGGTTTAAATACACAAGCTAATTGATGTATAATGGTGTTTATACTTATGCAGACTATGTAGGTTTTAGAATTTTGTCAGGACTTCTTGCTGTAACAATCAGACCTAGATCAGGGAAAGTACTCTATATATGAGGTCCTGGATATGCAAACAATCTGGATCAGAAGTGTCCAATCTTCGTTTAATATCTAAAATGGCTACACTTTTTTTTATTCCAGGCAGTCTGAAGATTTACCAGCTTCTATCTGTTTAATCATTAGTTTCTGGCCTTCAATCAGATAGAAGCTGTGGCTCGTGCTTGGATCAAATGAAAACCTGCAGTCACACCAGCCAGTCCCATCTAAAACTGAAATCGAGATTAAACATTGTATTAGAGATTATTTTTGCACCTTAAGAAAAAAACATCATAATACAAGTAAACCGGCAAAATTCTCAACCAGATACTTCAGTTCAGTTCACTGATAGTCATCCATTAGAAAAGCTAAAAGCAGTGGAAAAAGCAATGCTCTTTTTAAAAGTCCAGCATGTAGGTGTATAGATAACGTGATCATTTCAATGTAAATATCAAGATAGTAAATCTTTTACTGTATTTTTACCTATTTGTTCTTCACTCTTTATCATTTTGTGCATATGTGTAGGTGTGTATATATATATTTATATTGAAAAGTAAGAGGATGCCTGAGGAATGGAGAAGAAGTGTGCTGGTGCCTGTTTTTAGGAATAAGGGAGATGTACAGATCTGCAGTAACTACAGGGGAATAAATTTGATCATTCACACCATGAAGTTATGGGAAAGAGTAGTGGAAGCCAGGCTGAGAAAAGAGTGCAGTGTTTGTAGATTTAGAGAAAGCGTACGACAGGGTGGAGAGAGGAGTTGTGGTATTGTATAAGGAAGTCAGGTGTGGCAGAGAAGTATGTGAGGGTGGTGCAGGACATGTATGAGGACAGTTTGACAGCAGTGAAGTGTGCAGTAGGAACGACAGACTGGTTCAAGGTGGAGGTTGGCCCGCATCAAGGATCGGCTTTGAGCCCTTTCCTGTTTGCTTGGTGATGGACAGGTTGACAGATGAGGTCAGCCAATAGTCTCTGTGGACTATAATGTTTGCGAATAATATTGTGATTAGTGGTGAGAGTAGAAAGCAGGTTGAGAAGAGCCTGGAGAGGTGGAGGTACGTGCTGGAGAGAAGGGGAATAAAATTCAGTAGGAGTAAGACAGAGTACATGAGTGTGAATTAGAGAGAGGGGCAGTGAAATGGTGCGGTTACAGGGAGAAGAGGTGAAGAAGGTGGAGGAGTTCAGGTACCTGGGGCCAACAGTGCAAAGTAATGGAGAGTGTGTTAGAAAAGTGAAAAAAAGAGTGCAGGCAGGGTGGAGTGGGTGGAGAAGAGTGATAGCAGGAGTGATTTGTGATAGAAGAGTATCTGTGAGAGTGAAAGGGAAAGTTTATAGGACTGTGGTGAGACCTGAGATGTTGTATAGTTTAGAGACAGTGGCATTGAGTAAAAGACAGGAGATGGAGCTGGAGGAAGCAGAGCTGAAGATGTTAAGGTTTTCGTTGGGAGTGACGATGATGGACAGGATTAGAAATGTATAGAGTTTATTAGAGGGACATTGCATGTAGGACGTTTTGGAGACAAAGTGAGAGAGATGCAATTGAGAAGATTTGGACATGTGCAGAGGAGGGACATGGGGTATATCAGTATAAGAATGCTGAGGATGGAGCCACCAGGAAGGAGGAAAAGAGGAAGATCAAGAAGGAGGTTTATTTATGTGATGAGGGAAGACATGCAGGGAGTTGGGTTGAAAGAGGCAGATGTAGAGGACAGTGTATTCTATGGGGTATTGTCAAGAGGAAAATGAGAAACAAGAGACCAAAAAAAATGCAAATGAGCTGAAGGCCACAGTCACAGAAATCTGGGCTTCCACACCACATCAGTAGTGCCACAGACTGATCACCTCCATATCATGCCGAATTGAGGCAGTAATTAAAGCAAAAGGAGCCCCTACCAAGTATTCAGTACATATACAGTAAATAAACATACTTTCCTGAAAGCCAACAATTCACAAAAAATGTTTTTTATTGATCTTTTGAAAAATAATTTTTTCAGACAGTGAATTGGTGGGGTTTGTTAAATTTGAGCCAGAAATCATTACAATTAAAAGAACCAAATAATTAAACTACTTCAGTCTGTGTGCATTACATTTATTTAATACACGAGTTTCACAATTTGAGTTAAATTACTGAAATAAATGAACTTTTCCACGATATTCAAATTAAATGAGATGCACCTGTATACCCTTGTTAGAGTTAAATTTTTTATTTATTTATTAATTTTTTTATCAATGCACATTAGCCAATTAGTCACCAATAGTAATAGTAAATGAAAAGAAAATTCTATTTGGGATTCTTGGATGTTATAGATAAATAGCCAATCAAATTTCGTTTGCATATACACCTAGGAGAGCGTATGCATTCTTCAATACAAAGTAAAAATATGAATTGATTCAATCTTTTAATTAGTTTTGTCACTGTTTACTGCTCAATATTCCCTAATATCGCATTTATACATTCCAATTAAAACATTTTGCAGCCTGCTTACCCACTGTGGCCTTGCTCCAGACAAAACGTGTCCCAATTTCAGACTGCTATTAAATAATGATCTTCCCATATTATCCAGTGATGTAGGCTGTGCATGATCCAATCTTTTTCTCAATAAATCCACGGCCCAGTTACGACTGGTCCAATATAGTAATGTAAATATGAACCATGTTTATTATTTATGACTCAGAAGAAGCTTGTGCTGCAAGATGGCCAAGTCCTGGCGACCCCGGATTTTCAGCCAAGGCTTCATCCTCAAGCTGTGCCCAGCTGGCATGTCCCCCTTGTTTGGTTTGTGTAAAATCCTGTTTGTTTACTGGCGGTTTTCTTGAGATTTCAGGTTTTGGGTGTTGAGTCTAAAAAAGAAAAACAAAAAGCTGTGCAGGTTTGATGACAAATAGACAAATACTATTACTACTACTATATCACTAATAATAATAACAATGTAATCAAAATGATTGAATCTTTTATATATTGATTCTCTTACAGTCTTTTTCTTCTTTCTCCTGCTCCTATTAGGGGTCACCACAGTGGATCATCCGTCTTCATCCCACCCTGTCCTCTAGATCTGCCCGTTTCAAAACCACCTGCATGTCTTCCCTCACCACATCCATGAACTTCCTCATTGGCCTTCTTCTTTTCCTCCTTCCAGCATTTTTTTTCTGATATATACCGCATGTCCCTTCTCTGCAGATGTCCAAACCATCTCAATCGCGCCTCACTTTGTATCCAAAACATCCCACATGTGCGATCCCTCTAACAAACTAATTCCTAATCCTGCTGGACCACTGCTTGAGTCCTGTTGGAGAAATACTTATTGACAAAATGCTGATGTAACATAACTCTTGATAAAGGATAGCTGGACGTGATGGTTCTTCTCGTTGATGCCACCGTTGTGTCGCGTCTCCTCACCGCAACTCTAACTCACAGCTAATTTGTTTAAAAAACCACCTGTTCTGTTCCCTTAACCACGAGAGAAGGTGAATGACAAATGTGTGATGGTTCCTACTGTAATTCAGCCCCTAATGGGACGAATAGATCTCTGTTACTTCGTTCATGCCAATTATCCCGGAATATTTTTAGGAAATGAGAACTAATAGTCTCAATCAGCACACCTTAATATATCTTATTCCGAAGATCAGAGAACGACATTAAATATTACACACGGCTCCTTCCTCCTGCATGAATAATTTGAGCTAAATTTGACTAATTTGATGACACTGCATTATGAACATGGCACTAGTGAGGAAACAGAAAAAAAAAGTGTAATTACAAAGTTGCATGTACTGGTTGAGAATATTCATTTGGCAATGAATTTTTATTTCTCAAGAAGAGATGAAAATCTTGCTGGTATCATGTGTCAGACTATGCGAACGCACTCACCAAATCGAACCATTTCCGAGATTTGCGTCAGTATTGCTTTTCCAGTTTGTCAGTTAGGAAAATTTTGACACTCTGCCATGCACTTAGGGACACAAACTAAATACAGTTTGCATACAATTAAACCTTTTCATTGAGCCACAGTCTTAGCAAGCTTAGTTGTGCCACAAAGACTCCCCATGAAGACGTAAACTGATGGTAAATAATATCCACATCAACTCGATACCTACACCTCATTCCACTGCTGTAATTTCTCATTCTTCTTTTCACAGGCTATTCCACACTCTTCGTTTCACATCCGCAATCTGCATTCGTAATTCCACAAAGCATCATTCAATTTCCTTGTTTGACACCTTCACCTTGTTCCGAGTCTCTGGATGCTGAGATACACTCACCAGACGATGCAAAGGCTGAGATGCATTTCAAAGCAAATTCAAGCTGCCTCCTTGGATTGAAAGATCTTCTTTGCATATTCCAGCGATATTAGAAAGCTGTTGGGAAGGAGTCAGGGTGCAGGGTCAGCCAAGATACATCACCCATGGAGAATAAAGGGGTTAGGGGGCCTTGCTAAAGAGCCCAAAAGTGGCATATTGGCAATACCGGGGCTTGAACTCCCAACCTTCGGATCAGTAACCCAGAGCCTTAACCAGTGAGATATCATTTTAATAGTAATCATAGCATATAGAAAGTAAAAATATACATAAATTAAAAATGTATAGGATTTCCCCCTGTTTTAGTCTAAACATTTAGACCCCATTTCCTGTTATAATAACCGCCACCCATGTGCTTATTTAGCCTCAAGGGCATTAGTAAAGTCAGATACTGATGTAGGTGAGGAGGCCTAGGATGCAGTCAGCGTTCCAGTTCATCTCAAAGGTGTTCAATATAGTTAAGGTCAGCACTTTATAGCAGGCCATTCAATATCTTCTAATCCAAACCATATCTTTATGGAGCTGGCTTTGCTAGTTTGGTTTTGGGTCTTAAACATCTACAACCTAGTCTGCATCTTTTATTATTATTATTATTATTATTATTCATTCATTCATTCATTCATTCATTCGTTTTCTCCCGCTTATCCGGAATTCGGGTCGCAGGGGCAGCAGTCTAAGCAGGCCCCCGCCTTCGACTGCTGCCCAATCCTCACAGCACCATCCCTTACGGTCCCTCCTGCAGGTTCTGAGCCCACGGGAAGGCGGCCCCACGTCACTACGACGTCACGGACCTTGATATTTCCCTCGTAAGGGACCCCCGGAGCATAGAGGGTTAAGGGCCTTGCTCAAGGACCCAAAGTGGCAGCTTGGCGATACCGGGGCTTGAACCCCAGACCTTCCGATCGGCAACCCAGCGCCTTAACCGCTGGAGCCACCACTCCCCCTTATTATTAATATTCTAAAATATTTTGAATTTAGAAAGTCCCAATAAATCTCTCCATATAGTGTACCTTTAGTATCAGCACCTTCCAGTGTGGAATTTCTTGATTGAGGTGCAATTTTGTGCTACACTGACTCAGGACTACAGTTTGCTTCTGATCACCATCACTGTACCCTGCAACATCGTTTATCTGTAATAAATGGGCATTCAGTGCAACCCAGATGAGGATGAGTTCCCTCTTGAGTCTGGTTCCTCTCAAGTTTTCTTCCTTATGCCATCTCGGGGAGTTTTTCCTTGCCACAGTCTCCACCGTCTCGCTCATCAGGGAGAAACGTACACTTATAAAGAACATATTCACTTTTAATCACCACATTATCTGTATGAAGCTGCTTTGAGACAATGTTCATTGTTAAAAACGCTAAATAAAAATGAATTGAATCTTGTGCTTTCACAAATTTTATACAGTAAAACCCCGTTGTACGAGCATAATTCGTTCTTGAAAATTGCTCGTAGGTCTATTTGCTCGTACGTTGGAACTGATTTTCCCCATAAGAATAAATGTAAAAGCGATTTAATCCGTTCTGAGACCTAATTCGATCGCTTATTTCTGCACTTAAAAAGTATTTGTAGCCTATTTTAACAAACAAATACACCACAAACTACCGTAATGTAAACATAATTTAACACTTACCCATGTGGTAGTCAATGATTGCGAGTGTGAGAGGCACACAACGCTCGTAACCTTCTTGGTTTCCATGTAATTCTATTTCCTTTTTTTTTTCCCAGCACCAACCCTGATTTTCTTGGGAGACATTTTTCAAGATATCTAGTGAAATAAAAATATAACACTAAAAAAGTTACGTTTTTGCTGCACTGAACAGCGAGAGCGACCGAGCGATACGTCATCAACTAAGCGACTGATGCTTCCCTCCACCGAAAACGGGGAAACCGGCAGTGTGGGTTTGCTCGTGCCTTCGAAATTTGCCCGTGAAATGGGGTCAAATTTTGCGAGCAAGATTGCTCGTATCTCTGTTTGCTCGTACTATTAGTTGCTCTATATATACATGCAAAAATCCTTATTAAACTGTTGATTTATTCTCATTAATCAGAAGGTAATTTTTTTCATAATTATTAATATTCTTTTCTTTAATGGCAGCCCTGACACTTGCAGCAACAAATCACAGGTTCGGATCAAAACACATCATCGTTTCTTTAGTAACAATATACACAAGGGATTGTATGACAGACGCTTTACATGAGATCAAACGTACAATTATTGATGTCATGATACATTTGTGCACATAAAAAAAAACAACTTAAAACTTTTGCACGTAATTTGCACAGATCCACATATTTCATGTTACCCTACATTTGTTTTGGCAGAAACAGTTAAATTATCTTTTTGTTCACATCAGATGGAATATTAAAATGATCGATTTCAGACAAATGTATTTTAGCTTCTATTTAGTAGATCAGAATTCCAGTGGGTTAAATTCAAATACACATTACATTGACAGTCTCTTTAAATTGATTGGGAAGATCCCAGAAATCGATGTAATAATTTTACAAGCTTCTGATTGGCCAGTTGTCATATCTAGTTGACTCTAATTTTAACCAACACTCTTCTGGGAAGATGTTCCACTAGATTTTGTAGTGTTGTTGTGGAGGTTTGTGCTCATTTAGCTACTAGGGTGTTAGTAAAGTCAGATACTGATGTAAGTGAGTTGAGGAGACCTGGGGTGCAGTCAGCATTCCAATTCATCCCAAAGGTGGTCGGCAGAGTTGAGTTCAAAACTCTAAACGCAGGAGATGTTCCATTCAAACCCATGTAAACCATATAAAGGGTCAGGATCACACATTCATTACAGAACAGTGAAATTATTTCTGAGAAATTATTTCAGTGAAATTAATTAAGCTGAAGCCCTGAAGCACAGAGGGTTAAGAACCTTGCTTAATGCCCCAAGAGTGTTAACTTGAGGGGCTTATACCCCTGCCCTTCCAATCAATAACCCTGAGCCACTGAGCTACCACTTTCCCTATTTTTGCAAATCTCTGCTTGTCAGAAATATGGGGTTAGAGCGCTGGGGTCACCATGGTACTGTGCCCCCGGAGCAGACACGGTTAAATGCCTTACTCAAGGGCCCAACTGTGGCAGCATGGCAGTGCTGGGGCTTGAATCCCAGACCTTCTGATCAGTAACCCAGAGCTTTAACCATGAAACCACCACTGCACTACCTTGACAGGGCTGGTTTTGTGCATAGGGCATTATCAGATTTGGGTCTTCTAGTACAAATGATGGGAAACTTTTATGCTACACATCCAAAGACATCCTAAACAATTGTTTGCTTTCAACTTTGTTGTAATAGTTTGAGGAAAAAGCAGAAATGGCTGGAAATATAGTGTGCCATATGGTCTACCAAATAGTGTGCCAATATACTTCACTAAAGAAAGATCCAAGTGGCATAGCTAAGCAACTGAGCAGTTAAGTAATAAGGGCCTATGCTCAAGTAGCAGCAGCTTGGTGCAGCTAGGGTATATTTTTATGTACAATGTTCTAGGAAAAGGCTCTGAATCTACTATGATCCTGCCCAGGATACAGCAGTTGAATGAATAATGGCACAAATAAAACAAACATAAAAAGTCAGGGTTGTTGTTGATCTAATACAGGAAAGATTAGAGAGACAATCCTTTTTAATCATTGTGGAGATGGAATAATATGACATTCAAAACACATTGTCCTTGCTGGTCAAGACTTCTTTTTGTCTTTTTGTTCCCTGGATCTATTAAATATTTTGCTTAGAAATGTCAAGAGAAAGTTGTACATTTAATGCTGTTGTGAGAAAAAAAAGTCAAGCCTTTCGGTTTTGCTCCTCCTTTCTGTTTCAAAATGAAATCACAAAACCCTCACACTGTCTCATAGGTCTTTTGTAGACATCTAAAGATGCTAACGCATTGAAACATGTCGTAATTGCAGCCGCTCTCCTTCTGCCATCTCTGAATTTATTTCATCCCTTTTGCAGAATTTGTTCCTCTGTTATGATAAATTGGGTTGCGTGTTGCGCGGAAGATTGCTACCTGAAGGATATGATATCTGCTAAAACCTGACGCGCATCTCATTTAGGCGTTTCCTTTTTGTCTGCCGTTCATTTCTGTTTTTCATTTTCATTCCTCGGTGTAGGTGAGAGCGTGGGCCGAGCCAGCAGTTGTTAGCTCAAATGTCTTCGTGTTTTGCTAATGGATTTGTAGGCTGGCAACGATGTAATGGGTCTCGTTCGTTCTTTTGTTCCTTTCAGTTTTTTATTTCATCAGCGCAAAGATAAATAAATAAATCGCAGGTTCATCATGCAAATTTTCGCCTGGCGACCGTCGCACATTCTTCAAACAGACACCTCCTTTGGAGAGAGAGACGCCAACTGATAAAGTGACAAATGAGCTACAGATCTCTATACGAGATGCCGCCTCCCTCTGCTTTTGTGTCCCTGTGTAAAAAAATGTGTGTATGCCTATTGGGGAAGAAACAGTAAAACTGGGTCGATGCACTGTCATCATGCTATCATGCAAAAACAAATAATTAATAATAATAATAATAATAATAATAAAAAACTATATATATATATATATATATATATATATATATATATATATATATATATTATATACATAATTAAAAATATAATTTAAATATATATATATATATATATATATATATATATATATATATATATATATATATATATATATATATATATATATATATATATATTTAAGGCTGTCAATCGATTTAAATATTTAATCACGGTCATTCGCAGTTTTTAACACGCCAAACAAAACATGCACCACCAAACGTCCAAACGTCTTTAGGTTTACGTCAAGCTGCGTCGCCATGTTTTGGGAACGATTTCGCGTTGTCCACGCTCTGAATCACATGTGTAATTTGTCCAATAGAAGGCGCAGCTTCACCGGCAGGGTGACGTCACGACCAGGAAGCTATAAAAAGCACATGGAGTGAAGCTTCACGCTGGCAGTGCAGCAAGGGGATGCAACGTCTTGTTCCCTCAAGGAACTACAGTTACATACATAACCTAGAGACATTCCCTTTCAGGAACCTGAGCTGTGTAACACTTTGGGAACGAGAGTCCAATACCGCCAGACTGACCAGTCGCTAACTAGTGTGTATGGGCACAGCCAGGTCGAAGAACAGAGGAGCCAGGAGTGGTACAGAGGTTGAGGTTATAGAACCTGACATAGGTCAAAGGGTGGACCAGCTCGCAGCGTTGCAGATGTCTTGGAGGGACACTCCAGAGGACCAAGCCTTAGAGGTTGGCACACAAGAGCAACTTAAAATAGCATGCAGAGATTCGATTGTTCGTTTTGTTAGTTATTTCTGTATTTGCATTGCTCTTGTGAGCAGTTAGCGGTTGTTTGCTCTACTGACATCTAAGTGTGAGCTCAGCTGCTATGGCATTTAATTAAAAAGGGGAAAAAAAAAAAAGTTTAAGTGACTTTTACAGACATTTGTTCAGAATTCTCATCAATCAATACATTTTATTACGGGTTTATTAGGACACGGACTATAAATGCCATCCATCTAAAGGTCTGTTAGAAAGAGAATAGATAGAAAGCAAAGAACCTCTAGAATAGGTAAATTGTTAGACTTCATTTGACAACTGCTGGTGACTTAGGCTATGTCTACACTAATCCAGATAAATTTTAAAGCAGCGTTTTCTTCTAAAAACGCTCTGTGTCTACATGTTTTCAATAATTTCCAAAAAAGTTGCTCATCCACACTGAAACATCTAAAAACTCTTATGTCCCATACTGTGCATAAGCAAAATGTAAAATACTTCAACCTGCGTTATTTTTACCCTGTCTTTTATTTAATTTCTGGCTTTTAGAAACGTCGCGGCAATGACTAAAAATGCATCTCCGAAAGCCTCCTTTATCAAAGTCCACACTGCGGTGCAAAAATTGCTTTTTTCATTTACTTTGAAAAGCATTTTTTGAAACTCCTTTTTGTTGTTTCATTTTCAAGTTTTTGTTGACTAAAAACACTGTATCAGTGTGGACACAAGGCCAAAACGGAGAAAAAAATGTACATTTTCAATTGAAAACATATTAGCGTGAACATGTTCCCAGCTTTCCAGACATTAAATGAAAGCTTGTTTCACCACCTTAGTGTAAGAACAGAGAACAGTTTAGAAGTCTGAAAAGCATGTCTTCCTTTATTAGCTCTGCAAATAAAACGAGACAAAAGCTTTTGTCTTACTTTCCGTTTATAGGCAACAGAGCTTGAGATACAGATATTTGATCAAATATATGTAGTAGATGTGCTTAGTGATGATGAGGAATTTTCGTGGCTTATCTGGCGCTTTGGAAGCTAATCTGTTTGAGCTAAGTGTACAGATTAGAAGGTTATAGAGAGCAGGACAAAATAAAGGTCTAAAGCATTGCTGTATCGCTCTTTTAAGGTAGAGATGAAGGAAAGGATTAATCCATCAAAACCAATATCAGCAGGTATTTAAATAATGTCATGCATAATGGAGGAAAATGTTCTTTGAAGGAAAAATAAATCAATGGAAGGAGTTACAAAACAAATCGTGGATGTCATTGAAAATTACAGGTTAATCACTAGGATTAATATGGACGTTGTTCATTTTTTCTTGAAACACTTAAGCGAGTCGATTACAACAAGCTGAGTCTAATAAAGCTACTTTGGGGAGAGAGAGAGAGAGAGAGAGAGAGAGAGAGAGAGAGAGAGAGAGAGAGAGAGAGAGAGAGAGAGATCGAACCATTGTGACAAGGACAGAATTTCCTTGAACATAAATAAATTCGCTTTGTTCTCCCATCCTCGCAGATCCCACCAAAACCCTCTTGTCTCAGCTCCCCTTGTGTTAGAATGAATAAAACACAAGGTCATACAAAGCAAGACAGAGAAGGAGACAAAAAAAAAAAACTGAGTGACTGTGGTGAACGACACAGCGTTGACATATTGGCTCATGAACTCTCCTGGGATTTCTCTTGCATTTTCATGTCTCTGATAGGTTTGCACCCAACGATGACATAAAATTGTTCTTTGGGTCGATGGGACGGATAGCTTGGCAGGTTGCTGGACTGGGTTTACCATGTGGAAAACAGAGAATGGTCACAGATATTGACTGCTAGACTGCATATATACACTGCAGATACTCGGCTTGACATCTGAAACCACAATGAAACAGTAAAATGTACACTGGAAGAAAGGTTTTTTATAAATGTCACGTTTACCTTACCGCATAGTGAAATTCTTCTTCGCTTTTCCCAGCGATGTTACGAAGCAGGGGAAAGAGTGCAGGGTCAGCCATGATAGAGTGCCCCTGGTGCACAAAGGGTTAAGAGCTTTACTCAGGGGCCCAATAGTGGCAGCTTGGCGATACCAGGGCTTGACCCCATCGCCAACACAATATTCCGAACATAATGCAAGATTATTGGATTTACCACAGAATGCACCACCGCACATTCCTCATACAAATATGCACATATGGAAAAAAAAAGATTGATTATTAAGCGTGATCTACAGCTAATCACTGGGGAACTGCTGTACGGATCCACAAAAATGAGATGAGGAGCTCCAGCTGTATCTGCTCGTGAACTTTTTCTCAATGCCAGCATTTATCTGAGGGTCTGCTCCCATAACCAATACAACTGTCACGGATATAGACCAGGCATCAGAAACCGGGAGTAAACTAGAATGTCTTTATTGATTTCAAACATACCAACACAGACTTATCTTGAGTTCTTAACGTGAAGCAGAGCCAGGAGCATGGAAGCACAGGGAAACAAGAGTGGTAGGACGTCTGGGTGATCTATGGTAGCAACGTGTAGATCCGACAGTGAGTGAGGGGGAATCAGGTCCTTAAAAAGGGGAAAGGTAAATGGGGAACAAGTTTAGGTGATTAGAGCAGGGAGAGGCTGAGTGAGAGAGTAAGCCTTGGAGGGAGGCGTGGCTAGTGGTTCCCTGACATTAACCCCCCCTTCCAGGGCACTCCGAGAAGGGTCTCGCATTCTATCCAGAGTGGGTGGAGGGGGTCCAGAGGATGAAAGTCTTGGACAGGCCCGCACAATCTGGGACATAAGGAAGGTCGGCTGCCAGTGGTGGGCACCGCGGAACCCCTTTGAGGCCAGGAAAGGTCTGAGGCATCGCCCTTGGATGTCCAAGGCGTGACGGCAACCTCTGCGGATGTCCGAAGGAGCGGCGGCACCCTCGGAGGGACTTTGGAACGCGATGGCGCCCTCTGCGGATGTCCGAGGCGCGGCAGCGCCCTCGAAGGCAGTCTGGAGTGCGGCGGCACCCTCGAAGGGACTCTGGATGGAGCACAATTTCTGATGTTATGATCACATTTTCTTTATATTGTCATTATAATTATAAACATCATACATCATAAACCTTATAGTTCACATATACTATTGTGAAAATCAGTACATTTCAATTTATTTTAATTAGCCAATTATTTTTATTATTATTATTATTTTCCTAATCTAAAGAATATATATATCCATTATTAGAAGCTTATTACAGAAAAGTGTAACCAAATGTTCATAGTTATCGGATTCATGAAGATAAATGGTGCAAATATATTTTCTCCAACAACAAACTTTTCCAATAAAAAATAATAATAATACTAAGTGGCATCTTCCTTTAGAAATCTTATTATCGGGAAGCTAATGAAAACTGTTTGTGATATCTAGTGTTTTTTCCTCTCTCATACGTTAACCACATAGTAATATTCTCCAGCAAATATAGGATGCAAGCTAGAAAAATGAAAGGAAGAAAAGTCCCTTATTTTTTACATAGAAATCAGAGATCTACCTCTTCAGACAGTACCTAGGATAACACTTCATTATTTTTTCTTCCTCCACACCTTTTGTATTGATTGTTTTCTGTATTGCGTCTTGGTTTTCTCATTTTTGTTGCAACCAGGACCACTTGTATAAACCACTGAGCATCTCTGAGCTTTCAAATCATGAAAGCTTGTTTACATCTTTTCTTTTATATATAGTATACACACAAATAACATTATGACCATCTGCCTGATATTGTGTTGGTCTTCATTTGTGGGATCGGACCAAACAGGCCAGCCTTCGCTCCCCATGTGCATCAATAAACCTCGGCCGCCCGTGACCCTGTCGTTGGTTTACCAATAAATACATATATATAAATAAATATGCAATTAAATAAATAAATCAAGACTTAGTAGATTATTGCTACATGTACAGGAGAGTCTGTTTAGGGGCCTAAATTAGAAGGACATTAGGAAGTACATTTGGGTATAAATAAAAAAATACAGCGTGCAATGCAGATTGGGTCCATGTTGTTATTCATATTCATAAAGGGCTGTATATGTTGAAATTGTGGCTTTTACCACATCTGTAGGATCTCTCTGATGGTAGAAGTGTGAAAAGGCTGTGCTGGGGTAAGTATGAAATAAAGTTTGAATGCTAAATATACACTCACCAGCCAGGTACACCTGTCCAACTGCTCGTTAACACAAATTTCTAATCAGCCAGTCACATGGCAGCAACTCAATGCATTTAGGCATGTAGACATGGTCAAGATGACCTGCTGCAGTTCAAACCGAGCATCAGAATGGGGAAGAAAGGTGATTTAAGTGACTTTGAACTTGGCATGGTTGTTGGTGCCAGACGGGCTGGTCTGAGTATTTCAGAAACTGCTGATCTACTGGGATTTTCACGCACAACCATCTCTAGGGTTTACAGAAAATGGTCCAAAAATTTAAAAATATCCAGTGAGCGGCAGTTCTGTGGGCGCAAAAGCCTTGTTGATGCCAAAGGTCAGAGGAGAATGGCCAGACTGGTTCGAGCTAATAGAAAGGCAACAGTAACTCAAATAACCACTTGTTACAACCGAGGTATGCAGAAGGGCATCTCTGAACACACAACACGTCGAACCTTGAGGCGGATGGGCTACAGCAGCAGAAGACCACACCGGGGGCCACTCCTGACAGCTAAGAACAGGAAACTGAGGCTACAATTTGCACAGGATCACCAAAATTGGACAATAGAAGATTGGAAAAACGTTGCCTGGTCTGATGAGTCTCGATTTCTGCTACGACATTCGGATGGTAGGGTTAGAATTTGGCTTCAACAACATAAAAGCATGGATCCATCCTGCCTTGTATCAACGGTTCAGGCTGGTGGTGGTGGTGGTTTAATGGTGTGGGGAATATTTTCTTGGCACACTTTGGGCCCATTATTACCAATTGAGCATCGTGTCAACACCACAGCCTACCTGAGTATTGTTGCTGACCATGTCCATCCCTTTATGACTACAGTGTACCCATCTTTTGACGGCTACTTCCAGCAGGATAACTCGCCATGTCATAAAGCGCGAATCATCTCAGACTGGTTTCTTGAACATGACAATGAGTTCACTGTACTCAAATGGACTCCACAGTCAACAGATCTCAATCCAATAAAGCACCTTCGGGATGTGGTGGAACGGGAGATTCGCATCATGGATTTGCAGCCGACAAATCTGCAGCAACTGCGTAATGCTATCATGTCAATATGGACCAAAATCTCTGAGGAATGTTTCCAGTACCGTGTTATATCTATGCCACAAAGGATTAAGGCAGTTCTGAAGGGAAAAGGGGGTCCAACCCGGTACTAGTAAGGTGTACTCAATATAGTGGCCGGTGAGTGTATGTATATACTGATAAAAAACACAGATGAACCAATGACATTTTTTTGCAGGGTCTATATGTCACAAATAAAAAAAAAAAAAAAGAAATAGACCAAATTAAAAATAAAAATAAAATGGTTCAAACTACATTTTACTGTAGTGTAACATTCTTATTTTTACTGAAATTATTTTAATGCATTTTTACTACCTGTTATTATATGTTCTATTTTGCATTTTTCTGTTTATTTTTAATTAAATTTTTGCTTGTCTAATTTTTTTTCTTTTGTAATTTTTTACTTTTTAAAATGTTTAATTATTTGTTCGAATAATTAAGAAAGAAAGAAAGAAAGAATTCTTTCTTTCTTTCTTTCTTTCTTTCTTTCTTTCTTTCTTTCTTTCTTTCTTACTTTCTTTCTTTCTTTCTTTCTTACTAAAAAAAATGACATTTTATTGTCAATGCTATTAGATGTTATATTATTTTATTCTGTTCATATTTTTATGTTTAATTATTTGCTTTTCTTTTCTTTCTTTCACTCACTAATACATTGAAATTTAATGATCATTTTTATTATATGTTCTATTATTTTTCTGTCTGTCTGTCTGTCTGTCTGTCTGTCTGTCTGTCTGTCTGTCTGTCTGTCTGTCTGTCTGTCTAGTTTTTTTTTATTTCTTTCTTTACTCCGTTCTCCAAACTTATAAACAGCTTCACCACAGGCTTCTTCAGAGTTGTGGCTTGTGTGAACTAAAAGCCATTGCGCTGTGCAGTGTCTGTGTTGTCTTTTCTTGTAAAACATGCTTGACTATCTACTCTGGCTCATTTAATTGTCTGGTCTCCGTGCAAACCTGCTTGCACTTGATAGAAATCCTGGTTCTTCAGTTCCTTAAAGAGCTCTGTGCCTGGAATAAATTCTGCCTCATTTATGAACGCATGCTACAAGTCCCTGGTAAGCGAACAAATTTAAACGTGATGCGATGCAAATGATAAACCCAAATCCGGTGCTGCAGTAAATCTAGAACGCGTTAATTTCGGCGTAGGGGGAGGTGTTGGATTTGAAATTAAAATACAGTGCTTATGGGTCTGTGTGCGATGGCAGCACTGGTGTGCCCAGCTGCTGTTTCCTCAGACCCACATAGACTGCACTTCCTTCTCTGTGTGGTGGAACCTGTTTGGAGACAGCGTGCATTGTTCCCACAGAATCGATATGAAATATGCTGTGGTCCAGATAAAGCCAAGACAGAGGAGTGCACGTTTTCAGCACTATGATCTTCCGTCCTTTTTGCTGGAAATGAATAATTGTGATTTTGATTGCGCCACCTTTTTTTCTATCGACCTTCAACCCTGGTGATATTTCGCCGTGTCACTGTCACATCTCTCAGCTTTTCAGAGGATAATGTATTCGGATATCCGACTAGGTGATAACAAAATTGCCTGACATTTTCAGATTTATTACTGTATTTTCCTATTATCGGTGGAAAAAAAATATAGGCAAATGCATCTCCATAAATCATGCTGAGGGAGACGCTGGGCTCATTGTGGCCTTTCTCTCTCTCTTTCCCTTTCTCTCTCTCTCTCTCTCTCTCTCTCTCTCTCTCTCTTTCGTTTCTTTTTTTTTTTTGGAGCGGGAAGGAGCTCTGTGCTTTCGATTGGGAAATAAATTGCAGCCTCATTTCGCCTGGATGGAAATGAGAGAGAAGAGGCCTGAGCCGTTCAATGGAAAGATTTTTTTTTCTGCTTTCAGAGAAATGCAGCTACTTTTCGGGCTCAATACTGATTTGTGCTCATTGGCTCTGACAGCAGCAGCTCCAGCTCCTCTGGTTTTGTAATATTTGTTCTTTCTTCGAGGACGCACTTCACCAGCTTCTCTTCTCATTCCATTTTCATAGTCTGTTATCTCTTATGCCTATTTTTTTTTTTTTTTTTTACTTAGGAATAAATGTAGCATTAATTTTATAGCAGCTATTGTTACATTGGTCAGTCACTAACCACAATGCATCAGAGTAAAAACTCTTGCTATCTTTATGTTGGGAGTTGACTAAAATGTTTATTTCACTGTTTTTGTTTTGTGAACCAACCTCATTACATAATAGGAAATTTCATTTTGAAGCCAAATTTGAAAGAAAGGCTTTAAGCTCAGTGCTCATGGCACAAACATGACATGTTTTCTGTCATGGTTCCTGATCTAAAAAATAAAAAAATAAAAAATTTATATATATATATTAATGATATAACTGACCATAACTGAGGTCAATGGGATTTGCATCAGCCAACGATATAATACATTAAAATACATATGAAGCAGCTACCAATGCGATGCGATACGATTCCCCCCATTACACTGCAATGTGAGTCGATATCTATTTGATTCAACACAGTGTAATTCAATGCAATACGATGCAATGTAAAAATATGATGCCCTGCAATTCACTATAAACAGTTTGCTTTTGGTTCTTTGGTTCAGACAGACAGCAAAACATAAACTGACTTAAGTGGCTTCTGACTTCTAACGCATGGCCCTTTCACAAAGGTCTTTATAGTGTGAAAATAGAAAAAAGATAAAAAGAAATATTTCTTTTTAGGTCTCTCTCCAGGATGATGCAGCTCTATCTCTGCCATGTTAATCTGTATTCTATGTGACTCTTAGGCCTCGGTCACTGTAGTGCTGTGATCCGTCATATTCACGTAGCAGCAGCGGTGCTGAGAGAACGCGCTCGGGAAATTGTTTAGCAAGGAGAAATCAATCTACATATCAAAAAGTGGTCACAAATTATTGTTCACTTTTTAAATAATAAAAGTATTGGGCATCCTTTAAAAAATATTTATAAATACAACCAATATAACCAATACAAATATGTTAAAAACGATACATCACAATACAAATGGCAACTTTTAATATTTATACTTTTATATGTAAACATAAAAAAAATGTGTTCATGTGTGGTTTTGGAACATCCTATTCACATTTAGTGCCCATATGCTGCTATAATACCATCCACTCTTCTGGGAAGATGTTTCACTAGATGTTGGAGTGTGCTTGTAGAGATTTGTGTTTATTTAGCCACAAGTGTGTGAGTAAAGTCAGGTACTGATGTAGGTGAGGTGAGAAGGCCTGGGGTGCAGTCAGCGTTCACATTTATCCCAATGGTGTTCGGTAGGGTTGAGATTAAAGCTGTAGAGAAGGCTACTAAAGAAAAAAACATATCTTCATGGAGCTGGATTTGTCATCGTTCCAGTTCACCTCAAAGGCGTTTAATAGGGTTGGGTTCAGATCTTCTATATCAGAAGACCTTCCACTCCAACCCATATAAAGCACATCTCTTTAAGGAGATATTGTCATGCAGGAACAGGTTTGGGTCTCCTAGATCAAGTGCAGAAAATGATTTACGGACATCCTATGCATTTTTGAGTCTCTGAGTATTTGGTAACAGTTTTGGGAATAAGCTCTTATGACTGTAAAAAAAAAAATCAGTTCTTAATGTAGATAGATAGATAGATAGATAGATAGATAGATAGATAGATAGATAGATAGATAGATAGATAGATAGATAGATAGATAGATAGATAGATAGATCAGATCAGATCAGACAGAGAGAAAATGAACGAGAGATAAATTGAGATGCCAATAACGTCATCTTTCTGCAATGTTTCAGATTTTTAATTAACACCTTGATTCTGACTTGTGTCTCTTGCCTCAGGAAACATGAAAATGATCACCCATGAAGGAGAAGTGATACATTTGAAAATCATAACAGCACAAATTATATTAATGGATAACAGATTTTATGTCTAATTTCGAGTACAATTATTGACTAAATACTTGTGTGGTGATTACGAATGTAATTTGTTGAATAGTTGTATAATTAGTTGGGTTAGTATTGTATAGTGGTGCTTTGTGTATTCATCGTCATTACAGTTGTTTGGTGGGTCTCGTTTGGTGGGTTAGTGTCTGTGAATCTTTTGCTCATTCACGCTCAGCAGTTTAGTTGAGTCAGTGAGTTCAATGACTCCCGTTCAGGCTCATTTGGTGCGAGCTGGAGATTTTTTTTTTGCGTTTCGGTGTCGTTTGTTTTGTGCTGGATACGAAAAATAATGCTTTTTATATGATACGTGGCAGATTGCCTGCTCGTGTGGTCGCTCGCTTTGGTGCAAATAAAAGCGGGAAAGGGAAATGAATGAATGATTCTGCTTCTCAGCAGGTTTTTATTGTCACAAGGCTAGTCGCGTAATTGCCAATTGTTCAGCTCTAAATAGAAAACAGCAAAAGCATGAATAAAGCTCTAGTCAGACTTAGAGTGTTACTTCAATTAAGACTCATGCTACTGTTTTGTAATGCAGGCCCCTGGGAGATGAACAAAAGACTCAGCTTCCTGTCAAAAAGCTAGAGTTTTATTGCCACGTGCTATAATAAAGTACCACTTTCGTCTGAACGGGGACATCAGTCTTGCAGTTTTTACCTGTGTTAGGCTTCACATCAAGCATCAGGAATGACATTGCTGGAAGCAAACGTTTACCTTTCTCAGATGTTCAAGAGGCCTGAAGAGACAAGATAAGTTTTTTCATTTCTTTGACTCTGTCATGCCCAGTGCTAAAGTTCAGCTTTTAAATAGAGGTGGCTGAGATTTCAGACTCGTTTCTTGTTCAAGATGGGCCAGTTTTTAACTGTTTGCCGTTATGTTCTTCAAAAAATTTACAGAATGCAAAGGGAAACAATTCATCAGTCATTTCAAGTAACCATGTTATTTTTGTTGGGGTCATGGTGAACATCTTTGAAAAACATCATAGTGCACTGTGAACAGGCATTTACGCCTAGCATACCTAATCAGCCTAGTGGAACCTTTTCCCGTTATGGATGAAACTCGAGAACCAAAAGGAACCCCCCATAAACACACAGGAAATATGTACTTCTTCATCTTCTTCTTTTGAGCTCTCCCATTAGGGGTTGACACAGCGGATCAACAGTCTCCATACCCCTCTGTCCTTTACATCTGCCTATTTTAAACCAACCACCGGCAGGTCTTCCTTACCACATCCATGAACCTCCTTTTTCCTCCTTCCTGGTGGCGCCATCCTCAGCATTCTCCTACTGATATACCCCATGTCCCTCCTCTGCACATGTCCGAACTATCACAATCTCGCCTCCCTCACCTTGTCTCCAAAACGTCCTACATGGGCTGTCCCGCTAATAAACTCATTTCTAATTCTGTCTATCCTCATCACTCCCAACAAAAACCTCAACATCTCCAGCTCTGCTACCTCCAGCTCTACAGGAAACATCTACAAATGCTAAAATGGACATGTATACAATTCAAAGGATAAATAATCAGTTATCTAAAGTAGCCATGACATCATGGTTAGCGTCATGGTTGACACAAAAAAAAAAAAAAACACAGACACAATGGAAAGTACAAATGGTTAAAATCATGTGAGCTGCTATTTTCTGGTTGCTTAGTGTTTAAAGCTTTGGATTACTGATTTGAAGGTCTGGGGTTCAAGCCCCAGTATCACCAAGCTTCCACTCTTGGGCCCTTGACCCTCTGTGCTCCAGGGGCCCTGTATCATGGCTGACCGTGGGCTCTGACCCCACGCTCTGACCCCAGATTTTAAAACAGCTGGGTTTTCTATGTGAAGAAAATAATTTCACTGTGCTGTAATGTATATGTGACAAATAAAGGCTATTCTTCTTTTCTTCTTATTCTTCTTCTTCTACATAAACAAACATGTAGAGAATTTAAAGAGTAAGAATGCATCAGTCATCTAAAGTAGCCATGGCATAGTGGTTAGGGTCATGGTGGATGCCAAAAAAATTCTGGAAACACTAGTTTTCCTTAGGTGGAGGAAACTGGAGAACCTAGGGGAAACCTACACAGACACAGGAGAAACATGTACAAAGGGTTAAAATCATTTGCAAAGCAATTTTTCTACTGTACATTTACATTAAATCAAGAGCAATTTACATTGAGTTAAGAGCCTTTAATTTGACCAGTAGTTCGCAAAGATTTAAACTCATAACCTTCTGATCAGAAATCCCACCACTTAACCACTGAGCCATCACTTCTATGTACATGATCCTAAAGATAGAGCAGGGGTTTTGAAGGTTTCACAAAGTCAAATTCAAAACTTTTTCAAGACCATTAGGAACTAAATTCAAGACCAATAACAAACATACAAATACGTTGTTAGCAACTGACCTTAACAAAGCCATAAATACATGTTTTTTAAGCCAAGTATCGCTAAACTTGCACTTTCCCATAGCGAGAAAATAAAATTCGTTTTATGTCTGTGGTGCAATCCAAGAGAGATTCGTAGCAATAACAGAAAAATGATTAACTGTTGCCTGTTGGTCTCATTTGTAGTAGTAATTCAGCTAACTATATTTGGACTAGCAAAGGAAAAAACTATAACACCATAGAAACTAACAAACAAAAAACATTCTAAAGTGCTGCAGGAGCATTTCAATGAGCATCAGAGGTAGTATTACATGAACTTTTGAAAATTAAGACCTTCTTAAAATTATTTAAAATCTAGAACATCGAATTTAAGACATTTTAAAGACCCCACGAAAACCTTGTAAACAAGACAAGGCAACTCGCTTTCTTTTTTAGAAACACAAATAATTATCTTATACTGACAGATAGATGCTGTCTATCAAATTGTTATTCCATCTGTTCATCTGCATCATGTACTCTCATATTTGAAACGATTTTTCTTCCTGGCCTGCTTTCACAAAGACATGATGCATTTCTGTCAGTCATTCCACATTTGCTAATGTACTGGGAAGCCAAATGAAGTTAGTCCTCCTGCTCTCTTCCTCTTCATCCTATTCCTGTAATTGGGTAGCCTACTGAATGTGTACTGGGTGATTATGTTGGGCCACTGCCTAAAGCTAAGTCTGGGAATCAGTACTCACTGATAATGTGTGCAACTACTTATTTTGCAGAATCTATTCCTCCTTGAGGAATTACTGCTCCTCAATCGCAGTTAAAGGAATAGTAAAAATTCTTCACCATTTCTGGTTTTGCCAGAGACCGTCCAAACAAATCAAGGTACTATCCAAAGTTAGATGTTCTATCCAAGCTATTTGAGTAGTAAAAAAATGGAGCATAGCTCACACTAGATGTCTTGTTGCCATCATTTTAAGGGGATATGGTGTTTCTGCAGGCTATGTATTAAAAACATTGGCGAAACACAGGACAAAAACAGGACAAAACTTGGAAGAATGTGTTCCATCTGCTGTATTGTATGTGCAGTTGTCAGGATATTACTGGATATCACTGGACATCCAGTTTGACTTTCTCTAAGTAAGATATTTACTTTACTCAGGTGTGTCCCAAAAGTATATGAAGTACATTGAAGTGACAAGAAAGCAGTCTCCAAGAAATTTCATCCCAGTGATCAAATAATGTTCCTGGTTTGTCTCAATCGGCTACATTTTCTTGTCAGATTGTCAATGTGATAGAATGTCAAATGACTCACACACTTCTGCACACCATTATTCTATTTCTAAGTTCAGAAAAGCTTTTTTCTGTCAGGCTTAGTAATTATGGCATTGATACCAATAATATCAGTTATTGAAAATGTTGTAGCATTCTTATTCTTGAAACATTAAAACATTGCAAATCTAATTCAAAAGTTTTATTGACAATTCTCAGAACGCTGTTGCACAACACAACACACTAGTTACTGCAACCGAATCCATTAAACAGCATGCCCACTGTGTTGATGTGACTGGTAAAGCAGCTATTAAAGAGGAGGACAAATGTCTATTGGGGCATGAATTGGAAAAGCTGTAGACTCTGGTGTAGACCTTGGAGCTTGCCTGTCCCAAAAGCAGATGGGTTATATCACCTGTGTACTGATTATAGATGCATTAGTGTGGCTCCAGTCTGTAGTTTATAAATCCTTTATCCAGCAACACTATAGCTAATGTTTGGTTCAGCTTAGTTTGCTTAAGGCTTATTGGCAAATGCCACCGATTCTGTGTGCATGCAGATTGCACCATTTATCACCCCTGATAATTTTCTACAGTACACAATTATGCCCTTTGGATTTCAAAATAAATGCTCCCTGTACCATCACTGTGTTGTCAGATGTTCTAAATCATTCACTTTATTTAGATAGCCATGTAATTTAATCCATGGATTGGTCCACTCGTGTAGAAAATCTAGAACAAACTTTCCTTACTCTAACAGAGGTCATTCAGAAATAGCTTGAAACCATATGTATGGGTCAAATTAGCATTTCAGTAGTAAAAACAAGTCATTCAGATCTCCTGTGGTTCTTCAGTGACATTTAGCAGCCCAAGCAAGTGTCTACAGTTGTGTCACTCATTCAGATGAAGCACAAAAAATACCTTGTTGAAGAACTGTGTGTTTGTATATCTTGAAAAAGGAAAAAAGTGATAGTGAAGTGGAACCACTTCCAAAAACATCTACTGGTCCCCCACACCATATGCATCAATCTAGACCTCTTTAAATTATCTTTTAGTAATATATATCAGCAATGACATGGTTTGAAACCTAGATAAAATGGCTACCATGGTCAAGGCATACAGTATGTGCTTATGGACTTATGTCACAATCTTCATCTTCAAGGAATTTTCATCAATTATATGTCATTGGTGAAGCTGGCTATTATGCAGAAAGAAAGCTCATTGTCATGCTAAGAGACATATATATATATATATATATATATATATATATATATATATATATATATATATATATATATATATATATATATACAGTGAGGAAAATAAGTATTTGAACACCCTGCTATTTTGCAAGTTCTCCCACTTAGAAATTATGGAGGGGTCTGAAATTGTCATCGTAGGTGCATGTCCACTGTGAGAGACATAATCTAAAAAACAAAAATCCAGAAATCACAATATATGATTTTTAAACTATTTATTTGTATGATACAGCTGCAAATAAGTATTTGAACGCCTGTCTATCAGCTAGAATTCTGACCCTCAAAGACCTGCCTTAAAATGTTAAAATGTCCACCTCCACTACATTTATTATCCTAAATTAGATACACCTGTTTGAGGTCATTAGCTGCATAAAGACACCTGCCCACCCCATACAATCAGTAAGAATCCAACTACTAACATGGCCAAGACCAAAGAGATGTCCAAAGACACTAGAGACAAAATTGTACACCTCCACAAGGCTGGAAAGGGCTACGGGGAAATTGCCAAGCAGCTTGGTGAAAAAAGGTCCACTGTTGGAGCAATCATTAGAAAATGGAAGAAGCTAAACATGACTGTCAATCTCCCTCAGACTGGGGCTCCATGCAAGATCTCACCTCGTGGGGTCTCAATGATCCCAAAAAAAGGTGAGAAATCAGCCCAGAACTACACGGGAGGAGCTGGTCAATGACCTGAAAAGAGCTGGGACCACCGTTTCCAAGGTTACTGTTGGTAATACACTAAGACGTCATGGTTTAAAATCATGCATGGCACGGAAGGTTCCCCTGCTTAAACCAGCACATGTCCAGGCACATCTTAAGTTTGCCAATGACAATTTGGATGATCCAGAGGAGTCATGGGAGAAAGTCATGTGGTCAGATGAGACCAAAATAGAACTTTTGGGTCATAATTCCACTAAACGTGTTTGGAGGAAGAAGAATGATGAGTACCATCCCAAGAACACCATCCCTACTGTGAAGCATGGGGGTGGTAGCATCATGCTTTGGGGGTGTTTTTCTGCACATGGGACAGGGCGACTGCACTGTATTAAGGAGAGGATGACCGGGGCCATGTATTGCGAGATTTTGGGGAACAACCTCCTTCCCTCAGTTAGAGCATTGAAGATGGGTCGAGGCTGGGTCTTCCAACATGACAATGACCCGAAGCACACAGCCAGGATAACCAAGGAGTGGCTCTGTAAGAAGCATATCAAGGTTCTGGCGTGACCTAGCCAGTTTCCAGACCTAAACCCAATAGAGAATCTTTGGAGGGAGCTCAAACTCTGTGTTTCTCAGCGACAGGCCAGAAACCTGACTGATCTAGAGAAGATCTGTGTGGAGGAGTGGGCCAAAATCCCTCCTGCAGTGTGTGCAAACCTGGAGAAAAACTACAGGAAACGTTTGACCTCTGTAATTGCAAACAAAGGCTACTGTACCAAATATTAACATTGACTTTCTCAGGTGTTCAAATACTTATTTGCAGCTGTATCATACAAATAAATAGTTAAAAAATCATACATTGTGATTTCTGAATATTTTTTTTTAGATTATGTCTCCCACAGTGGACATGCACCTACGATGACAATTTCAGACCCCTCCATGATTTCTAAGTGGGAGAACTTGCAAAATAGCAGGGTGTTCAAATACTTATTTTCCTCACTGTATATATATATATATATATATATATATATATATATATACAAACTTCTTATAGCATCTTTATATGATCTTGAGATAATATTGAAAAATGGCAGTGAAATAGAAACAGAAGACCATGATTGTCTGTTCCACTTGAAACCTCTTCTGGATATGAAGGACACTTGCAAAACTTTCTACTTTCTATCAAAAACCTATCTATTAATGAGAGAAGAGAGGCCACTAAAGCTCTCCCTGAAACAAACCAGTATAAGAAGGCTAATCCAACCAATTGGAGGTTCATACTTTTCACTTTGACTGGCAGCAGTAATGGCTACACAATGCAATTCACTGTGTGCATTCAAAACAACAACAACAAGTGCAACATTCCCCTCAGGCACTGGGCTCACATTTGAGTCAGTCATATATCTGATCAAGTCAGTATATCCAGGCTTTGTTTACCATTATTTTGTAGATCATTTTTACATCAGTACTGAGTATTTCAAAGAAGTACATCAGCTGAATATCTGCATGTAGCACAAACAATGACAAGAGGAAATAATGTGCCAGATTCAAGCCATTGAAGAAGGCCTTTGAAGAAGAATGATCCCAGAGCCTCCATCAGGTGAATACGAGAAACTCTACCTGTCCATCTAAAATGGATGGACACAGGTATTAGTGTGCTTGTCATGCACTAAGCATTCTCTGGACATGCAGTGGAGAATTATAAAATGAGAAAGTATTCAGTAGAATGTTGAAACATTCCACAGTCCAACAGGCAACAGTGAAATTTGACAGGCATATCGGAGGAGTTGACTTGACTGATCAGCTGGTACAGTAATATTCAGTATATTACTAAACTACAACCACAATCCAAAAAAAAAGTTGGAACACTATGTAAAATAACAGAATGCAATGATTTGTAAATCTCATCAATCCATATTCTATTCACAATAAAAACATATACAATGTTTAAACTGAGAATATATGCCATTTTAAGAAAGAAATATGGTAATTTTGGATATGATGGCTGCAACATGTTTCAGAAACTTTGGGACAGGGCCATTTTTCCACTGTGTAGCATCATGTCCTCTGTCAATATTCATCTGGGAACTCAGAAGACCAGTTGCGGAAGTTTTAAGAGAGGAAGGTTGTCCCATATATATTTTTCTTTTCATGATGCCCCAAATAATTTTAAATGATGAAAGGTCTGACTGTGGGCAGGTCTGTTCAGCACCCGGACTCTTCTACGACAAAGTCATGCTATTGTAATAATGCAGTATGCAGTTAGCATTGTCTTGTTTCAATATGCAAAACCTTCCCTGGAAAATACATTTTCTGTATGGAAGCATTTGTTGCTCAAAAACCTGTATATACTATTCAGCATTGATGGAGACCTTCCAAATGTGCAAGCTGCCGATTCCACAGGCACTAATGGCTTTTTGAACTAAGCACTGATAACAAGCCAGATGGTCCCTCTCCTCTTTTCTCCGGAGGACGTCGTGTCCAAAAAGAAATGTAAATATTGAATCATCTGAAAAAACAGTTTCCCACTTTGCCTCAGTGCATTTTAAATGAGCTTTGGCCCAAATAGATAGTGGCGTTTTTAAAATCGTGTTCACGCATGTTTTTTTCTTTTCATGATAGAAATTTAACCTGCATTTAACGATGATATGCCAATCTGGGTTCACAGACAGTGATTTCTGGAGGCGTTAATGAGCCCATACAGTGATTCCCATTAGAGAATCATCCCGCCTGATGGCCTGAAGATCCTGGGCATCCGGTATTGATTTTTGCCCTTGTCCCTTGCTAGATTTCTCCAGATTATTTGAAACTTTTGATAATATTATTTATCTTTACTTATGTATCTTTATCTTTACTCTTTATTATGTATCTTTACAGAGACTCTGCCTTTGTAAGATACACTATTTACAGCCAATCAAGTTACTGACCTCTTGTCAATTAATGTAATTAATAGCAAATTTTTCTCCAACTGTTTAATTTTAATAACACGTACATTTTCCTGACTTTCGTTGCCCCGTCCCAAATTTTTTTAAACGTGTTAAAAAAATTAGAAATTACCTTATTTTCTCTTTATTTGAGTACATTTCATTAGTTGAAACATTTATGTTTTCTATGTTCTACTGTGAATAAAATATGGGTTTATGAGGTTTGCAAACCATTGCAATCTGTTCTTATATAAATTTTACACAGTGTCCCAACTTCTTTGGAATTGGGGTTGTAAAAGATGGTATAGAAGTCGTGAATGTGTGCATGCATTGGTGCTTTGTCATGGGCTGGCATCCCATTCAGGGTTTTCCCACATTGCATTCCCTTTTTCATAATGAATAAATATTGCTGAATGGTGGATATTATAATTTCACGCATTTAGATGCCACAAAAAGCTAACCTTAGGATTTATTTTAAAAGAGGTTTTTTTTGTGAAGGAACGTACAGCTTTCTTTAAAGGTTAAAAAAAGCAGAAAAACATATGAAGCACATTTATAACAGGAATGCACTCTATGAAATTTCATTTCATTAATCAAGTAATATTGTTACATCCTGGTTCATCTCTGTTTACTAAATCTTCTGGTTAGTTTGTCTATGTAATAATATCTTACAGACCGCCACACTTTCTATTTACAGGAACGGCCACAATTAAACAGATTTTTTTGATGATATTATGGATCAATACTGATGTATTCTGATTTTGATCTGATCTGTAATTTTGGTCTGATTTATACAAACTACTACTTCTCACTTATAAAGCCCTAAATGTTTTGGCTCCCATGTACAGTATCTATCTAGTCATTTAACATGCTACAATTCGTCACGCTCCCTGAGATCTCCAAACTCTGGACTTCTAGTAGTTCCTAGAATAGCAAAGTCCAATAAAGGTGGTAGAGCATTTTCACATTTAGCTCCTAAAATTTGGAACAGTCTTCCTGACAGTGTTCGGGGCTCAGACACACTCTCCCAGTTTAAGTGCAGATTAAAAACATATCTTTTTAGCAAAGCCTACACATAACATACGTCTCACATCATAAACTTGTGCTCCAGAACATCTGATCACATGCACATTATCAACTTGTGCTGTTAATATCATGAACAGCAGCTACGCTAATTCCTCTCCACTGCTTCTCTTTCTCTCCCCATCCCGAGGCATCCTGAGGTTTGGCCAGCTCCAGTCACGTCCCACCTCATGAAGATTATGGACCTTTGAAGAAGTTGATGCCGAAATCACAAACATCCTGAAACATCTAGAGACGTACCAGTGCCAATTGGATCCCACTACATGTGTGGAGATTTGACACTGGACCTCCGGGAGTGTTTAAAGTCTCCAACATGGAGAAGCTGGTGCTGAATCTGTGATGATCACAAATGTTGAGCTCAGTAGCTCCTAGTTTTATAACCATAAAGACTGTATAAGACTGTAGAAAGAACATTACTTATAATCAAACACTCCAGTGCTCATGTTAGTTCTCACTCTCCAGTGTTCTGTATTGTTGAAAGATTTATAATCACACTCTTGATGTCACCCAAATGAGGATGGGTTCTCTTTTGAGTCTGGTTCCTCTCAAGGTTTCTTCCTCATAACATCTAAGGGAGTTTTTCCTTGCCACAGTCGCCACGGCTGCTCATCAGGGAGAAATACACACCACTCACCTTGACTGTTGATTTCTGTAAAGCTGCTTTGAGACAATGTCTGTTGTGAAAAGCGCAATAGAAATAAACTTGACTTGACTTTATTGACATTCTATTAAAATCACAGAAAATGTGTTTATGCAACTAAAAAAGCTATAAAAGAGAAGGGGAAACATCTTTTGGAGCATAAATTGCTGTAGCTCTGTTGTAGACTGTTGTGAATGTTTGCCTGTCCCAAAGGCCAGTGTACTGATTATAGATGTCAATGTGGCTCCATTCTCTGAGGTGGAATGTTTGGCTATGTCAATAGAATAATCAAACTGAGACGTCGAAACAGAGTAAAAAAAAAGTATTTGCTTGTGGAAATGCAAGGAGAATGAAGTAGTCCTCTGTCTCACCTTGAACAGGACTGAGCTGAAATTTGGAATAAATATGTGGCTTATCTAAGTAAACTAAGTTTAGTTAATCGAACTAGTACTAACATAATCAGTTTTTTTGGCAACCCTTGACAAAACTCCAAGTAGAATCCAAATTAGAAATGAGCCATTCCCTGTGCCATACAATCTGACATATTGATATAAAAATATGATGTTTTATCATTTTTATTAACCTAGGTAAAAGTTTGGTAAACTAGAATAGGAAGAATCAACCTGAAAAGTTACATATAAAAAGTTGTGGCCACCTGGCCATCATATGTAGTTGGAAGCAAATAATTGTAAATTGTCTTTGCATGCTGTAGAGTTGCAATTTTCCTTTACTAGAACTAAAACGTTCAGACTTGCTCTAGCATGAAAATGCCCCTTTATAAAAAAACATGTCCATAAAGAGATGATGTGTTAAGTTTGAAGTGAAAGAAGAATGCCAGCACATAACCTTGACCCCAACCACACTGAACACCTTTGGAATGAATAATAATGCTGGTTATGGTGTCAGATTTCTTGCCCAACATCAGTACATCACAAATTCTTTGGTGGCCGAATAAACACAAATTACCACAGCTAGTGGGACCAGTGGAGGTTCTTATAAGAGCAAAGGAGACCGCATCTAAAATAGGATAAAAAAAAAAAAAAACACATCTGGGTTTGATGGTCAGGTGTCCACAATCCACTTATTGTACTGTCCAACATATGCTGTAGTAAGGTAAGTACAATTTCAAATTTCCACATACAATGAACGTGTTGTAGCTGCGCTGATTTGTAGGCTTGTCGTGATACTATTGCAGTTTTCTTTTAAACTCTTCTGGTGTTTTAATGCTCACTTCTTTGCTTGTCCAAGTCATCTGTTTGGATCCTGATTGTCAACAAGCTTTTAACAGCATGTAAGCTTTCTGTGATACACCTCAGCTTGTAGCTCCTGATTTCTCTAAATCCTTTAAACCTGAAGTTGATGCAAGTGCTGTAGGAGCCAGAGCTGTTTTGTTACAAGAGGATGCATCTGGAGTTGATCATACAGCGATGTTCTTTTTTGTGTGAAAAGCTGAACAAACAGCAGGTGAAGCATTCTGCTAAAAAGCAAGAAGCCTTGGCCTCCTAAAAATATCTCACGATATCTAAAAATGAAACACACCGCTATTTAAATATTGCTGATGCACGTTTGGTTACATAAAGTCTTTCTGGTGCAAAATGTACATGCTTCTTGTTGTGCACAAACAAGTGGATGTGTTGAATGTGGAAGCTGCTTTTTCTCCGTTCCTACTGGTTGTCCCTTTATGGGTGGATTAGAGTGTTAGTAAGTGACATTGTCAGCTAACTTAACAGAATGATCACTAGCTGCAAAGGAGACATAGTAAATCGGGGTGAAGATTTGGAGTTGTGTAATTAGCACAAGTTTTGTTTTGTTATTTTCAATCAATCAGCAGCATTGGCATTGTAGGATTACAAGCTTTGGTCTTTTATTTGATGGTCATTTATAGACATTTAGAACAGTGAGTCAAGACCTTTCTAAACCAGGGGTCCCCAAACTTTTCTGTAAGGGCCACATTATTTCTCCTTTCTTTAATAGGGGCCCAGGTCTTTGTGTAACAGAACATTACATGGGTTGAAGGGCCTACCAGTATTATTGTGTAGATTTATTTATGATTTTAAATGCATTTACTATGCCATATTAAAACATTACTATCATAATGATGTTTTTTAATATTTATTGCTATTGAAATCAAAACATTTGCGCATTATGCATATGTTTGGAGCGTGAATCATACTGTTACAAAAATATCAAAAGTACTGAATTATAAAAATGTACTTAAAATAAATAAATTATGAATATATTCATTTATAAATTTAATTATATGATGAATTAATTATAAATAAATGTATTTAATAAAATATAGCACTTCTCATGCAGCATGGAGTCTCAAGTGTAAAAACAAGCAACACGTAGTGTTAGTGATTCGCCTCTAGAGGCCGCTCTCCTAATAACAGTGGACCGGAAGCCGGAAAAACTATCGGTATGGATTTATGACAATAGTTTTAGCAAATCTGTGCCTTGACCTCTATTAATAACTAAGGTAAAGTTTAGTTTGAAAGACAGCCATTATTATTAAATACAGATATGATATAAATAAAACATTTATTTAAATTTTCATTTTCAAAATATCAATCTGGCATCACTAAAAGGACTGTTCCAAATGTGGGGCCGTGGGTAATAGATTGGCGACCCCTGTTCTAGACAATTAACCTGCAGCATACTGAACAATAAACTTCATTCCAGAACTAGAGTGATTTCTGTTGTAAGGTGGTCTGAGGAAGTGCACTACATATTGCACATTGTTCTATATTTCAGAGATGTGGGCATTTGAAACAAAGCCTAGGAACATCAAACGATGTAAATACAGCAGACACTTATGCAGGCACTAGCATAAACACTAACACAAACATTAGTTTGTTTCATTTCAATATTACCTGAAATTCTTCTTCTTCTTCCGGCTTTTTCCATTAGGGGTCGCCACAGCGGATCATTCTCTCCATACCCCCCTGTCCTCTACATCTGCCTCTTTCAAACCAACTACCTGCTTGTCTACCCTTTCCACATTTTGCACGAATACCCTGTTGGCTAACAATACTTGTGGCGGTCGTTGGTAACTCGGGCCTTGACCGGTCCGGTATAAAATTGTATTTTGTGATCCGCATATGTAATTTGGCACGTTTTACGCTGGATGTCCTTCCTAACGCAACACTCCCCATTTATCAGGGCTTGGGGCCGGCACTAAGAGTGCACTGGCTTGTGCAACACTAATGGCTGGATTTAAAATGACCTGAACTTAACCTCTGTAAAATAGTCATATTTAAAAAATCTGAGATAACATATTAAATAATGGAAAAGCATTTATTGTTTCACAATTGAATAAAAAGTAATTAAATGTAAGAAAATAAAGGCTATATCATGCTACCTGTATAGCAGATGTTTAGGAGCACTGAGGTTATTTCTCTGACTAGGCTGCCCTCAGTGTGTGTAACATAGGGCTTTTAATCTCGCATGGAAATGCATAAATGGATGTTGACTTGAAATTGCGATGACCTTTGCGATGTCTGCAGTCTACCTGGGAGAGAAGACGAAGCACTGGTAAATATTTATGGCTTGTCGAAGACATGGAAGGTCGCGGCAGCGGCTTGTAGTCAAACATGTTCTTCCCACAAAGTCCAGAGGCTTTTTTCGCTCTGCGCCCGACCTGGTGCTCTGAGGAACACAATAAATGAAGTAAACGACCAAAAGTCCCTGAGTACCCAGAACTGATTTATTTCATCAGTAATAATAAAAAAAAAAATTCTATTTTTGTACATGTCGGAGTGGCCATTCGGAGGCAACATCGTTTGCTTTGTTTGAAGAAATGCCTTTATTATTGCTTTTTAGCTACATCACTAACTACACCGCATGTGTCAAATACGAGGCCTGCGGGCCGAATGAAACGAGGCTGCAGGCCAGATTTGGCCCGCGGGCCTCGTGTTTGACACATGTGGGGTAGTTAGTCATGAAGCTAAAAACATTAATGAAGACACTTTCTAGAAACAAAGCAACAAATGTTGCATCCGAATATAAAAAATAATAGTGAATTTCCACAATTTACAGCAGATATATAGCAAAGTGGCTAATCTTATGAAACACCTCTTATGCAGCTTAAGCTTTTTCTCTGCTTTTTTAAATATCCGAAGTACAGTAAAATCGGTCATGCCACAAAATTATTATTTATGGTGCAATCTAACTTCAAGCAATATTTCCACATTAATATCACTGGGTAAAACTGTGTTATGTTATAAATCCCAATCTACTTTCCTTTTTCATTAAAATGGATGACTTACTGACTCTCACTGCTGTGTCTCTTTGCTTATAGTGTACCTATCTGACTAATAACTTTCAAACAGAAATAAGAAATATGTATCATCCTAACAGGCAGCAGAGATGGCTGCAGTTGCACGTACGGTTTATTGAGATCAGGCAACAATCCAGAATAAATAAAACATGGTCAAGGTCAAGAATAGAAGATAATCAAACAAAGGCAAAAGTCAAAACCTAGAAAAAGTATTAGCAAAAAACAAACGGTTTGGTTTAAAAGGCAATGCGAAACTACTGCACAGTGAATTGTTTGGGATTTGTTTATACAGGTGTAATTAGAAGGCCAGTGAATGTGAACCTAAAGATGAGCGTGTGATTTGGGATGTTTACTGTAGTTTGTGGCAAACATGTGTGTTCTGAGAAATGTGGGTTGGTGTCAAATTTAGTTAATTAGGCAATCGTGTTTCTTGAACACAGCCTTTGGGAAATATTCAATATTTAATTGGTAAAAGTGTGTGTTTAATCCTTTAAATGCATAGCTAGTTCCAGTCAGATTAATCACCATTCTAAATGAATGTGACGGCTTTCAAACAATTTAAACCATGTTAATGTAAAGTTACATGTTCATACACTGTGAGACTATTGTAAAAATTTTCTAATGATTTTACCGAGGTAAAGGAATTATTTTTTTTGTGTCATTTAACTTATAAAGGGCCATGGCATAAGACAAATTTGACAAATTGTACAAGAAAACATTAAAATGAGCACTATAATGAAAAATTCACAAGGAGTTAACAACAACAGCTTTATTATTACTGTAGCCACTCACAGATGCATTACAATTTCTTTCTCTCTCTCTCTCTCTCTCTCTCTCTCTCTCTCTCTCTCTCTCTCTCTCTCTCTCTCTCTCTCTCTCTCTCTCTCTCACACACACACACACACACACACGCACACACAAACACATACTCTAACAACTAATTACAAAATTCATAAATATAATCTTATGGCACTACATTACCTCTGTGTATAATTAAGAGTGGGCAGAATTCGAGATCTAACAAACCATATATAAATTTAACAAAAAAAAAAACAAAAAACATTATTTTTACCCATTCAGCCAGTTGTGCACTGCAAACGTCCATGGCAGATTTTACTTATCAATGCTGGCAAGTGTCAGTGCTATAAATGTCAAGAAGAAACTTTAAACCAATTATACCAGAGTATAATTTGCATATACTTATATACTTACACACAAAAAAACCCTTATATACATATTTATATACACTTAAACAAAGTGTGTGGTTCTATTATTTTTTTTTTTTTCCATTTTTATGTGAATTTTTTCAGATGTTGAAAGTATCTGAATTCATCTGAACATCTGAATACGGAAAATCTGAAGGAATGTTATACAATTATAATTTCAGCTGCAAACGTTGCTTAAATTCACACCCAATGTCACCTCTTCTTCGATGTTTTTCTGAAGCATACAGTTGTATGAACTGTTTACACAGGATTACTATTAATTATTTTTTCAATAAATGTTTGGTGTATCTGTATGATTATATCTGGTTGGCGTCTTTGTACCTTTTAAATGGTAAAAATTTGACCATCTTGAAAAAATTCCACAGTTTAAGAATTGATTTACAAACTGATCTCTTTTTGCATTTTGTTCATTTGAAATACAGATTAATTATTGTAGTCATTTTCTTTTGGTCTCTCGCTCCTTTCAGCACCACTTTCTATAGAATTATCCAATCTTTTCACTTTTTCCTTTGGGTAGTGTATATGAAAGGATTTGTGGGTTAAAACCTTTTTCAATGCACCTGAGGCTGATTTATTGGTTGCTTAATGAAATATCTTTAATTGTTGTGTTCTTTGAGGTCTTTAAAGAAATTTTATGAAAAAGTTTCAATAAGCGTTTTTCTGATGAGCTAATTTTGCAGACACTTATAGTGAACCATCAGAGCTTCACTTTACAGGTGAAACAACAAGAAGGCTTGATTTCCATCTCTTATTATTGATAAAATTGTACAATCCTAACACACACTTATTTAACTTGCACATGTTACGTCCTTTCCATTTCATAATGAAATGTCCTTATAAAGCTCCTGTTTCCCTGTTGCATTTAAAGCTGATTTGAAGAGGGAACAAGTGTTCTTCTTGTCAAAACAGTTATTCAGTCACCATTACACCTAGCTTATTCATTCATGAAAGGGAAGTTTTGGAAAATAGCTGGATAAAATGCTAATGCTGTTTATTTGCAAACCCCAGCTTCTTTTGCTCTATCATCATTCTGTCTCCCTTTTTAAAAATACATGTTTATAGTACCTCAGAGAAATTTACTATAGAATGAACACATTTACCTCAAATTAAGATTATTATGTTCACCTCAAAGAAAGTTACTATAGCATTAACATGTTTATCTTATAGAATCGCTATGATTACCTCTTAAGAAAAGTTGCTAGCATTAACATGTTTACTGCAGAACATTGATTTGCTTAGCTCTGAAAAAAGTGTTTACCTCAGAGAGTTATTAATGCTTTAACATGTTTACGCTACAAAAGGTTCATATAGTAGTAAAATGTTTACCTCAGAAAAAAAGAGTTGCTAGCATTAATGTTTACTTCAGAACACTGAATGTGTTTACTTATGAAAAAAGATGTTTACCTCAGAGAAAGATGCTACAATTAAAATGTAGAATAAAAAAAAATTGCTTGCATTATTAGTTTTCTTTTACCTCAGAGAATATATCATTAGCACCCTGAAAATCACCAAATTGGCAATATAAAATGCCCTTTAGGGTGCTTGGCTATAGTCATGCAATCCGCTGGTTATTCTTTCATTCAGTTGTTACTGGAGTTGTGTTTTTTATTTTTACCGAGTTTAATAAATATGGCCGTATGATTTTAGTTTATTTACTCTTACGCTAGTATGTCGCTTTGCCCAGCACTTTGACAGAAGCCTATCATTTGAGTGCACAAACGAGATTATAAAATACGCCTTATTTAAAATGACCTAATTCAGATCGCTGTGCCACATTTATATGGAAAAATAAATGGCATTATTAAGTTGTGATTGCAACCGAGTTGTCAGGTCCCAACTGAAAATAAATTGCAATCAAATCAAAATAATAAGCAAACACGACAGAATCGGAATTGGTCACAAACGTTCCCTGGTGTGTTTTGACTTCACTCTTATTGATACTCATATTGTATATTAGATTATACATTTGTATTACTTGTGTGGTTGACTCCATTTCCTGTGTGTCATGTTTTGCACGTATTGAAAATCTCGGAGTTCCATTTAAAATGGAGGAATGCTTCCATGTAAATTGGTCTGATTAACTTTAGCAGGTGTACAGTTTTCATTTGCAGTAGCAGTCACTCGGTTATTCAATAGTATAAACAAGGCAGCATTTGTGACACGATCTTGTTTGCCAGTTACTTCATTAGGCATTTGATCATTAGAAAGCAATAGCCTTTATTTGACAATGTTTTAGTGGATTTGTGTGTAAATGTTTTCACAGCTTAAACCAGGCTTTTATAAGCTAAGAAGCTTACAATGCTAAACCTGTTTCATTTATTTGTCAGTAAGATTAGTCTTGTGAATTTGTTGACTATATCCTTTAGTTTCTCACATTATATTTTGTAAAGAAAGGTAATCTAAACATGTAGCACATATTTACTTATTGTCTTGTAGTGGTGGTAGTGGTAGCTCAGTGAATAAGATGGACTTCTGATATGAAGGTCATGAGTTCCAATACCAGCACCACCAAGCTATCTTTGCTGGGTCTTTGAGCAAGGCCCTTAAACTTTAATTGCTCATCTGTATAACTGTAAGTGGCTCTGGATAAGAGTGTCTGCCATTAATGTAAATAAATGCTGTAAATGTGTTATTGAATACCAAAATTATATAATGACAAATCCTACATCCTCTATTCTTTGTATTTTTGTATTTGGTACCCTATCGCCACAGAAACTAATCTACAGCTTGTGACGTGTCCTTACTGTGAGTCCGTTTACTGACATGGGTGTCTGTTTTGGCTCACAATGTCAGACAAGGACAGGGTTTGGATGCAAGAGCAGTGTTTTATTGAGCGACGCAGACAAATCTAAAAGGGCAAGTCAAAATCAAAGTCGATAGACAGGCAAAGTATCAGGCGATCAGCAGACAGATTTAAGTCAGCTGGGCGGAACTCAATAAACAAAACAGACAGAGTCAATACCAAGAACGTGTGTGCAAAAAAAAGAAAAAAAAAGCTAGTGGTATGCTGGGAGCAAGACTTTTCAAAGATATAATTAAAGTCTGCCTTATTTCTGGGGTGATAATGTCACTGGGTTTCTAATTTGGGAAGGATTTGGGGAGTTTGTTTTAATTAGTATGGACGGCAAATGTGACTCCCAATTGTGTCTTTATTCCGTATCATTGTCTTTTTTTTTCTCAAAATCAGCCTGGAAATGAATGAATGAAAGAATGAGAAAGGAAGTACAACACTGCTCATTTAAATGGAACGACATCATGTTTTGCCTAGAGCAGCACACTGGTACAAAAGCAGCCCTGACTGAAGACGATACCTGTCTCTGTGTTCTGGCGTTCTCTTTAAAAGGATTTTGATCACAGTGGAATGGCGTGTGATTAACCGGATCTGGCCGACAGAATACTAATATAGCAGTGGTGGAGATGAGGAGCGTTCATTTGTCTCTTCTGATATGCTTCAAATGTCACGAGATATGCAAGAGCTTGAAAGTGCCGACTCGAAGGGTGCAGTCATATACAGTATACAGTTTAGTTTTAAAATGTAAAGCTATGGATGCAACAGCATGTCTGAATGCTGAATGTCTATGAAGTGCTATAAGAAAAAGTTGCTAGCATTAATATGTTTACTTCAGAGAAAGGTGGTAGAATTAACAAGTGTACCTCAAAGAACTTTGCTAGAATCAACATGTTTATTTCACAAAAGTGCCAGTGCTAACCTTAAAGATAGGTGCTAGCATTAATATGTCTACACCAGAAAGTTGATACAAGATAAATGTCTAGCTCAAAGAAGGTTGCAAGAGCATTCATTTGTTTACCTCAGAGACAGCTTTTATAGCACTCACATTTATTTTAGGGCAAGTTGATGGAGCATGAAAATGTTTACCTCAGAGAAAGGTGCTAGCATTTATATTTACCTCAGAGAAGGTTTCAAGTCATTGACATGTTTGCCTCTATGGTGGTTGCTAGAGCATTATGCTTGATATAATATAAACATGCAGGCATTAATATGTTTATTATGCAAGAGTATAAATATGTCTACCTCAGAGAAAGGTGCTAGAATTAATATTTACCACAAAGAAAAATGCTATTAGCATGTTTTAACATTAGCTAGGGAATTATGACAAAAAGAATGTTAATTGGAACACCAGGTTCAAGTGTTTATGAACGATTTAGTCTCGGTTTGCTTCCAAGTATCCTCTGGAGAGGTTAGATTGCAGAAAGGAAGTGTTTTTTTTTTTTGTTTGAGTTTGTGAGGTAATGTGTTTGATTGAGCAAAAGCATAGGAGTAACTTTGCAGAAATTTTATTTTGTACATTGAGATAAACAAAGAGATGGACAGAGACAACCAGTTATTTAAAAATATTCTAGTTGTTTTTTTCCTATCTATGTCAATGCTCAGGTGGATCAGGTCGTTTTTACTATTATCGAATCAAACCTGGAAAAAGTCAGTTTACCGTTTCCCATTTACAACATTTCTGACGAATGAATAATCCTGATTTATGGGTATTTTTTCATTGTTCTTTCAACTACTGCAGTGTGAAACCAAACCAAACAAAACAGGAAGCAGACTAATAGCTATGAAAGCACCCAAAGAATCTGAGAGATAGATCTCACTGAAGAAGAGTGACGTACTCAAGGTCACATGGTTATCATTAATATATCTTCCCTTGTTTTTCACACAGACACTTTTACCCATTTAAAAAGGTCATGTTCTCTACATTGTTTAATATCACAGTGGAAAGGTTTGCAGTCTTTTTCTCCGTAATTCAACTCTTCTAAACCATTCACACCAGGTTTTTTAATCTTTAAACACCTTTAAGCTGTTGTGGTAGATTGTCTGAGCTGGTTACAGTTTTACAGTATAGCTTCCATCACACGTTCCCGCCATACCTTCGCAGATCGATAACAATTTCATTTAGAGCATCTTTGGCCAGATGGTGTTTTGTCGCGCTTGAGTGGCTCGGCGTGTGAATGTGACTGTAAATGCGTGCGCATTAAAAGTGTTTGCCGACGGAAAAAAAAAAAAAAGAGAAAAGAAAGTTTTATTGCTGTTTTGCTGTAAAACAAGAAGGTCAACAGGGAAGTTCAGTGGAAGGAAAGGACAAACTCGGATTTTTCACAGATGCTGTAATGTTGTCACGGGTGTTTGAAGGCACGGGTTTATATTTATAATAAAAAATAACCGATTGTTTAAAATGGAAATATATATGGGAGCAGTGAAACTAAAATGTGAAGAACTCAATTGGAATGAGACGTAAAATAAAGTATCTACAATACAAACTGTATATGTTAAAGAAATTAGCATATGGATATCGGGAGCATTAAATAGATACAGATAGTGGCATTGAAATGATCTGTGCACATGTATTAATTTGTCTTCTGGTCACACCACTGGTCATGAATGCATTTCTCCATGCAGTAGACATTTATGATCTTCTTTGAATGAAGGACACTCGCTTTTATAATTCGCACATACACTTATTATTTACTATGGCCGACTTAGGTGGGTGAGCTAATCCAATTAGAACATTCCCTCTTCCCCTTCCTCCCGTGTTCAAGGAGACACTCGTTCATCCGTCCCCCTCCTTCGTTCAATTCCTCAGTCGCGCTTTGTGTAGCCAAGGAAGGACGAGCTACGGAGAAAGCCTCGACCCAATCGCATCTGTCTCCATTAAACATCAGAGAGGGGACACGGATTCTTGGCCACAGAGCATGAAAGCAGATTGCAGCACAGGCGGCATCATTACTCCACGTGTTAAAAACACATTAGCTGCCCATAAGGTGCCACGGTATTTACACGCTAATGAAAATACCTGGAGACAGTCGTTTTTTTTATTTATTAGTTTTTCTTTTTTTTTTTTTTTATGTGATTGAAGCATAATACCTAAGGCTTTATATGCTCTTCTAAGTGAAGATAATTAACCTAAATAAGGGGACCAAGCATTAAAAAACTCAAACTTTTTATGCCTCAACAATTAGAGGGCAAAGCTTATTATTACATATATAATAATCCATTTCAGTTCAAACAGTATAGACACTATATAGGCAAAGTTAGAAGGTCAGCTGACCTTTCCTTCTATATGTTACCACAAAGCTGTATGCACTCAATTGTACTTTAGATGCGCTACAATAAAATGTTGCATTCACTTGAAAACCTAAACCTGTTCCAGCATGAAAAATATAGTTGAAGATATGGGTTACATGCTATGAAGAGGAACATCCTGAGTGGCCTGTTAAAAAAAGCTCTGATCTCATCCCTACTGAACACCTGTTAGATGAATGTGAACACTGACTGCACCCCAGGTCTCCTCACCTACATCAGTACCTGCCGTTCGTAATACCCTTGTGGCTGATGAACACAAATATCCATAAGCACATTCCAAAATCTAGTGGAACATCTTCCGAGAAGAGTGGAGGGAATTATAAGAGCAAATTATACAATTGTTTACATTTCTGCTACTGTTCACTTTGTCTCGTTACAACAGGTTACAACAGGAGCTGTTTTGTGTTTTGTGTATTGTCTTGCACTGTCCTTTATTGTCTTGTGTTGTCTTTGCACTGTTTGCACCAGGTTGCACACGATGCACTTTATGTGGCGAGGACACTAACTAGTCCTTAACCCTGTGTTTTCTGTTTCTGTGATTGTTGTTGTATGTAGCATCAGGGTTCTGGAGGAACATTGTTTCATCTCACTGTGTACTGCGTCAGCTATATATGGTTGAAAAGACAATAAAAGCTTCTTGACTTTTAGACTTGACAAACTTGGACTAAATGTGGAATGCAATGCTCAAAAATCACATACCGTACTTATGACCAGGTGACCCAATACTTTTGGCAATATAGTGGCGATATTGTATTTTATGTTTTTTATATGTTTATTTTTTTTTATAGTGGTTGAAATGAGTTAAACCTGAATGACTAAAAGATTGCTGTTAGTACTGACTAAACAAAATGTATAATGGGACAAAATGTTTTGAATTCTATACTCCTTGGAAATAGTTTTGTGGCTTAAAATACTAAGAAAATATTAATAATATATATATATATATATATATATATATATATATATATATATATATATATATATATTTTTTTTTATACTGCTTAAACCGTGTAACTACACACTGATTTGTGTTCCTTTTTTTCCATTAAGCCATAAATAGCTATGACAAGATCCAATTCAAGGGAAGTCTGGATGCCAAATAATTCTTCAATTCTTAGCAAGACAGGATCTCTGAGACTTTTATGGCTTAAAAGGCAATTTGGAGCAAAGTGCATTTTACCATAAAGTGCATAAAGTGCAGTGCTTAGTGATCCACATTGCTCTGCTCTATAGCATGCCATTTTACATTTTGCCCCATATTACTGCATATTCCTTGGATTTACATCATGTGGGGGGGCAATTCTGGGGTGAAACATTTCATTCTTCTGACTTAAAAGCACTCACACTTTGCTGTTTTTTTGCGGCGTAATTTATCAGTAGCAATCATCAGAAAACAGGAACATTTTCTACTTTTTACGGTTTACTTCAGGTTAGTCTGAGAAATCAGAAATCAATTTAATTCATTTTTATTTGTATAGCACTTTAAACAATGGGCATTGTCTCAAAGCAGCAAATCACCCGATTTAAAGTTTGCATTTTGAGACTAGTATAATATAATGTAATTTTGAGACTAGATAATTAATTATATGGGCAGAATGTGCACAATAAAAAAGGCAATGCATTATTTTTTTAAAATACATTTTAGACTGCTTATTTAAACCCCAAGACTTTTTGCACATACACTAAATCTTTGGACACCTGACCATAATATTTTTGCCTTTTGAACATTCCATTCTACATTTAGTCCTCATTTGCTGTTATAATAGCCTCACCTCATTTAAGAAGATGTTTAACTAGATTTTAAAATGTGTGCTTTTGAAGATTTGATGTAGGGTGAGGAGGCCTGGGGGACAGTCAGCATTTTAATTTATCCAAAAGGTGTTCACCAGGGTTGAGTTCAGAGTTCTTTAGCAGGCCACTTTAGATCTTTCACTCCAAACTATGTAAAACATATCTTCATGAAGCTGGCTTTAACAGCTGGAACAGGCTGGGGTCTCCTAATTTAAATAAAGGGAAATTTTAATTCTACCTAAATCCAAAGATATCCTATACAATTATGTGCCTCCAAACTATATGGTAACGTTTTGGGAACGAACCACACCTTTGCTCATATCATGTATCATCCATTGGAACACACAAGCAATGGGAAAAAAGGGAAAGAAAGGCTGGTGGAGAATTGACTGTTTGGAGCTGCCACAACAGATGTGATAATATGAATTACCTTTTCTTCAGGCGTTCCACAACATTAAATGTAACCGTCAACAGATAAAACTTATGATGGGTTGGTCAAATAAATAACAAAATGTCACGGTTGGCAAACTGCTTGCAATATTCAGCAAGTTCTTCAAGTTCTGTGTGATCAAAGTAAATCTTCCGTATAGCTTCCTTTAGGTGAAGAAATCTGGTCGTGTTTTATTCCGTATTTAAATCCAATTTCTTTACGGTTCTTTTTTTTCAGTGCACAACAACAGCATTTTGCTGACATTAAAATCATCAATAAAATGAAGACATACCTCAAATCAATATAAAATCCCAAGAGGCACCGGGATCCTATAAGAGACATGACAATAGTGAACACTACAGGAAATAAATAGCAAGCACTTCAGGAGGGATGTGTGTGATTGGATGGCTGTTCAGTGTTAAAGCCTGTGACCGACTCTGTAATTATGTAATTATCAGAGGTTCCACTCGGGCCAGTGGATGACACACGCGATTGTCTCCATAAATGGAAGATTAGATTGCAATTCAGCTGGATTTTAACCTTACGGTCAATTTATACAATGGCTCCACTGTAATTGATAGAAACACGAAGCATATTAGGGTCAGACTGCAAGGTGTGGATATTGGAACAAAACAGCGGTCAGTGCAAACATGAATAAAATTTCGCTCACTGCTGGAAAGGACATGGGAACCCAGAAAGGAATTTGATTTTTCTCTTTGCGCCAAGGTCATCTAGGTGAACAAGCAATCCCATCATCCCGAGAGAACAACCCATTTATCCGATCGAGACATCTGATTAAAATATGAACAGGCTGCGTATGTGCGCGCACACACACACACACACACACACACACTTATTGCCACTGTCAAATAACTTAGAATAGCTTTAAAGGTAACCTAAATTTGCATTTAAAAAAAAATAATACATAAATAAATATATATATATATATATATATATATATATATATATATATATATATATATATATATATATATATATATATATATATATATATAGCATACTCAGGAGTCTTAAAAAATAGTGTGTATATACTGTGTGTATATATATATATATATATATATATATATATATATATATATGGCTGCAACAACTACTCGATAAAGTCGATAATAATTAATAATGAAAATCATTGTCAACACATGCCATTATTGATTAGTTGGGCCTCAAGTTATGGAAAAGCATGACTGCAAGATAACAGGGTCGCTTGCAAAATAAGTACAAGGCCAACCAGCAGCAGGGAAAAGTGTGCATCTGAAGTCATATAAGGCATGGGAGCATTTTGTATTAAACGCAACAAAGAAGACTGTAACCTGAAAGTTATGCAAAGTTGAGGTTGTATATTGTGGAATACCACAGTGATGGCTGTGTATTTTTTTTAAACAATTGTCAAAACAATATTGTATTATTTTAATTTTTTTTTGTAGAGATGTTTTAAGTGTGGTTGTCCAATTTCCATCTGCAGATATCATTAATAACAATACAAATGTTGATTTACATAAAATGCTACACCTTGCATACTCAAATAAACTTTTCCAATTTGGTAAAATGTCAAAATTAAAGATAGTTAAACCTTATATGTGTCTTTTGCATTTTTCAAGTACACTTTTGTACATTAATATCCTGAATTAGGGTTTTATATAATTATAATAAGTAAAAACTTTTCGATTTTGCAATTGATTCATTTACTTTAATATGCTCAAACTTTGTGGCAAAAGAAAATTAAAGATAAAGAAACTCACAATGCTTTCGAAAGCTACACATGCTTTTCTCACCAAGCTGAAACAACAAGAACAAACCATATAAGGTAATTACACAAAACACACATCTACACATTATTGATCCTATTAAACCAGATAGCTAAATGTATTATATATTATCCAGTTGAATGTACAGGAGATAACACTTACAGGTAATTATACACCGGGTGCAAGAGAAAGATAAAAATGGAAGGATACGCATAGCTTCATTTACACAGCCACATATCGACATCCCATAACACCAAAGGCGACCTTATTAAGGGAATAAAAGAGAATTCACATGTTGAACTGAATTATGTTTATCTGTTGAATATATTGCAGTATGGCATTTAGACAGCCAGTCTCTGACTATGAACTGAATTGATTAGACTAGTGTTTGATTCACTCAGCCATGCAGCTACATGATCAAAGCTTAACATGGATGTTTGGAACCCTAAAATTATCTAAATGCCAGTTTGGTTAATTATTTTTGTATTTTCATTTTTAATTTTAAAGTATGTACAATCTTTTATTTTATTATTAAAAACCACAATTTCCTTTTCTTTTTCCAAGCAATTCGTTCACCGTCAACTTTTCCGATGCTACCACAAATAGAATAATACTGTATCAGATCAGTCTATTGAAGGATTAGTAAGATTCACCGATTTGTGTCCTTGCATCGGCATAAAAATTTATGTGTGGTGATCGATTTAAAAAAATGTGCATCGGATACAAGTTGGTATTTGTATAATTTTTTAACATATTTGCATCAGTAAAAAAATATATATTTATATACAGGTAGTCGTCGACTTACGACCACAATTGGGACCGACAAATCGGTCGAAACACGGTTTGGTCGTAAGTAGAGTAGGCTATATGTACAGTACTGTGAAATTATGCCGGAAGCTGGTAAAAAAATAACGTACGCCACGGCTAGCGATTGTGGTCGTAAAGTCAAATGGTCGTAGGTTGCATAGGTTGTAAGTTGACGACTACCTGTATAATTATTAGTATATGCACTATACTTTTATTATTTAGAAATTGAACAAACATTCGTGACTAAAATTTGATATGTAGATCGATTTCTCTTTGCTAGACAGTTTCTCTTAGTGCCACTGCTGCTACGTGAATATGTTGTATCACAAATCTACAGAGACCGAGGCGTGTCATGAGAGTCACGTACAATACAGATTAACATGGCAGAGGTAGAGCTGCATCTTCCTGGAGACAGAACAGGAAAAGAGCATTACTAACGCCTGTAACATTATATTTTTCCATAGCATCACATTGCATTAAATTGCATTTTGTTGAATCAAATTCGAATCACACTGCATCATAATGGGGTGGATCGAAGCGCATCACATCGGTAGCTGCTTCATATGTATCTTTAATGTATTGTATCCTTAGCTATGCATCGAGCTATGATTTGTATCGCCCCCCCAGTTATGGAGATGTACTTCCTTAATCTAATGTAAAAACAAACAAACAAAAAAAGAGACTGAATTAATAATCTGCACAACAATCTGCTACCCCACATAGCAATATCCTAGTGTTTGCTAACCTGCACAATAGCATTAATGAGGGGCAGAAATTAAGAAAAAACACATTACAAAACAATAATTAATGCATGTTTTTTTGGATGCACAAAGCATTTAAATAAATTAACCTCTCAGAAGGACCTTAATGACATCCTGCTAATGACCTACTTTTTATGATACTCTGCACCCTATCGAGATTTGGAATTCGAGAAAATCAACCCAATGTAATTGCTATAGTGCTATGAATTCGAAAACAGTACAAGGAAGAGTATAAAGGCCATTACGAAGAAGAGGTTAAAAGGTAAAATGTCAGGACACAAATGGGACGCGTAAGTGTCATGTAAGCAGCAAAAGACAAGGGCAGAAGTTACTTCTACATGTGCTAATTTAAATAACTAATAGACAGAGAACAAAACATGAAATAATAAAGAAACTGTAGCCTGACCATGAACACATGAACTGTGGAAACCAACTACAGCCATAAAACATTTAATGTAAGACAATCACTTCATATGCACAAACGTGTTACACAACAATTTAGTACTACAGTGCATCCGGAAAGTATATACAGCGTTACACTTTTTTCCACATTTTGGTATGTTACAGCCTCATTCCAAAATGGATTAAATGTATTATGTATTAAGAAGTTTGTTTGGAATCTTTGCAAATTTATTACAAATAAATTAGGAAATAAAATCACATGTACATAAGTATTCACAGCCTTTTCTATGACACTAAAATCCAAGATGGCGGCACGGCAGTAGTTTGCAGCGGCCTCTCTGGATCCAAAAATGGTGCTTTCACCATCCAGCTAGACGGGCTAACCGTGTTTCGAGCCGACAGAAACGCAGCTCTGTGCGGTTAGACTCGCGGTGGTGGCGTGTGTGTTTATATCAACACGGAATGGTGTAAGAACTCTGTGCATGTCTCACGCTATTGCTCATCGCTAGTGGAGTTTGTGACTGTTAGATGTAGACCATTTTATTTACCACGGGAATTCACCACTGTTTTTATTGTCGGAGTGTACATTCCTCCCAGTGCTAATGCTAAGGAGGCACTGTGTGCACTCTACGGCGCTCTTAGCGACCTGCAGAATGCTCACCCCGACGGATTGTTTATTATCGCCGGAGATTTCAACCATGTAAATCTCAGGACTGTGCTTCCTAAACTCCATCAGCATGTGGAGTTTGCAACGAGAGGAGCAAAAACCCTGTATCTTGTTTACACAAACATCCTGGGCGCGTATCGTGCGGAGCCCCGCCCCCATCCTGGATACTCAGACCACAGCTCTTATGTTAATTCCAGCATACAGACCGCTCATCAGATGCTCTAAACCGGTTCTGAAACAGGTGAAAACCTGGCCAGAAGGAGCTACTTCTGCTCTTCAGGAATGTTTTGAATGCACTGACTGGGACATGTTTAGAGAGGCTGCAACCAGGTTGATTCCATTAACTTGGAGGAGTACACATCATCAGTGACCAGCTACATCAGCAAGTGCGTTGATGATGTGACCATCTCTAAGAACATCACTACACGCTCCAACCAGAAGCCGTGGATGACTGCAAATGTTCATGTGCTGCTGAAACAAAGAGACTCTGCCTTTAGAACAGGGAACAAGGGGACTTAAAAACAGCAAGGGCCAAACTGTCCCGTGCCATCAGAGAGGCGAAGCGCGTCCCAGATGCGCTGAACGACTTCTACGCCTGGTTTGAGGTACAGAACAACGTGAAGGCGAGGAAGACCACCCCTCCTCCCAGGTGCTCTGTCTAACCACAGCTGAAGTGAGGAAAACTTTATGCAGAGTTAACCCACAAAAGTCTGCTGGACCAGACAACATTCCTGGCAGAGTGCTCAGGGAGTGTGCAGAACAGCTAGCGGGTGTCTTTACTGACATCTTCAACACCTCCCTGAGCAGTAACGTTGTTTCTACGTGCTTTTTCAAGCCCGGATAAATGGGGAGGGTTGCGTTAGGAAGGGCATCCAGCGTAAAAACATGGGCTAAATCAAACATGCGGATGATCTGCTGTGGCGACCTCTAACGGGAGAAGCCAAAAGAAAGTTAGTTATTTAGTTAATGTAAGTTGCTCTGAATTAGGGCATCTGCCAAATTCCATAAATGTAAATATATAACATTTAAATGTTTCATGCTATAATATGGTAAGGCTCAACAATAACTGGTGTAAGGGTTTTAATTCAGGTGCTATATAAAGGTGAATATGAATCCAGTGCTGTAAGATGTGAGGCATGATGTGATGGTCTAGTGGCTTGTGTGAAACCTTGTAGTTCCTGTACCATAATAGTGTAGTTCCTGACAGTATGATGTTTTCTGTTAGTTAGCATGCTAAAAACGGTAAAAACTTGCCATCTGTTTCTTTGCTTCTCCATCAGAAGTTTTAATCAGAAATGTAATGAACTTGTGCAGAAATGAGCCTCATTCATTTCATAAATATACATTTCAAAAATTGGCTATGCGAAATAGTTATTATTATTATTATTTGTCATACATTGCAAAGTCAAATAACTGTTAACTTAACGGTTGATAAAGATCACCTGTGCTCGTTTATTAATATTTGCTTTTCCGTCGAATGATTTTGCAGCGCCATGGAAATAAGGAATGCAAATGGTGAAAAATAAATCAGCCGAAAAAAGACTCCCTAATCTTTTGTGCGGTGAGAAAGAATAAAAGACATAAAAATGCAAACTAAAGCTGTAATCTTAGCTTATAATTAAATTACTCGCTCTCCATCCGCCATCCGTTTGTGTGTATTTAGAATGACAAGTGTGCTCATGAACAAACTTTTGTCCGTATGCTGTAAGGTGACCCACGGAGTGAGCTCAATTGCATGACACTGAACCAAAGCAAGTTAATCATTGAGTACAGAATGATATAGTGGTCTGAGATTTGGCTTGTTTACATTAGATTACATTTGGTGGTAAAAAAAAAAAAATAATATTACATTATAACAACTAGCTAGTTACGTTAGTAGTATGTTCTCTCTATTAGCAATAAAATGCATCTAATTTGAAAATCACACAGTCTAAACCCTGCTTAAGGCTTTACAAATTCTGTAAACCTGGCAATGAGCCTTGCACCTTGGGGATTTCACCCAGTGAAATTAGTTTGCCATTTTTTCCCCCTCAATCTTATAATCATAAAAGAGGTCTAAGTACAGTAAAAAATAAAAAGAAACAATGAAGGAGCTAAGTGCTGACCGATCAATAAAACACGTTTATTAAAACCAACAAGATGAGGGGAAAAGGGAAAACCTTTATTAACTACATGATTAAGGTGAAATGAAATAACGGTTCCACAGGGCTCCACTGATTGTGTAGCAGGATTTAGCCTTGTGTAAGAAACAAAGTACGTCAATGTCAGAATAGTCAGAACTATTCTGTAAATATATATATATAAATAAATAAAAAAAACTTTTCGTTTCTCTTCAGCAACGCTTCTGCATTGTCCACGCTCTGAAATACGTGTGTAATCTGCCAATGGAGGGCGCGGCATCACCGGCGGGGTGATGTCAAGACACATGGAGTGAAGCCGGCACAAGCTTCTGTAAAGAAGAAGGAAGCAGTGTGGCAAGGGTATGTATGTACATGCGAAACCTGGAGACGTTCCCTTTTAGGAACTCGAGTTCCATCACACAGCCTTTGTGTGTCTTGCTTGGAAGTGAAGCATGCTAAGTCGGTTCTCGAGGGAGCCGAATGTGAGCACTGCACTCACATGTCTATGCGATCGATCCGCTTTTGATGGTCATTCTTTGAGGAGGGTGGCCTGACTCCTCATGGTTCTGGCCCCGCTCTCGCTGAGCTAAGCGCAAATTCTTGGGGTTCGCACTGGACCTCGCAGATCATGCGGTCCCTGCCCATCCCTGGCACCTCAAGGGACCTGGTACATTAACCCTGCCACTGAATGTGTTATAGGGCACGGCCAGCATCAGCGAGCACCCTCCTAGGTTTATGCCCGACATTGTAGCAGACCAGGGGAGCTCGCCGCCTCTTTCAGCGGCGTAGCCCTGGTTTTAGGCATACAGTACCAGAGGTCGCAAGAGACTGATCCCCTTAAGAGACTACCTGGCAGCCTGGTAAGTTCTGCTAGACATGTCTCGGTGGGTCTTGCGCACTGTAGATCGAGGCTATATGATTTAGTTTGGGTCTCGTCTAATCCCGTTTTGACGGCATTTATCCCACCCTGGTAGAAACCGAGCAGGCTCTGGTCATGGAACAAGAAGTAAACACTCTCCTGAGGAAGGAGGCTATCAAGATGGTCCCTCCATCAGACAGAGAGGGCAGGTTCTACAGCCGTTACTTCATAGTTCCCAAAAAGGACGATGGGTTTCGACCTATTCTAGATTAAAGTCATCTGAACAGCTCACTTATGAGACTCATAAGAAATACTGACCCCTTAAGCAGGTTACGCCTTAGAGCTGGTTGGTTACAGTAGATCTAAAGGATGCAAACTTTCATGTATCCATCCTCCCTCCTTACAGGAAGTTCCTGAGGTTCACTTTCAGGGCCATAGCTTACCAATATCGTGTTCTTTTGTTTGGCCATGCCCTCTCACTGTGCACCAAGTGTGTGGTGCAGCCCTGGCTCCCCTGAGACTTCAGAGCATCTGCATCCTGAACTATATCGACGATTGTTTGATACTGGCAGTTTAGGGATTCTGTCATCGAGATGTCGTCCTCGAACCAGAAATGAACATCAATAAGAGTGTGCTTTCTCCATTACCGAGGACCACTTATCTAGGTGTCATATGGGATTAGACCTTTATGTGCACGCAGCTTTCCTCTGCTTACATTGCGTCCATGCTTATGTCCATCAGAAGGGTCAGAGAAGGGCAGTCACTCACTGTCGAACAGTTCCAGAAACTTCTCGGGCTCATGGCAGCAGCGTCCAATGTGATTCCACTTGGCCTCTTTCACATGAGACCCCTTCAGTGGTGGCTCAGGATCCGAGGGTTCTCACAGAAGGGCAATCCCCTCTGAACTATCGAAGGTCACGATCCCTACGCGGACCTCAGAGATCGCCATGTGTTGATCCGTTCGGACAGCACTTTGGGGGTCTCGTACATCAACCATCAGGGGGGTCTGCGCTCATGCCCCCTGTACAGGCTGGCACACCAGATCCTCCTGTGGGCCCAAGGGAGGCAGCGTACATCCCGTGCCATCTAAACGAAGGAGCAGACACCCTGTTGAGACAGGAGTTGAGACCCGGGGAATGGCGGCTCCATACTCTTGTGGTGAAGCAGACACATAAGTGCTACAGCATTGCTATAGAGGTTGCAAAATTACAAGGTTTGCTTTTCAGTATGCAGACCTTATGCCACACACTGCAACAAGTCGAATTTCATGGGCATCATCCCGGAAATAAGCCTCTTCTATAGCTGGTTCACAAGAAAGCCCACAAACAGTTTGCTAAAGACAACATCTATCTATCTGTCTGTCTGTCTGTCTGTCTGTCCGTCTGTCCGTCCGTCCGTCCGTCGATTTTTACTGGGTTCTTCAGGCCCATAACTCTGAACTGCTTAACTCTGTAAATGAAATAAATGTAAGTCACTTTGTGCATCTGCAATTGCCTTAAATGTAAATGATTATCATGGTAGAGAAAAGGTCACACAGGAACACAGGCTTTCAAACTAGTTAATTCATAGCTGGGAATTTTATCAAACTGCTGAAATGACATGTTGACCGTCGTTTCATATACTGTATGCATCAATCTGTCTCTTTTTTTATGGGGGGGGGGGGGGGATAACCCAAAATACCAAACTATTAATCTTTTAATAGTCTTACCCACAAATCTGTACCCAGAACCAGGACACTTGCTGACTCGAGTAATTTTAGCCGACACTCGATTTCTAAATACAACTTAAGCCCTATATGGACAGGATTACTTTCACTCTGCGATGTCCGTATTAACATTTTCCACATTGGCCTTAGGAGGAGACGAAAATGATCACACTGCTGCAAAGTTGGTCAAATATAAATAAAGGTAAGTAAGGGAGGGAAAACACTGACATGGCTGATCAGGATGGAAGTTAAAACCTGCACATGGAGGAATCACTACAGGTTTCTGAATTTACACAGAGCTTTATATAACTTTCATATCATAAAAAAAATACACAAAGTTAATAAGGCTTTTCAAATAAGCAGCATATGAAAAGGATAGAGTGACTCAGATTCGGGACTGACTCAGATTGTCAGCTGTTTTGTACAAAAACAAAAAACAGATGGATGATTTGTGAGTTAAACACATATAGATGAGCCTTACAGCAAATAGATAGCAATTAGTCTATTGCTTATGCTCTTTTACTTTTATCTGAATAGCTTTGTTTTTTTTTTTTTTACCTTCACATCTCTGGCATGATGCAACACTCTGAATCGCCAACGATAACTGTTCTAGTTTAACACATACAGATACATAATGCAAATGTATAAGTGTATATTTGTGCTTGTGTGTGTGTGTGTGTGTGTGTGTGTGTGTGTATAGTATATATATATATATATATATATATATATATATATATATATATATATATATATATATATATATATATATATATATATATATATATGTACTCTAAAAACACTTATTTAATTGTGCTCGCTCAATAACTAAGACATTTTTTAATACACTACATTCTTATGCACTCCTAAAATATGTGTGTGTGCGTATGTGTGTTTGTACAGTATAAACACTATATGCATATCACACAAACAGTGATAATTATGTTGTTTTAATGATGAACACTCCTGTAATACACTTCACAAGTCTGTGTGTGTGTGTGTGTGTGTGTGTGTGTGTGTGTGTGTGTGTGTGTGTGTGTGTGTGTGTGTGTTTTGCACAGAATCACATCATCACACTTTTCTCATGCGTTAGACATTACTATCTACTGCCAATAGAATTGTGTGTCTACAGTATTAACAGTATATGTACAGTATATTGTGTTATTTTATTGATAAACACTAGGGGTGTAACGGTACACAAAATCCGCTGTTTGGTACGTACCTCAGTTTTTAAATTTCGGTATAATCCGGGGGGTGGGGTGGGGTGGTGGGGGAGTATGCAAAACATAAAATTGCTTGTCATTTTTTTCCCCTGACATCAACGTTTATTATTAATTATTTAACATACATTTATTATTATATAACACTAATTTTTTTTTACAATTTAAAATAATATATAAAATAACATTTTATACAAAATTAAATAGAATAAATCAATACACTTTTTCTATTGATTAAATAGAAAAATCAATTAAATTGGCACAAATTAAATTGTCAAGTTTATTATTATTATTATTATTATTATTATTATTATTATTATTTTTTTTTTTTTTTATTAATAATTAAATGCGCTCATAGTGCGAGGTTTAGACTAAAACTTGCGGTCCACCATTTAATACATTCCTGAGGTAACTCAGATTGTAAGTCTGTTCCACCCCTAACGAACAATCCTCTAATACAATCCTCTAGTGTGTGCGTGTGTGTTGTAACACATCCTAACACTCATATAAAACCTTGCATGCATTAAACAACACTATAACACAATCTGCTGCCTGTTAGAACCGTGTGTGTGTAGATAAACTACATAGAGCATACTTGCATATATATATATATATTACATACACACACACACACACACACACACACACACACACACACACAAATCTTATCTAACACTTCTATGAAACACTCCTGAATGTGTCAAATTTTGCCCGTGTGTGTGTGGGTAAACTATATACAGTATACATGCGGATATATATATGTATATACACTGCACAGTAACACATCCCGTCTGACACTCCTATAAAACACACCTGAATGTGTTACATTTTGTCTCTACTGCTCTCAGGCTGTTAGAATTGTGTGTGTGTGTGTGTGTGTGTGTGTGTGTGTGTGTGTGTGTGTGTGTGTGTGTGTGTGTGTGTGTGTGTGTGTGTGTGTGTGTGACAGTGTGTGTGGCACGCCTGTGTCAGAAAGTGAGAAAGTGGAGGCTGAGATTGAATCTTAGCCACTTCCTCTGCTCAGCATCGCTCCGCAGTAAGGCTTCATTAGTAATCTGCTGGAGTATTGATACCCGCTGCTACACTCAATTAACTGGGAACATTTTTATTTTAGCCTCGTATGATTTAGCTCTCAATTTTTTCAATTTTTCTCAAGCTCCCGTGGATTTCTGTGGGAGTTCGCAAGCTGCGGTTTGATGGGCGCGTGCTTGCTCTTAGTTGAAATTACACTGATTGGTCAGGGTTTGTTCGGTGGAGCCGAGCCGAAGTACAAAGTCTTACACCGTCAGCCCGTGTGTCGCTTTTAGCAAAATCACAGCCACAGGTTAAGTGTTCCAATGAGGGATTATACATATTTAGATGTGAGTCATGGCCCCTGTACAGGTAACACTCTGCACAGCCGAATGCACAAGTTCTCTTATTTAAAATTCTTTTAGAAAAAAAGAACAATTCTAAGAACAGGAAATCGAGACAATTCTTGTTCGTCTGATGTTGCTTTCTTTGTTGTGCTTTGACCTTACTGCAACAAGTCAGCACACTGAACACTCCACTGACCCAAGATGACACACCTCACCAAGTCCATGCCCTTCTCTCCATTTTACCCAAACAAAATACAGTTTAGATAAATATTGGCTCTCTTTGTGTGCAATTTGTAAGTTGCTCTGGAGAACAGCATCTACTATATATCTACCAGGAAAAAAAATTATATATATATATGCATCCCTCACAGGGTGGGGAGTGATCATGAGTGGTCACTCCTCCCGAGGTCTGTGGGAAGGGCCCCATTTATGCTGGCACATCAATTGCCTAGAGATGCATGTTTGTCTGTACAGACAATACAGGGTGGTGTCCTGCATCAACCATCAAAAAGGTCTGCGTTCGTGCCCCCTGTGCAGGCTGGCGCACCAGAACATTCTTTGGGCCCAGGGGAACAGTTTACATCCCGGGTCGGTTGAATGAGACAGCAGACTACCGGACAAAAGTCGGCGGGGTGGATCAGCCTGCTGCGTTGCAGATGTCTTGGAGGGAAACTCCAGAGGACCATGCTTTAGAGGCTGCCACACTCCAGGTCAAGTGAACTCTGATCTGACTGGACTGGGGAGACCAGAGGACTCATAAGAGGATGTGATAGCATCAATGATCCATCTGCTTAATGTCTGCTTATTAGCAAGTAGACCTCTACTCGGAGGGCCTTTGCAGAAGAGCAGTTAATTGTACTACCTCCATGGGCCCATCCTGTGAACATAGGTGTTCAGTGCACATACAAGGCACAGCCGCTTCAGCTTCTTCTGGTCTGGGGCCTGAAATGGAGAAGGGTAGAATGCCTCATCCTCTGGGTGCCGTGGAGAGAAGGCTTCTTGAGAGGGTCCCTGTCCAGAGACTGCTCTGCCATGGGAGGGCATGATGGAACGAAGACTTTATGGTGGACGAAGCAAACGCTTTGTCAGGTGACTTTTATACACATAATGAGTTGATATTAGGAGTTCTTTCCTAAAGGTACAGGACAAATTTGGGTGTGTGGGAGTGCTGGTTGGTAGGGGATCAAATACTTGTTTCACTCAATTAAATGCATTTATTTCATTTAATTCATCTAAATCATTCATATATAATATCAATGCATTACTTTCTTTACTGGATTTTTAAAAAATATATTTTTTTGTCTCTGTTAAAAAAAAAAACATACAATAAAATTCTAGATTGTCCATTTCCTTGTAAGGGGGTAAATTTACAAAATCAACAGGGGATCAAATATTTATTTCCCCCACTGTATCGTGAATCAGGCTCTCTCAGGGCCCCTGAACAAGGCCCTTAATCCTCAGTGCTCTAGGTACCCTGTATCGTGGCTGACCCTGCGCTCTGACCCCAGTTTCTAACATCTCTGGGATATTAGAAGAACTTAATTTTGGCTATGCTGTAAAGCACATGTGACAAGTATAATTCTTTCTTTAACTTTCTAAGAACAAAAGTTTGTGGACACCGGATTATAAGAATCGTATGTGTTTTTTGTGTACGTTCTCATTCCACATTAAGTCTCCATTTGCTCTTATAATAACCTCCACTTTTCTGGGAAAATGTTCCAGGAGTTAAAGTGTGCTTTAAGATTTGTAAACATTCAGCCAAAAAAGTCAGGTGCAGATGTAGGTGAGGTAAGGAGGTCTGGGGTGCAGTCACTGTTCCAATTCATTGTAAACGTTTTCAATAGGGTTTAGAACTATATAGCAGGAGATACTCTTCTTCAACCCATGCAAAACATATCTTACTGGAGCGGGCTTTGTGCACATGCTAGAACAGGTTTGGGTCTCCTAGTTCAAGTGAAGGATGAAGAATGCTACCCTATCCCAAAATGTCCCATACAAATGTGGGCCCATAACTTTGTGGTAACAGTTTGGAAAAGAACCTCATCCTGGTAAAGTCAGGTGTCCCAATACTTTTGCCATAGAGTGTATTTAAAACTGAAAATAATAAAAACATCAAGAATGCTTTTTTTTCTTCTCTAGATCATCATTGAGATGCTGTACCCTAATGATTAGAGTGCACTTGGGCCAAATTCAATTGGCTGGACATGATTTGGAAAAATACATACATACATACATACATACATACATACATATACACACACACACACACACACACACACACACACACACACACACACACACACACACACACATCTCTATATTTGTGCAAAACCCAAGCCATGGAGAAGTCAAAGAAGCAGAGTTCAGAGACATGATCATGTTGAGACACAGGTCTAGCGAAGTATAAAACAATTCGGCTGCATTGGATGAGGTGGTATCAACCTTATAACCGCTTTATCTGTGCTTTGAGACAATGTCCATTGTAAAAAGCGTTATACAAATAAAAGAGAATTGAATTAAATTCAAGATATCATGCTCAAATAACATTATATAAATATGTGCAAATGCGGCAAATCCGGAGAGACGCTGAGCCTTGCGGTGTGTATGCGCCGCCATCTTGGTCTCATTAAACAGAAGGTCAGTGATGAGTGCAACTTTTGGTCTTTTAGAGAAATGTCCAGATAGATCCCTGTCCTCAATAAAAGACACAGTGGGAGAGTTTTTGTTATTGCATTTTGGATGGATGGATGGAGGGATGGATGGATGGATGGATGGATGGATGGATGGATGGATGGATGGATGGCTGGATGGATGGATGGATGGATAGATGGATGGATGGATGGATGGACTTTCCTCAATCCCCTCCCAAAAAAAAAAAAATCAGTGTCTCACTATGCAAATAATAAAGTACTCAGCGTGTCACACAACTCAGAAATCTTAAAATGCATTGTCTTTAGCTTAAATCACTAATACTCACTGAGGTCTTCTTTGAGAAATCAGGTTTGATGCTGTACATTTTTCTGTCAATTAACAACTTTTACTGTTAAGCTTAAAATAGCGCCTAAGGCTCTGTAACGAAGTGTTACTACAGGCACTAACATATTAGAACAAAACAGAAAACTGTGATTGTAGAAGACATTATTGTCAGAGACTCTGTCAGCAATTTAATCAACACCTTCTGACTAATCAGGTGGTTTCAAACTCATTAATACTGAACAAATAGTCGGAGTGCTACTACCATCTGTCCTACTTTCCACTCCTTTTTTTTCATTTTCAATTAACTTCCTTTGATGCTTAGATTAGCTCTATGGCCAAGCTTTCTACCTTCTCTCAGATCTTGTCTTTCTTTATATTTTTTTCGGCAAAATCCCTCATCCACGCCTTTGTCTCCAACTCCTAAGATTATTGCTGTTCCCCTTCCTTGCAGGTATCAGCTCTACATCCCTGTACAAGCTTCCAGCTTCTTACCAACACCTGATCCCCACACCGTATTACACTTGTACTCCAAAATCTTCACTGGTTCTCTATAAAGGAACACATTCAGCTCCAAATCCTCCTTCTCATTTATAAATCCCTCGGTAATCTCTCTCACTCCCTGTCTCTCTGACCTTCTCCATCCGTTCCAACACCTCCGCATTCTTGCATCCTGCTCTCCTCTTCTGCCTTGCACACTCTATGATTGTATTTTTTTTTCACGTTAACACCTTCCCGTAGTGTTTCCTTCCTCTAATACATGCTGTCTATTTAGCACTCTTGCAGGTCGGGTATTTTTAATTACCACTCGCATTTACGTAGGTTCCTTGATGCATATTTTATTGCTTTGACAGACATACATTTTATTCTTAAACAGTGCATGCTTCTTTTGAGAAACACACAAAAAAGGCTTTTATTATTTCTGTTCATAATTTAATCCTAAACTCTGGTTACTTTACATTTTCTTTGAGTTAATGCAGGTTTTCTTTCATTATTCATTCATTTTCTCCCGCTTATCCGTAATTCAGGTTGCGGGGGCAGCAGTCTAAGCAGGCCCCCGCCTTCGACTGCTGCCCAATCCTCACAGCACCGTCCCTTTACGGTCCCTCCTGCAGGTGGTGAGCCCACGGGAAGGCGGCCCCACGTCACTCCGACGTCACGGACCTTGATATTTCCCTCGTAAGGAACCCCCGAAGGATAGAGGGTTAAGGGCCTTGCTCACGGGCCCAAGAGTGGCAGCCTGGCGATACCGGGGCTCGAACCCCAGACCTTCCGATCGGCAACCCAGCGCCTTAACCGCTGGAGCCACCACTCTTCCATTATCTATTAGGTAATTTGGTCTTAGGTGTAAATGTGTGCCGTCACACTATACAAAGACTGACAGATACAAATGCAGGAAAACAGTCTTCATTAAATTAACAACAAACATCCTAGAAACAGGAAACAATAAAATTCTTGATCAAGGAACAAAAACGAATTGGGCGATGAGGGTGAGAAACATCTCCATCAGTTGATAACTTCAACATTGATGGAATTATAATGAATGAACATTCGGTGTCATCCAGATGAGAATGAGTTCCCTTTTGAATCTGGTTGTATCTTTTTCTTCTTCTTCCTACAATTTTGTTGGAGGAGTTCAGGTACCTGGGGTCAACAGTGCAAAGTAATGGACAATGTGTTAGAGTAGTGAAGAAAAGAGTGCAAGCAGGGTGGAGAAGAGTGATAGCAGGAGTGATTTTTGATAGAAGAGTATCTGTGAGAGTGAAAGGGAAAGTTTATAGGACTGTGGTGAGACCTGAGATGTTGTATGGTTTAGAGACAGTGGCATTGAGTAAAAGACAGGAGATGGAGCTGGAGGTAGCAGAGCTGAAGATGTTGAGGTTTTTATTGGGAGGGACGAAGATGGACAGCATTAGAAATGAGTTTATCAGATAAACAGCACATGTACAATGTTTTGGGGACAAAGTGAGAATGCATAGATTGAGATGGTTTGGACATGAGCAGAGGAGGGACATGGGGTATATCGGTAGGAGAATGCTGAGGATGGAGCCTCTAGGAAGGAGGAAAAGAGGAAGATTAAGGAGGAGGGTAATGGATGTGATGAGGGAAGACATGCAGGTAGTTGGTTTGAAAGAGGCAGATGTAGAGGACAGGGGGGTATGGAGACGGATGATCTGCAGTGGCGACCCCTAATGGGAGAAGCTGAAAGTAGAAGTAGTGAAGATGATATATATGTATGTATATCATAATATATTTGTTATATTTAGTAGAGTATATTTAATCCTATCTTTATGTTAATAGGACCCTATTATTCTCTAGAAATCACAATTTTTATACTCCTTTCATCATACTTTCATCATAAAACCCAGTGACAAAAGTAATTTACTCATATAGGCACTGATGAGTTCTCTTTTTTTTTTTTTTTTTTTTTTTTTTTTTTTTTATATATATAAATAAAATGATATTGGTAAAGCTGATTTTAAGATTCCCCCAGGATCCCAAACACCCACGAGCTGCCTCTGAGCATCTGTATACACTGTAGAATTAATATGAATTTTGTATGAGATTGGGGTTTGGGAATTCGCTCTCTACTGCCCCTATGTAAATTGATGCGACCCACTTTAATGTAATATACAATATTCCATTTTTAATTTTTTGTTCCTCGGTGAGCGGGGTGTGATTAAAAGCGCTACACATTTTCCTTTTCATTCGTTCTCCGTCTCGCACGTTTCGATCTCTGTTTTGATCTGGGTTTCATTAAACAAGGGCTCGACCCTGCGTGTTTTTGTTTTATTTATTAATATTTTTCACACCATGTAAATAAAATTAGGGAGGATTTCCCATGTGCAGATTGAGAATCAGAGATTCTCAAAAAGAAAAACCTACAGAGTTTCATTTGCGAATTAAACATGTTGCTCTTCGAGTCACAACGAGATCAACTCTAATTATATTTTAGCTAACATGCTTATTGGGCTCTCTCTCTCTCTCTCTCTCTCTTTCTCTCTCTCTCTCTCTCTCTTCTCTCTCTCTCTCTCTCTCTCTCTCTCTCTCTCTCTCTCTCTCTCTGTCTCTCTCTTCTTATTGTCGGTTGTGTAGAGGTTTGTCAGGATGGCGGCGAGTGAGTCATGCTTGATTGTAACTTCGTTTGTCTCTCCGTCTGTCTCTCTGCATTCGGTTAATTCTCTCTGTGCTGTGTCCTTAGACGTTACATCAGCTTCTGTTATTTACTCTCGAGTTGTTGTTCTATATCATACACACACAAAGACACACACATGCTTTCTCCATCCCTTATTTCTAATGATGGAATTTGTGAGCTGCGACTCTCTGCCTTAACGCGGTTATCTGCAATCAACTCATCTTATAATAAAATAACACAATTCTCCATTATGTGAGTAGTATGGCTGTGGATCTCATTTAGAAAAGTATAGAGCATCTCTCTTCTCCCTCTCTCTTTGTTTCTATCTCTCCCCGTTTGTGGCCTTGTCCTAAAAGGGCTGCATGTGCACGAGTCGCTCTTTTTTATGACCTGAAAATTGAATTAGGCTGATTTTTATGGGGAGGCTACTCTGGGACACGACATTGTGCATTAGTCGCTCCGGACAGCGTGCGAATGACACATCACAGTGTCTCTAGCCTTACATTATGTCCTCTGGGGCTTTTCATGCGCTCCATATCTCTCTCTCTTGTGTACGTGTGAGTGTGTGTGTGTGTGTGTGTGTGTGTGTGTGTGTGTGTGTGTGTGTGTGTGTGTGTGTGTGTGTGTGTTTTTTTCTATTCCTTTGAGGTAGAGATGATTTAAAACCCTGACATGTCACCAGAACCAGCTTTTCAGCAGCAGACGTTCGGTCATAACTCATACACCGATGTTTCCACGTGCATTTTAAAGCCCAGTGCAGCTCCCAGAATTATCAAAGCCTTTCATTTGGCTCTGAATGCCTCAGCAGGTGGGTGCCGAAATTCTATTTTTTATTTTGAGGTAAAAGTTTAAAGCCACGAGGTTCAGGCTAAAATGTCCACAACGTCCTGCTCAGTGTAATCATGATCGATTAACAAAGACATATGCAGAATTATTTATTCATTTATTGGCCCCGTGTATCAGCCAACACTCTGTAGCTCATAGTGTTACTAAAAGTGAAGCTAAAAGTGTAATCAGTATTACAAATATAGCATGGTTTTACTTACATTAACGCCTGATTTTGATCAACGATCTCATTGAAGCACCTAAACGGGGGTTTCACTTCACTTTTATCACGCTTTAACACTGGGCATTGTCTCAAAGCAGCTTTACACAGATAAAGAGGTTATAAAGTTGTATAAAAGTACAGCGGTACCTTGACCTAGCCGAGCTTGTAGCCCAATTTGCTCGCACATCAAATCAGTTTTCCCCATTGAAAATACTTAAGATGCCCTTATTCCGTTCCAACCCTCAAAATGACACCCCGTTTTTAAGTTTCTTGTTATTAAATAAGGAAAATACATTTCTAAATAACAAATCTTGTATAAAAACATAACAGAAACAGTGTAAAGATATAATATGTTTTATACAATGTACTTACCTTGGAGATGAGACGACTTGAGCTAACTAGGAGACGTTGGCGGAGGGTAGAGGAGGGAAAACTCGTTTTTTTGCTATCACTCCTGTACACTACATATCCCTAAACTTTTCCTGTTTTACCTTTTCTTCTTCGCTTATCTTAATTTCCGTCACAGTCTTCGCTTTCTGGCTTCGCTTCGCAATCTAGCAGCGGCGTCTCGAGCTCGTACCTCAATTTTTTGCAAAAATTCGACCGAGTGACGACTCGTATCTCGGAAAACTCATACATTCATTCACTCGTAGGTCAAGGAACCACTGTATGTATAAGTTTAGTGTCTATAAGTTTGTTTCTTATTATTGGAAGTTTATCCCTAATGAGTGAGCCAGTGGTGACTGTGGCAAGGAAAAAACTCCCTGAGATGGTATGAGGAAGAAACCTAAGAGGGATCCAGACTCAAAAGGGAACCCATCCTCATCTGGGTGGTGCTGAAGCGCTAAAATACAGAACTGTTCATGAAAACTGGAAGGTAAGAGCTAAGGGTCTTTCTCAGGCTCATCTGTATAAATGTATAAATTAATATTCAATTCTCAATCAATATCTAATAAAAGTTCTAGACTGATAATGATTTACTAATCCACTGTACAGTGAAACCAAGAACAGGAAGAGTTCCCTTGTGAGTCTGGTTCCTCTCACAGTTTCCTTTTTATATTTCAGAAATTTGTCCTCCCTGCTCATTCGGAATCTCAAAGTATTGAAAGTAATTTCATATGAATTTTAGATATGGTAGCATTACATTTTCTCTACACTGGAACTAAGAATCCTGTTCCACACAAAGTGAATTGGACATGGGTTGAATTGGAAGGTTTGGAGTTGCCTGCTGTAAAGACTTCAATCCTATTGAACACCTGTGTGAAGAATGTGAATGCTGACTGCACCCCAGACGTCCTCAACCACATCAATACGGAACTTCACTGATATCGCTGAATGAGCATAAATCTCTACCGTATTAAGTGGAAAACCTTCCCAGAAGAGTGGAGGTTATTATAACAGCAAATTCCTTTTTTTTTTTTTTTTAAATAAAATGTTTCCTTCCTTCCTCCTTCTTTCTTTCTTTCTTTCTTTCTTTCTTTCTTTCTTTCTTTCTTTCTTTCTTTCTTTCTTTCTTTCTTTCTTTCTTTCTTTCTTTGTAAAAGGTCTCAGTCTTTCTTTCTTTCTTTGTAAAATGTCTCAGTCTTTCTTTCTTTCTTTCTTTCTTTCTTTCTTTCTTTCTTTCTTTCTTTCTTTCTTTCTTTCTTTCTTTCTTTCTTTCTTTCTTTCTTTGTAAAAGGTCTCAGTCTTTCTTTCTTTCTTTGTAAAATGTCTCAGTCTTTCTTTCTTTCTTTCTTTCTTTCTTTCTTTCTTTCTTTCTTTCTTTCTTTCTTTCTTTCTTTGTAAAAGGTCTCAGTCTTTCTTTCTTTCTTTGTAAAATGTCTCAGTCTTTCTTTCTTTCTTTCTTTCTAATATCATTCAGTAAGTAAAGTTGTCAGGCAATGCAGCAGACACCTGAAGCCTCCTCCTGTATGGAACATGAGGCAAATCACAAGTTTAAATTAATGAGCTCATTTCAAATTCATCTCATTATTGTTTCTATAGTAACAACCCACACAGGGACTTGTACGCTGACTGCTCATATAATCTAATCCTTATAATTACTGAAATACTGTATAATCATGGATATGGGGACATTTTCTGTGAGGAAATCTATATGTAACATTTATGGAAAGGAGTCTCCAGCGTCAGTTCTTCAAGCTTTTTAGGTGCCGTTTTTCTTTATAATAAAAGTTATATTGTTAAAATTTTTAATCTTATAATGATTTAATTCAGAGCGTTAAAAGCAGCTCTATTGCATGTATAGCCACATCATTACCTGCTCTGAATGATTGTTTACAGCTGACCTGTTGTGTTTTATTGCTTTGAAATGAGCCCAATTTGCCGAGCTACAACTTCTGGATATCTGGAGATAACGCCGAACCTTTTCGAGATTAGCGAGTTTATTTATAAAACGCAATTAACGCAACAGATGTTGAAGCCCTGTTTACTGAGATTAAATGAAGGCAAGCTATAAATACAGAATATAATAAAAGTCATGACATACTATACAAAACAGGGAATTATAAAAGCACAGAAATATATTTAACTTAAGAAAAAAAGAATAAATGCATAAAGGAATGGAGCACCTTGTGCACCGTATGTCATACTTTAAAGCTCAAATGAATGTATAAAAAGGTCATTATCCAGTAAAGGGCAGGATGCTACAAAGAACACATGCTACATAACGTGAAAAAAAAAGGAATATATTCACATTTTAATGCACAGTAAAATAAGTCTTTTTTGTGTTTCTTTTGATGCCGATGTGTATTGCCTACTGTATTGCGATTTGCATGCTGTTTACTGGCGATCCGGACACGCTGTGATCCTCTCGGCTGAAGTGCCATTTTCTTTCCAAATCGCCTGTAAACAGACAGCGGAATTACAGTATTTATCTGCAAGGGGATCTAAGATGAAATACCTAGCCATGCTATAGCTGCAGAAACATTTCTCACCCAACCCCTTAGGTCGAAAATGAAATACAGATGTTTAAAATTGGCCGCTCCAGTGGTTCAGAGCCGACCCGGCACAGTATGGCTACTGCTTCAAAACCCCTTTTCAGACACATGCACACACAAACACATACACACAGTTTTCTCATGTGTCTGTGCTCAAAGCGTGCCCTTTTTTCTTTCGCAACAATTTCTTTTCTAAATGATTGTGTATTTTTTCACTTTGTCTGGAGTAACTATGGTGATGAGGGCAGGGGGGCTGTGGGAAGGTGAGATGCTAATCTGCTGAGTGTGAAGTCAAGAAGTGTACCTTAGCACACCGGAATAAGCATTCATTTGTGTGGCTGTTTCTCTGGAGTACAAATAATATATAATAAAAATAAGATTCCTGTAGTAATCTCTCATATCATTTGTAGACTCATATTTTCTGATTCGATCCTTCCTCAGTGCGTTACTGAAAGCCGATCCAATTTAAACGGAATAAAAACTGAAACAAAGCAGCAGCGTTCTAGGCTCACATCAGTGCAATGAAATCTGATAGGACTTGTATTAGTTTTCATATGAAATGTTGGTGGACTCGAACCCACAGGTTAATTAACACCATTATTTGTACACATGGCGAATTGAAAGTGAAAATGAAAATGGCGAGTTAATAAAGGCAGCTGAGCTCGGTGTGCAAGGTTATCTCGTCTACTGCTGAATGCGTATCACACATATTGCGCTCAGTTCTCCCTCAGTAACTTCATTAGCCTTTAAAATGCAGTTGCCTGCTGCACTCCTTTGCGGCGTGCCTGCAGGACGTCAAGGAAACGACGGGCATGCTCGTTTACTCGCAGACTTTTTCTCGTCGACATCCCATTAAAATCGCACCGTCTCCATCTCTCGCTCTCCTGAACGCTGATTTATGTGGATTCGGATTCAAGGTCCGGCAAATGCACAAGGACAGTGTACCTGCTGCCAGAGGCATCCTTAAACTGCTTGACCTGAACATGTGCATGTGTGTAAAATGTGCGTGCATGTGTGTGTATTTCGTCTTGCAGCAAAAGATGCATTGCACATGGGAAACTTTAGCCATGCCCTTGCTGGCGGAGGACACACTCCTTCACTTCTTCTCTTAGCATCTTTCACATCTGTCACATTTCAGGGCAGTTCTGGGAGTAGGGGAATTCACCGTTATTTTTGAGTGCTTATTTATATATAGTATATGGCATGTGCTGGATTCCTGCGGGATATTATATTTCATTATATTAGGGAATTGTTGATCTGAGGCGACGTGTTTTTCCTCCATAACACTGGTAATTGCATTAAAATCCACCGAGGATACAAACTTGAACTTCAATTCAACTTTGGAGTTCGATCTCTGCTTTGAGGTTGAATCCTCTCTCCAGATCTTAATAACAGTTTATGGGGATCCTACAAGTCAGAGTGAATCCAATTTTATAGAGTGTTTTAAAATGTAGTGTACGGGTTAAACTATATTTACATCCATGCTATTTAGAAGATGATCTAATCCAGAGCGAGGTACACAAGTCTTCATCAATGAATACATCAGCACTGGTTCACTAGGTTTTAGAATCAGGATATTAGCAGCTTAAAAATCTGTTGGGATGAATTATAGCACTTTTTGATTTATTGGTAAATACTTTAAAAAACAGGGAAAAATAAATAAGTGCTAGATAACATGTTTCAGGAAAAGATAGGTCTCGTTCGGAGATAGCCAGTGACTAGGCTGTTCGGACATCTAGGGGACACGTCGGTGCCGGAGCAGGAAAGAGTATTGATGTATAACTATTTCTTAGCCTGAGAGATGGTGAACAATTCAATCAGTGCTAGAAAATACAAAACAAATTATTAAGCCTAATATAAAAAAAAAAAATAACGATCGCCCCTTAGGCGATAGAGACATAGGAAAGGTCTACCTGATATAATATGTGCCAAACACAACCACTGATATTAACAGAAAATCATCATATTGCTATAGTTACATATAACTAATATAGTTATATTATGTTAAGACAATTAGTTGTTGTATCAAAATCTTTCAAAGATTTAGGCATCAAACATATTTTCAAATAAAATCACAAGTTGTTCACAGTCTTTTGTTTCAAATAAATTTGAAAGTTCATACTTTATTCCTTTTAATGTCAGGTGGACAATTATACATTTACATTAACTTCAGATATATATTTATTAGCGTCAATTAATATGAATTAATTAAGTAACTTGAATGTAATAATTATAATATTTTTTAATTTTCATATTTTATTTTTCTTCCCGTGGGCTCACCACCTGCAGGAGGGACCGTGAGGGACCGATGCTGAGAGGATTGGGCAGCAGTCGAGGGCAGGGGCCTTGACAGCCCGATCCCTGGACACGGAGAAGTGTCTGGGGAATCTGCTTAGACTGCTGCCCCCGCGACCCGAATTACGGATAAGCGGGAGAAGATGGAATGAAATGAAATATTTTATTTTTGATGTTTTACCTATGCTTTTTTTTTTCATTCAAAATAAAATAGCGGGCCCCTTGCAGTAACCACCATGGACCCCTAGGTGTCGTGGACCCCCGGTTGAAGACCTATGGGCTTGAAAGATTAATAAATTATTCTTACTATATACTATTAAAACTATTAATAAATTAAGGAACCAGGAAAAAAAATACTATGGAAAGTAGGTGCAATACAAATTTAGGTAACACAGGTTACCTGTAGTTTGCACATGTAAGACATCCTTAAAACAATAAAGCTGGATTGCTCACCATCCAACAAGACACAATGCAACTAATTAGGAGGAACAGGTGTGGACAGTGATTGGAGATGTGGACAAGGCAGGCTGATCCCAGGCCTGAACCATGGACTGGAACCAGGGAAGGATCTGTGCCAATGGAGAGACAGAAGCAGAGAGAGAGCCAGAGGCAGAAAGGGTGAGTACCACAATGTCTGCTCGACTGGCCATCCCATAGTCTAGTAGAGGAGATAGATGAAGGGCGAATTGCCGAGGGTGTGCGCGAAGTCACATGTTAACCATAAGCTACTATTAGAAATTCAGTTTCCCTAGCTCAACAATCTTGTAACTTACACTGTCAGAAAAAATCTGTAGTCGTCCTTGCCACTGGGGTGGCACCATGGTTGGTATCTTTCGATTTCTTTGTGAGAATGTATCTTTTGCCTGGAAACCTTTTAAAATAATTTAAGCAACAAATTGGATCTTGAGGACTACTATTGTAAAGGTTAATAATGGGTAAGCCATGTTCATTTTTCTATGGATAATATACGGTAGGGTAGAAAATTACTTAATTGTACAACCTAATGAATAAATACAGTCTGGTGAATGAAACTTGTGTGAAAAGAGTTGTTTAAGCAATCTGAAATTCTATGTCTACTTTTTGGTTTACATGCAATTCTTCTAATGTCGGTCCTTCCAGCCTTTTCCCAAATACTTAGTGATTCTCTTCATACTGAACATATTGGTCAGATACATAAAATGGGCAGATACAGTGGTGTAAAAAAAGTGTTTGCCCCCCTTCCTGATTTATTATTTTTGCCTGTTTGTCACATTTTAATGTTTCAGATCATCAAACTAATTAAAATTTAGTAAATAATAACACAAGTGAACACAACATGCAGTTTTTAAATGAAGGTTTTTATTATTGAGGGAAAACAAAATCCAAAACTACACGGCCCTGTGTGAAAAAAGTGTTTGCCCCTAAACCTAATAACTAGTTGGGCCACCCTTCGCAGCAACAACTGCAATCGAATGTTTGCGATAACTTGCAATGAGTCCAATTTTGGTCACTCATCTATGCAGAATTGTTGTAATTCAGCCACATTGGAGGGTTTTCGAGCATTAACCGCTGTTTAAAGGTCATGCCACAGCATCTCAATAGGATTCAGGTCAGGACTTTGACTAGGCCACTCCAAAATCTTTCTGTTTTTCTTCAGCTATTCAGAGGTGGACTTGCTGGTGGGTTTTGGATCATTGTCCTGCTGCAGAACCCAAGTTCGCTTCAGCTTAATGTCACAAACCGATGGCCGGACATTCTCCTTCAGGATTTTTTGGTAAACAGCAGAATTCATGGTTCCATTTATCACAGCAAGTCGTCCAGGTCCTGGAGCAGCAAAACAGCCCCAGAGCATCACACTACCACCACCAGATTTTACTGTTGGTTTGATGTTCTTTTTCTGAAATGCGGTGTTACTTTTACGCCTGACATAATGGGACACACACCTTCCAAAAAGTTAAAATTTTGTCTCATCAGTCCACAGAGTATTTTCCCAAAAGTCTTGGTTTTCTGGTAAAACTGAGACAAACCTGAGACACAGCAGTGATTTTCACGTTGGAACTCTGGGAACTTGGACCATTTTTGCCCAGTCTCTTTCTTATGGTGGAGTCATGAACACTGACCTTAACTGAGGCAAGTGAGGCCTGCAGTTCTTTGAATGTTATTGTGGGGTCTTTTGTGACCTCTTGGATGAGTCGTCACTGTGCTCTTGGGGTAATTTTGGTCGGCCGACCACTCCTGGGAAGGTTCTCCACTGTCCCATGTTTTTGCCATTTGTGAATAATGGCTTTCACCGTGGTATGCTGGAGTCCCAAAGCTTTAGAAATGTCTTTATAACCTTTTCCAGACTGATAGATCTTAATTACTTTCTTTCTCATTTGTTTCTGAATTTATTTGGATCTCAGCATGATGTCTAGCTTTTGAGGATCTTTAGGACTACTTCTTTGTCAGGCAGGTCATATTTGAGAGATTTCTTATTTGTGAACAGGTATGGCAGTAATCAGGCCTGGGTGTGGCTTGAAAAATTGAACTCATGTGTAATAAACCACAGTTTTAACACTTTCACACAGTACCATGTAGTTTGGGATTTTGTTTTCCCTCAATAATAAAAACCTATATTTAAAAACATCACTGTATATAAACATTTACTTTTAATGCATTTTACCTGCATTTTTGTCCAAGATTGTCCCTGGAAATGGACTTTTGTCATTAAAATAAACACATCTAATTGTCCATGATGTGAATACAGCTAATAAATGCGCCTAGATATTCGCACTACTGTCACTACTGGCAAGTGGCAAATTGCATGCCATTTTCTCCTTTAGGTTTTTTGAGACATTGTTAAGTGGTCTATTGGAGCATATTGTGTGGATATAGAGTTAGATATAAAGTGCATTGAGGAAGAGGCAACCGTATAGGAACTAATCTGATAATGAATAAGTGTATCAGTGAAAATGGGGTACTGATAAAAATATTTAGAGCTTAAACCCTGTACATCTACTGCATTGACACTAAAGTTGCAAGGAAATGGAGTACTGACAGCATTAAACAGTTCTTATAGTGTGAATTCATCACTATTTTGCTGTAAAATCTTACCCAGTAGTCAACTCAAACATGTGGGTAGAACTAAGAAACTGGGACCTGTTTGGACTATTGGTATACAATCATTCAAACAAAGATGCCAGATTGACATTTGTATCCCAGGCCTTGCCTTTGTGTGGTTCTCAAGTCCCTAATTTGCCCCGTGGTAGTCCTCTGGTCCAGAATTTGCCTCGTGTGGCTAATTTGTGAGGGCAAAACCACCAGGAGGCTGGACCAGAAGATTACCATAGGCCAAAGCTGGAACAAAACCAAGGCCTGGGCTGACAAATTATAAGGCAACAACTGTTATGAGGAAACTATCGGATTATAGTAACATCAGAAAGCAAAGTCTAGAAAAAAAGAACACTAAAAATTCCAATCTAGTAGGGGGTATCAAAAGGTTTAGAGACTCATAGCACTATCTGTTGCTATTCTGACCACGTCTGTGATTTCATAATTGACAGCAAGTTAGAACAAAGAGCAAACGTAAAATTCTTCATGAAACTAGGCAAATCTGCTACAGAGACAATTGACCTATTACAAAGCTGCAGTGACCCATTTCAGGTGTTTTGTGTGGCACACATGCTTCAAGAAGAACATCAAGAGAAGATGTCAAGAAATCAGGAAGACCTTCAAAAAGCTCAACCAGTTCTGCAACTTGTGCATGTTGATCGTCGTAAATCATCGTAGCAATCCACATGATCTCACTTCCGTACCCACCCTAATCACCAGATTTGGCTAATGGAGACTTCGCCCTCTTCCCAAAGATGAAGATTTGCTCAAAGTTTGCTGTTTTGAATAGCAGAAGGTGTTCGACATGCTTCGAAAAGAAGACTTCCAGGACACATTCCAGAAGTGGCAGGAACAATGAGTGCGCTGTATTGCTGTGCAAGGGGACCATTTTGAAGGTGATTGTGTGTAAACTTAGATAAATAAAGTATTTTCTTGGAAAGAGAGCAAGTCTGAAAACCTTTTGATACCATCTAATGGATCATAGTACAGTCCGAATTTTGGGGAGGTGGTCTCTTAGTGTTTAAGGCATTAAACTTTGGATCTGAAGGTTATGATTTCAAATGCCAGCCACACCTAGTTGACACTCCTGGGCCCTTGAAAAAGGCCTGTAACCCCATAGTTGATCAGTAGTATGAATGAGATGAATGTACGTCCCTCTGGATACGGGCAGCTGCCAAATGCTGTAAATGTAAATTAAAGCCTGGAATAAAGGTTTGCCTTCTGGGACTTAAGATCCACCAAATACGCAGGCTGAACCATTAAAACATGAGTAAGAACATCAGAGACTGCAGTTATATCAAAGTCAAAGCCTAGACCAAAGGATCAAGTTGGACTTGTGACAAAAGTAAAAAATAAATAATAGAAATCCACAAAAAGCACAACCTGAACTATGGAATCATGATAAACCCCAGAACCACAGGTTTCAAAGTCTGACTGTTGAACCAAGGCACAAGTATAAAAACAGCATATATTCAACTTCCTCGATATGGTATCTAGTTACATGATGTTTTGTAGCAATTCTAGGTTTGGTCACCTGAGACATGACCAGGACTTGCTATAATTCTTACAACATTAAAGCAGTGGCATTGAGTTCTGCAGGTGAATGCATGGGTCTCGCAAAGCACTGAGGCTGAAATAGTCATGAGCAGACACACTGAAGCAGCAAGGACTTGGGATTTAATCTTAACTGCTATGCTAGTAGTTTGTTCTTTAGCTCTTTGAGCCATGTCATGACACCATCAGTGGAGTTTAACCCACACAGCCTCCTAACATTTGGCTTCTTAGAACAATCTTCATGTTGTGAAGCTGTAAACAAGCTACCAGAAGATCTCAGATGTCTTTAAATCCAAAGGGAAAAAAACTTTTTTTTTCTTGTGTCTTTAAACAAAATTCCCAAGGCTATGCTACATACTATTTTGTATTCTCTGTGCACATCTTTCTAATCATTGATTTATTTCTTTGAACATCAGTTTTTTATTTGTCTTTTATGTGCTAGGCTTTTATCTACATCTAAACAAACTGAATTTTTGTTGTGTGTGAAAAGTGCTGTAAAATTAACTTAGAACCAAAAATGACCCTTTTCCCCCATGAGTTCTCCCTGTGAGGTTTGCACATGACAGCTACTTTGGTTGATCAGGTACAGGCACTGTGAACTCTTTTAAACCTCTTTGAGCTTCATAAATATATGAAGTCATGTTCTCTGGTATTATGACAAAGGAAGTTGATGGAGAAGGGAGCAGATTACTGGGATCTGAGCTCAATTTGAGCAAGAAGTCCAGGCTTAATGGTTTCTGAGATAAGTATTAGTAGGATTTATATAAAGGAAAATTGTAAAATTCATTAATTATGGGGTGCTCATTCTTCTATCTATCTATCTATCTATCTATCTATCTATCTATCTATCTATCTATCTATCTATCTATCTATCTATCTATCTATCTATCTATCTATCTATCTATCTATCTATCTATCGAGTTTATACATTTGCACCAATTTATCAACTTTATCCTTTTTTTGTGGTTCTTGAAGCTAACACAACAGTTTTTTCATTTATTTACTTTTTTATATTACTGAATGACAATACATTCCTTCCTGTGTAGGAAAACTATCACCCAAGCCACTAATAGTCACAAACCAGACCAGTCACATTTACATTTATGTAATTATCGGGTTTCCTATGAAATATTTCATAGTGTTTATTGGGTTTATACTTTTATTATAATCTAACACAGAGTTTTTTTAAATACTTAAAATATCAAGTTGGGTACTGTAACTTTTGTAAATGTTCTGGTTTTGATCTTTGCTTTAATAGTTGGACTTGGTGCTTTGGTCCTATCTATGTAGTTTCCACCACTGGTATGAGCTTAGTCTTTCTCTGGACCATGACTTTGATTATTGAATTGGACATGAAAGAAGTTAAATAAAATGTTATTTTGTTATTAACAAAAATAAGTTAAATAAGGTTTTTTTTGTTTGTTTGTTAGTCTTTTGGCGTAATTAACTAATTTTAAGTGTACCATACAAATCCCTGTAAATGAGCTGATACTATATAAAATGATAGCACATCCGAGTGAGAGCACATTAATATAAACCAGTACTTTGTCTCAGCCAGCACTTCTGTCAGAGCTGCAGTTATAGAAAATGAATCACCTCCTTCTGACCAGACGGAACAGAGATTTCAACAGTGCTGTCATTTAATAAAGTATAATCCATCAAAATCCACCTAAATCACAGGTTTAAATGTGTCTGAAAGCTAATCGTCATTATAACCTTAAACATTCGAAACCTTTCATAGCATTTGGAGCAAATGTGGAATTTGTGTGGCTTGTAGGGCTTAAAATGATAAGGAAACATTGTATATATAGTGTATTATGCTATATTTTGATATTTCTTTCTTTTTTCCATTTTACCATTATTTTTTATTTTCCATGTAATAATTCATTGGGCAACAGGAGTGAAGATGAGACGTGATGTCCTATAACATTTGCCATTTTATTTCAGCTGTTTTCTTCCATGCAGTGGAATAGTGGAATTGCGAATGAAGACGCAGGAGAATTTCAGGGGGGAAAAGAAAGTAATGTGTGGACCTTTATGTGAATACACAGCCAATACACTGACAAAATGAAGTACTCTAGACTGAGGTACTTTATTCTGGAAACACAGACTTGGCTAGTTTCCTAGCTGGTGGAAGAAATAATAAAAAAAAGTGAGGTTGAAAAAGCATTTCTGGCTCTGAAGGTTGATTCGATTTGATTAAATAGAGTGTTTCATTTTCAATTACATGACTATAAGAATGGTATTCTTTTTTCTATCTGAAGCATTTATTATATACTTGGAACAATTTTAAAGGAGGTAGACTTTTTATTTTGAGTTAGTTGATAAAAATGGAAGAATCGTCAGGATTAGAGTCATCGGTGTGTGAAAAAGGCATTCATGCTAATTAATGATGTAGTGCATCATTTTAAGGATTTGTTGATCCAGGACGGCCAATTCTTCCAACAAATTTACAATGTTTATGTCACGGAATACCAGCCGTTGGAAACCGGGAGTAAAACAAGGTGAAGTTTATTGATCTTAACAGAGCAAACAAAGAAGTGTCAGAGAAGGGAGGGTTTAAAATAATGAACTTAACTGAAGAAAGGTTCTCGAGAAGGGTGAGGAATATGGGAAACAACGGGGAATGAGGGATCCGTAGGAAGTCCAAGTGATCTGAATTATGTATACTGTAGATCGGATGGCGAGTGAAGGGGAGAGATGTAGGTGATTAGTAGGAAGGAGAGGCTGAGTGGGAGTGCCGAGTGCTAGAGGTGGGCGTGGCTGGTGGTTCTCTGATAGTTTATAACACAAATAACATCAAGAAGCAATTTTAAACTCAGATTCAACCTGCTTTTCATTGATGATTCATTACCAGTAATAGCAAGTGTGCCATTTTCTTGGGGGTACTGGAACATATTGTACTTCAATTGTTATCCTTCTGGTCTGTTTAATAATAAGGAATACTGCAGAGATGTGGGAAATGGTAACTCAGTGGTTTAAGCATTGACTTTGGATCAAAAGGTCACAAGTTCAAATCCCAGTACCACCAAGCAACAGCAAACTGCAACTGCTAGGCCCTTGATAGAGGCCCTTAACCCTCAACTGCTAAGTTGTAAATCTCTCTGAATAAGGGTGTCTACCAAATATGTAAATCTAGACATTAGGAACTCAGGCAGTGTTGCCCAGGGACTGAACATGGGTTTGTGTCTTCACTATGTGCATCTATATTGGATTACCTGAGGTAAATCTACCATTCAAAGACATGTGTCTTGGGTACTATTTAAAGGTTTTTCCACACCATTCAAGGATTTCTGGTTCTACCCCAAACCTGACAAAGACAAACTAAAAATGAATGTTTACATTTGATAGATGATTTTATTGATATTTTTTGAGAATTATCAAATTTTTCCACCAACTGAGCAGTTGAGGGTTATGGGCCTTGCTCAAGGTGGTGTTGGAAATTGAACCAACAACATTTCTATCAGTCCAATATCTTAGTTGTTTTCAGCTGCTTTAAAACATTTTTCCTAACACTCTTAATATTTGCAAACCAGTAAGTGCATTTCTCAAAACAATTTGAACAAACAGCAAAACACAATGGATTTCTTGCAAAAGCCTGTACTATTCTCAATATCCTTAGTTCATCTTTCAAAAGTGAGTTTTTGTGTCAATGAACATCTCATTGCCAGCAGAATAACAAATCCTTTTGTCATTGTTCACAAACAAAATCGTCAAAATGTTTAGTCATGTTGTCAGTATGACGGCTCGCGGTTTCAGTGTTTTCTGATGTAAACTACGATTTGTATTACAATGATTGAAAATGTACAAGGCTAAATTTCTTCTGTACAGCATCTATGAATTTCAACAGCACAATCTACACATTACTGCATGTGGGATATTAATTGCAAGAGACCGTACAGGATTCACACCTTCACTGTGCTGTATTAGTGTATGTTTGTTTCTGGGTTGTTCATTCATTTTTTCAGAAATTGCAATTCGGTAGTTTTGCTCTGTATACGCTCGCCAAATGAAGATTCACCTTTGACCTATTTTAGAGAACTAGTTGATTATTGGTTGATCTGATGCTGTGCACTCGCCTTAATTGGCAACATTCAAGATTCATCTGCACAATTTATCAATACATGGCAAAAAATACAAAAAGTTGAATAAAAATGTTGAGATACTGTAAACATGACAGATTCTGACAACCATTTTGCATTCAATGACTTATTCAATGAGCTGATGCCCAGATGTTTTGAGGGTTAAGACTATTTAAATAGAACTAGTATGATATATATTTTGATCAACATGACATAAACAATTGATAATGTAGGAAACAACCGACAATTATACACAATCAATTAATTGAATGTACCAAAACATATGCAATTTGTTCAAAGCAATGAGAAATTGATGATGACATGATGTGGAGGTCAACAACTAGTTTGGACAATTTCATTTCTGATCTATGAAACGCTCCAAAGCAACTGAGGAAAACTGTAATCAATGAGCTACCACATGGGTCTTCAACCGGTGGTTACGCGACCCCTAATTAATGTTGTATAACTAATAATTTTTTGTTGAAAAAAAATGAACATGGGTAAAAACATCAAAGATGCATTTGTACAATTTATTATTATATTAAAGTTCTATTGACTTAACGCTGATGTTCAGGTAAATATCTAGTTGTCCACCTGACAGTAAAATTTTATTTTTCAGTTCGATTAAAATTAAAATATGAATTTCATGTCAATTTATAATAGTCCACCTAATAGTAAAAGGAAAATGTATAAAACTGCAAGTTTATTGAAATAAAAGACAACTGTGAGCAACTTAATAATTTGTGATTTTATTTGCAAAATGTGCTTATGATGCATTAACCTTTTAAAAGACTAGAAAATATTTACAAATATACAGACAATGATGCATGTGTACAAAAACAAAGTTCCAATTATCTTAACATATCATGTCAAGCGCAATATGATTAGTTTCTATTAATATCAGTGGCTGTTTATCAGGGGGTCCCTACCCCATGGCTTTATCGCCTAAGGGGTCCTTAACCTAAAAAACATTGAAGACCCCTGAGCTACCACTTCTCCCATGCGATACACTATATTGCCGAATGTTTGTGGACAACTGGTCATAAGTTATGAGCATCGAATTCCACATTTAGTCCCAATTTGCTCTTCTAATTCCCTCCACTCTTCTGGGAAGATGGTCCACTAGAATTTGTAGTGTGCTTGTGGACATTTGTGTTCATCAATCACAAGGGTGTTAGTCAGGTATTGATGTAGGTTGAGGTAAAGTCTTATCTATTCATCTTTGGGTTTTGATGTATGTAAGTGTTTCTTTCCGACTGAGAAATTTACATTAACATTAATGGCATGCCCTTATCCAGAGTGACTTACAGCTGAGTAGAGTACAGCAGGGTAAATCAACCTACAACTCTTTTTTTTTTTTTGCTAAAAGACTAAGCAAACCTGGAAAAGTGCTTGTGTTTCAGGAAGATGTAGGTCTTCACCCGTCGCTTAAAGATATACAGGGACTCTGCTGTTCTGACATCTGGGGAGAACCATTTCTGGGGAGTTAATTTCACCAACTCCAGACGCCAGAACAGAAAAGAGCCTTGAGGTATATTTACCTCTTCCCCTGAGAGAAAGTGGGACCCGTCGAGCAGTGCTGGAGGATCTCAGGCAGATCCAAAGTCCAATAACCACTGACCTCCCACCTCCCTCAGAATGTGGCCATTATTATTTTGTCACACGTGAACTAACATGACAGTATAAAGTTAGAAAAGTTGCAATTAAATGCACTTCATTAAGTATTAAGTGTTATTATGTATTGTTCTGAATCATCACTATGTGCTCTTGGAAAAACTTTTAGACAGTATCATTCCACCTTCAGGAAATACTTTATCATTATAACGCAAACAGATGAGACTCAGAAGAGAGTCAAAGAGTTGTTTGAATAAAATAATTACAGCAATGAGTCAGTGTTAATCAGTAAATTATATTTCTTTCTTTACAAAACCATGTCAGGTAAAAATAAAAACACCCCGAGCACTGTATTAATAAAGGCCTTTCCAGTCTCTCAAGGTTTGGCGCATTGTTAAATCATTAGCCTCTGTATAAAACGAGAAACGGAATCTCAAGAAAGAGGTGCAGGCGAGAAGCAAGGTTAAAACCTGCTCTGACGCTTTTGATTAAAATAATAAAAACGATATCAGAAAAATAGGAGTGAGCCTAAACACATGAAATTCTCCACATTCTCCAATGGTTCTCTCTATTAGGTCTTTGCTAAAAAGGTCACTGACATTAATTAATAGTGCACACAGATCCGTGTTCTCCATTTCACAGCTTTGTGGAGATCTTTTTTTATTCATTTCACTACTTAACAACTTGTCTCTTGAACATGATTGCCCCCCGTCTGGGTGTCTTTTCAAGTCAGAAGGAAAAACAAAGATCACGCTCACCCTTGGATGTAGCAACATTTTTTTTGCAAAATGGATATGTGTCATTTTTCTTTTCTTACTTTCCTTTTTTAGAGGGGGAGAAAAAAAAAAGAGAGCGAAAGAGAAAAAGAGAGAAGCCATCCAGATTGGCAATATGGCCGATTTATTCATCTAAACGCCCCCGTATCAAAACAAAGCTGGTCAGCCGGCTAACCGTCTCTGAGGAGAGAAAACAGCCAAGAAGCCACCAAATGCTCAACAGATGGACAAGAGCATAAATACATCTGGAGGCGTACGAGCGCGCGAGGAAATATTAGGACGACAGTGAGTGGCGGAGGAAGAATTTTAAACAGGCATCTGGGGACAATAACAGAGGAAGGTCACCCTGACTTATACAGGAAGAGGAAAGTTTCATGCCGAGCGAGATAATGGGACACTGCTGGGCTAATTTTAGTGTAATTTATGGTATGACCTTTGGGCAAGAGGAATCTAGCATTCTAATATGCAACAACGCTCTTATCTGGTCACTAGTAAATGAGCACTGGATTATTGAATATGAATATTGCATTTCTTTTTCTTTTAATTTCTTTTGCCCGACCCTCCTTTTCCTTGACTTCCTAATATATTCCCACACAAGAGAGATGGGAATTTTTTTCTCCATTTCTTATTTCTTAGCCTTGAGCACTTTATGCCACTCGAGAAGGAAGAGGTGTCGATAATGAAACTCTGGATTGTTGGAAGAAATTCTGAACCTGGAAAGCTCTCTCTTTTTTTTTTTTTCCCGTGGCAGTATTACAATGATAAAAAGCTCGAGCACGGTAGCAGAATTGTAGCGCTGGTGATATGGATTTGAACTCCATGTGCCTGCATAAAAATTTCAAGCAAGCAAAGCAAAAATGTAAGAATCCAACAATCTCAGGATAGCGTCATGATTGGGATTCTGAGAGCGAGTCCGAGTTGCTTGTTGTTCTCTTGCAAAATAGGTTTTAGATCTCGATGGGACTCACCTGGATAAATAAAGGATGAATAAAAGCAAAAAATACAAAACAAAAGGAAAAAAAAGAGCTGCGTTTTTAGCCTCCTGAATATTTGCTGAATCTTTCTACCCTGGATTTTTTTTTTTAAGTGTCCTTCACACTCTTCCAGAAATCTTTGAACTGAGATCAGCACTGGTGTATCTTTTTCTTATAGGGTCAAGGCAATATTTCAAGAGTGCTACTGTACAGCAAGATCTCCTGGATCTTATATTCTCAAACCCCCATGCTTGGTTGGATTATAAAGCGATGCCTGTTCTAACAGATACCACTGCAAGGTACTCTCATGTTGTACTTCTCTACAGCTCCTCAACAGCTCAAACAATAACCATTTGGGAGAAAACAAGTTCTTCCTCAGATACATATGAAGCTGTGAGAACACACAAGATGACTGCTTCACATGGAACTGTGTTGAGCTCTTTTACAACATACACAAGCAAATTGATCATTATTAGTCTATGAGCTTCCTGCACACATATCTATCTATCTATCTATCTATCTATCTATCTATCTATCTATCTATCTATCTATCTATCTATCTATCTATCTATCTATCTATCTATCTATCTATCTATCTATCTATCTATCTATCTATCTATCTATCTGTCTATTTGTTTATTTACTGGTTTGTTTGTTTGTTTGTTTGTTTGCATGTCATGGGAAATTAGTGTTTATGAGATCTAATCTAAAAAATAGATGCCTTTTTGGTCAAGCCTGCCTGTTAGTTAAATAAATAAACAAATAAGTACATTAATTATTAAACTAGAATATTAGGATTCTGGATTAATCAAATACAAATTATAGTATAAAAAAAAAAAAAAAAAAAAAAAAATATATATATATATATATATATATATATATATATATATATATATATATATATATATATATATATATATATATATATATATATATATATTTTTTTTTTTTTTTAACAATTTATACAAATTTTTTTATTATTTTTTATTTTATTAATTAATTATTTAAATAAATTGTTTAAAAAAACAGAATTTTATTTATATATATATATATATATATATATATATATATATATATATATATATATATATATATATATATCAGTAAAATATAAGAATAGTATAATAAATTAACAATAAAGGTATAAAATAAAATAATTTATTTATATAATAAATGAACATCATGTATACCCCACAATAAGTGGGGTATGACATGTGGTCAGAATGTGAATGCTGACTTCACCCCAGGCTTCCTCGCCTCATCTCCATCACTACCGGACTTTACTAACACCCTTAATGCTAAATGACCACAAATCTCCACAAGCACATTTCAGAATCTAGTGGAACATCTTCCCAGAAGAGTGGAGGATATGATAACAGCAAATGGGGACAAAATGTGGAATGGAAAAAAAAGGAAATACAAATCTTATGGTCAGGTGACAAACTTTTGTCTCTATAATGTATCTACAGAATAAAAGACACCGAACAGAACAAAGCAGATGAACTTTGAGGAAGAGTAGTTTTCCCTTTTGAAGGTTGTGGTTTAATGAATTACTAGAACACGATGAATTTTTATTTGGAGCTTTTTGACATCATGAGTTTATTAGACATTTTCAAATGAAATTGTCATGAATTTAGCTAAAGTGTACCCTAATGTTCAGCCTAAAAAATATATATTTTTCTCCTGGTCCTAAACAATGAGCTGGGGCATGTTATAAGTTATATGAGTTCTGTTTCTTCAGGTTCCAGATGCTTCAAGGCTAATGGAGTTAACAGAATCAAGGGACATCGTGTCCTTCGTTTTATTACGGTGAAAACTGTCTATCTCATCAAAACCATCATCTCAGGCAGGCAGCTTTGGGAAGGTTTTCAGTATCAGACAGGTGAACATGTGGTTTCTGAATCTACAGAGCCCATGGTTATATATAACTGAGCTAAAAACAGGAGCAGGTAGAAGGCGGGGCTTTCTGATTGTCAGAAGGCAGAGGTCTGATTCAGATGATAGTACAGTACAGAGCAAATTCTCATTAAATATATGTGGTGTTTTATCTACTACAGGGCTGCATGGTGGTGTTTTCCTTTTTTTTTTTGTTTTAACAAAAAGTGGTATAGATATAATACACCCCAAATAAACTTTTTCAAGATCTAAACTTGTGGTAATTGTGCAACAGAGGAAACTGCATTTCTTTCACAAATGGCTCGTATACTTGACTAATGTCCCTGGTGGAAAGCGTGAAAACCTTCCCACACAGACGACGTTTTCGCTGTTGATCTGCTGCTCACACTGTTCGAACACAGCGCTCACCGCGCAGGAGAGGAAAGCAAACAACAACATTTTAATCACTTTCTAATGATCGTTACTGTTGAAAAAAATTTGTTGTCAACCCTTCGATTTGTCACTAATTGTAGTCCCTGTTTTATTTCAGTCCAATATTTCCTAGAGTGCATGTTTTTCGACTTCTTTTTATGTAGATGAGCATAGTTGGTGATTATACTGCATATTTGTATAATGATAGATGAGACAAAAGCATCAGCTTATAGATAGATAGATAGATAGATAGATAGATAGATAGATAGATAGATAGATAGATAGATAGATAGATAGATAGATAGATAGATAGATAGATAGATAGATAGATGTACAAGTTTCTATGTAAGTTATACACTCTTAAATATTTGCACCCCTACTCCTTCACTCTTCCACCAACCCTAAAACCACTCCTTTCCCTCGCTCTGTCTTCTTTCAGTTCATGAAGTTAAACAGCTGCTTGTCAGCTGTCATTACTTGTTAGCAGGTTTAGCATCTATTCATTCCGGTTTCATATTTAACACCACTTCCTTCAATGTAAAAACTGTGCTGATTTTTTTTCTATATTGTACCTAAAGTCTGTCTTTTATATTCTAACTTTTTTGTGTGTCTCCATCAAGTAAACAGATTGAGCGTGCTTTTATTCAGTCCTGCATGGTACGTTTACTTGGTGGTGTTGTTGAGAGGGCGGTCAATTGTGCAACGCAAACAGCTCCATCGATGCGGAAACGTCTTCGCTGATTTGCAGCCCTCCTGTTGCTAATTGATGGACAAATCGATCTGGTGGTTTTGCCACTTAAATTCGCAGTGGAGCGGCCGTTATCAATCAGTCTGCAGGAGGACGCATTTCTTTAGGAGTCTGGCACAATGAAAAGAATAAACAAACATCTGGAGATAACATGCTTTTTTATTTATTTATTTATTTTGTATTTTTTTTTTACATGTTACACATTTAGGGAACAAAAAAGCCTTTTAAATGCTATCAGTCATCTGTGAAAACATCCACACACACACACACACACACACACACACACACACACACACACACACACACACACACACACACACACACAGACAGATGTGAGGATAAATCCAGAGGTCTGATAGGTTTGGATGTGTCAGTAGCATCTGCAGTAGCAGTGATTTGTGTGTGTGTGTGTGTGTGTGTGTGTGTGTGTGTGTGTGTGTGTGTGTGTGTGTGTGTGTGTGTGTGTGTAGAACTCTTATCACCACTGGCCTTATCTCCATGTAGCAGGTTCCTCTGTAAACAGCAGTGTTGTGCCCAGATCTCTCCACACACTCCTCACCTTCGGCACCTCTTGGTTATTTCGGGCTGGTGGTGAGCAGTGATGCGCGACTCTGCTTTTTTTCCAGACCTTTGACCCATATTTGTGAAAAATTAACCCGCACCTGCATGACCTGGTTAAAAAATGAGAAATGTAATGCCTACACACCGAACTGTGCTGGAAATAAAGAGTTTTTTAGAGCACATTTTATTCACATGCTCTAGCACACAGGGCTTCAAAATTAAATAGGAAAATAAAACTAAACAACATCAAACAAGATACGGGTCACTTCAACTTCATCCACACTTACTAGAAAATAAAAAAAAAAAAATCTCATGTTAAGTAAACATATTTGCACTATTTGGGACAAAGGCTTGTGGACACCTGACCACATGTGCTTGTGAACATACCATTCCACATTTAGTCCCCATTTGCTTTTATGATACACTCCACGCTTCTGGGAAGATGTTACATTAGATTTTGTAGTGTTGTTGTGGAGATTGGTGCTCATTCAATGAGTGTCCAATCACGCCATACTGACCAGTCCCTGACTAGTCTGTCTGAGCACAACCTGCATGCAGGACAGATAAGCAGGGAGTGGCTTTGTTGTTGAGGTTGTAGGAGTGGGAAGACCAGAGGACTCATAACAAAGACAAGGGCATCCACAATATATCTAATGAGTGTCTGCTTATTACCCGGGAAACCTTTCCATAGCAGACGAACAGCTGCTCTGACTTCCTCCACTGGCTCGTCCTGTGGAGGTATGTGTCTAGTGCTCGCACACTGGATTTTAAAGAGTGGATTTTGCTTTTCCTTGTTAGGGGCTAGGAAAGGAGGAGGGCAGAATGCCTGCAAAAAACAACAGGTCGTGAGGGAGCCGCAAGCACCTTAGGCACATACCCTGGTACAGGATTAACCTATGGGCCACCTCGGCTAAGGGCTTAAAGGGGAGTTTAAGATAAGCCACCAGCACAACGGCCAAGTCCTACACAAGCACTCTGGGTTGTGTCTCGGGCCTCAGCCTCCAGGTACCGCGTAGAAAACATGTCATGAGGGGGGTGTTTCCCCAGCAACTGCCCCGCTAGCGGGATACAATAAGCTGTGGTAGCGGAAACTTAAACCTTCAGGGTTGACAGAGCCAATCCTGTGGCACAGGAACTGGGTCCAACTAGGTGGTTGTCCTGCATCATTAATAAACAAGCTACAGTTAGTCCAGAATGCAGCAGCCAGAGTTCTTACTAGGTTGAGAAAATATGACCATATAACCCCAATCTTATCATCCCTACACTGGCTACCTGTTAAGTTTCGAATCAACTACAAAATACTGCTGCCTACTTACAAAACACTAAATGGTTTAGCTCCCATGTATCTATCCAGTATTCTAACACGCTACAATCTGTCTTGCTCCCTGAGATCTTAAAACTACTTCTAATAGTTCCTAGAATAGCTAGTCCACTAAAGGCGGTAGATCATTCTTACATTTAGCTCCTAAACTTTAGAATAGTCTTCCCGACAGTGTTCGGGGCTCAGACACACTCTCCTAGTTTAAGTGCAGATTAAAAACGTATCTTTTTTAGCAAAACTTACACATAACACACATTACATCATAACCTTGTGCTCCAGTACATCTGATCACATGCACATTATCATCTTGTGCTGTTAATATTATGAAAAGCAGCTACGTTAATTCCTCTCCACTGCTTCTCTTTCTCTACCCATCCCGAGGCATCCTGAGGTTGCTCCAGCCCCAGTCATGTCCCACCTCATGAAGATTTAAAGAAGTACAGTGAGGAAAATAAGTATTTATACACCCTGCTATTTTGCAAGTTCTCCCACTTAGAAATCATGGAGGGGTCTGAAATTGTCATCGTAGGTGCATGTCCACTGTGAGAGACATAATCTAAAAAAAATTAAAATCCAGAAATCACAATGTATGATTTTTTAACTATTTATTTGTATGATACAGCTGCAAATAAGTATTTGAACACCTGTCTATCAGCTAGAATTCTGACCCTCAAAGACCATGCCTTTAAAATGTCCACCTCCAATACATTTATTATCCTAAATTAGATGCACCTGTTTGAGGTTGTTAGCTGCATAAAGACACCTGTCCACCCCATACAATCAGTAGGAATCCAACTACTAACATGGCCAGGACCAAAGAGCTGTCCAAAGACACTAGAGACAAAATTGTACACCTCCACAAGGCTGGAAAGGGCTACGGGGAAATTGCCAAGCAGCTTGGTGAAAAAAGGTCCACTGTTGGAGCAATCATTGGAAAATGGAAGAAGCTAAACATGACTGTCAATCTCCCTCGGACTGGGGCTCTATGCAAGATCTCACCTCGTGGGGTCTCAATGATTCTAAGGAAGGTGAGAAATCAGCCCAGAACTACACGGGAGGAGCTGGTCAATGACCTAAAAAGAGCTGGGACCACCGTTTCCAAGGTTTCTGTTGGTAATACACTAAGACGTCATGGTTTGAAATCATGCATGGCATGGAAGGTTCCCCTGCTTAAACCAGCACATGTCCAGGCACGTCTTAAGTTTGCCAATGACCATTTGGATGATCCAGAGGAGTCATAGGAGAAAGTCATGTGGTCAGATGAGACCAAAATAGAACTTTTGGGTCATAATTCCACTAAACGTGTTTGGAAGAAGAAGATTGATGAGTACCATCCCAAGAACACCATCCCTACTGTGAAGCATGGGGGTGGTAGCATCATGCTTTAGGGGTGTTTTTCTGCACATGGGACAGGGCGACTGCACTGTATTAAGGAGAGGATGACCGGGGCCATGTATTGCGAGATTTTGGGAAATAACCTCCTTCCCTCAATTAGAGATTAGAAGATGGGTCGAGGCTGGGTCTTCCAACATGACAATGACCCGAAGCACACAGCCAGGATAACCAAGGAGTGGGTCTGTAAGAAGCATATCAAGGTTCTGGCGTGGCCTAGCCAGTCTCTAGACCTAAACCCAATAGAGAATCTTTGGAGGGAGCTCAAACTGCGTGTTTCTCAGCAACAGGCCAGAAACCTGACTGATCTAGAGAAGATCTGTGTGAAGGAGTGGGCCAAAATCCCTCCTGCAGTGTGTGCAAACCTGGTGAAAAACTACAGGAAACGTTTGACCTCTGTAATTGCAAACAAAGGCTACTGTACCAAATATTAACATTGACTTTCTCAGGTGTTCAAATACTTATTTGCAGCTGTATCATACAAATAAATAGTTAAAAAAAAATACATTGTGATTTCTGGATTTTCTTTTTTTTTATTATGTCTCTCACAGTGGACATGATTTCTAAGTGGGAGAACTTGCAAAATAGCATGGTGTTTAAATACTTATTTTCTTCACTGTAGATGCCGACCCCGCAAACATCCAAAACCATCTAGAGATGTACCAGTGCCACTTGGATCCCACTTTATGTGGAGTTTTAACATTAGACTTCTTTGAGTGTTTAAAGGCTCTGGCTCTGGTGTTTGATTTATGATGACTGCAAATGTTGAGTTGTTTAATGAGTTGCTTAGTAGCTCCTAGTTTTATAATCACAAATGACTGTAAAAGACTGTAAGACATAATCTTACATTTCAGTGCTCATGTTAGTTCTCACTTTTCAGTGTTCTGTATTGTTTAAAGATTTATAATCACACTCTTGATGTCACCCAAATGATGTTGGGTTCCCCTTTTAATTCTGGTTCCTCTCAAGGTTTCTTCCTCATAACATCTAAGGGAGTTTTTCCTTTCCACAGTCGCCATTGCTTGCTCATTAGGGATGAATGCACACCATACACCTTAACTCTTAAAATTCTGTTGCTGCTTTGAGCAGAGCAATAAGGGTAAAGGCGTACAGACATAGCTTCGGCCACATCGTGACACCTGTGTACAGACCCCCAGGGCCCTACGCTGATTTTCTTCATGAGTTTGCTTGTTTTCTCTCAGACCTCCTGATCAGCTTTGATAAAGTGCTGCTTGTAGGAGATTTTAATATTCATGTGGATGATGAAAACGATGCCCTAGGATTATCATTTGTCGATTTACTAAACTCTTTTGGAGTTAAACAAAACGTCACCAGACCAACCCACCGTTTTAACCACACACTAGACTTAATAATATCCCACGGAGCAGACGTCACTGATATAAATATTTTACCTCAGAATGATGACATCACAGACCATTATCTCCTACTGTACACACTACCGGTAGAGCAGATTAACCGTGTTTCACCACGGTATCGACTTGGTAGGACTATTATTCCAACCACTAAGGACAGATTCATAAATAACCTGCCTGATTTATCTCAGTTTCATATTAAACCCATAACTGCTGATCATCTTGATGAGATGGCAAACAACATAGACCTTATCCTCACTAGCACTTTAGACACTGTTGCCCCCATCCGGTTAAAAAAGGTTCGAGAACAAGCACCTGCACCTTGGTATAATAGTCATACGCATGCCCTAAAGAGAACAGCACGTAATCTGGAGAGAAAATGGAGGAAAACTAAATTGGAGGTATTTAGAATTGCGTATAAAGACAGTATGCTGAGCTACAGACAGGCGCTAAAAGCTGCTAGAGCTAAACACCTGAGCAAACTCATAGAAAATAACAAAAACAACCCCAGGTTCCTTTTCAGTACAGTCGCTAAATTAACAACAAATCAGGGATCTGAAAAATGTGTTCCATCACAGTTTAGTAGTGAAGACTTTATGAATTTCTTCACTGAAAAAATAGATAACATTAGAAAAACAATTGTGGCAGTTCAACCTCTGACAGCATCTCCCGACACAATCGTACTTACAACCCCACAACTACACTGTTTTACATGTATAGGACAGGAAGAGCTGTATGATGCTATTATGAAAGCTAAATCAACAACATGTCAGTTAGATCCAATTCCCACTAAACTACTGAAGGAAGTGTTATATACAGCTGGTGAGCCTCTTTTAAATATTATTAACTCCTCACTATCGTTAGGTCATGTCCCTAAATCCCTCAAGTTAGCAGTTATTAAGCCCCTCATTAAAAAACCTAATCTGGATCCAAACACGCTATCGAATTACAGACCAATTTCAAATCTCCCATTTATGTCTAAGATTTTAGAAAAGATTGTCGCTGCCCAGCTATGTAACCACTTGCAGGAGAACAATATCTTTGAAGAGTTTCAGTCAGGTTTTAGGCCCCATCATAGCACAGAAACTGCTCTAGTTAAAATCACTAACGACCTGTTTTTAGCTTCAGACCAAGGCTACATCTCCCTATTAGTTTTACTAGATCTTAGTGCTGCGTTCGACACTATAGATCATGATCTTCTCCTCGATCGCTTACAGAATTACATCGGTATTCAGGGACAGGCATTAAGCTGGTTTAAATCCTACCTGTCCAATCGTTACCATTTCGTAGATTTAAATGGAGAGCTATCCAGAATAATGCTAGTAAATTATGGCGTGCCACAAGGGTCAGTTCTGGGACCCCTGCTTTTTACAATATACATGCTTCCATTAGGAAATATTATTAGAAGGCATGGAATTAGCTTCCATTGTTATGCTGATGATACCCAGCTATATATTTCATCCAAACCAGGCGATACAGCTCAATTAGCTCGCATAACTGAGTGTGTTGAAGAAATAAGAGATTGGATAACCCATAACTTTCTGCTATTAAATTCTGATAAAACGGAGATTTTGCTTATCGGCCCAAAAAATAGTACACAGAAGCTCCAGCATCTCAGCCTGCATTTAGACGGTTGTTCTGTAACTACTAGTTCAACGGTAAAAGACCTGGGAGTTATTTTAGACAGCAACTTATCTTTTAAAAATCACATCAATCAAGTTACAAAAACAGCCTTCTTTCACCTTAGAAATATTTCTAAGCTAAGAAATATGTTATCTATATCTGATGCAGAGAAGCTCGTCCATGCGTTTATGACCTCTAGAATAGACTACTGTAATGCATTACTAGGTGGATGTCCTGCATCATTAATAAACAAGCTTCAGTTAGTTCAGAATGCAGCAGCAAGAGTTCTTACTAGGTCAAGAAAATACGATCATATAACCCCAATCTTATCGTCCCTACACTGGCTTCCTATTAAGTTTCGAATAGACTACAAACTACTGCTACTCACTTATAAAGCACTAAATAGTTTGGCTCCCATGTATCTATCCAGTCTCTTAACACGCTACAATCCGTCACGCTCCCTGAGATCTCAAAACTCTGGGCTTCTAGTAGTTCCTAGAATAGCAAAGTCCACTAAAGGCGGTAGAGCATTTTCACATTTAGCTCCTAAACTCTGGAATAGTCTTCCTGACAGTGTTCGGGGTTCAGATACACTCTCCCAGTTTAAGTGCAGATTAAAAACATATCTTTTTAGCAAAGCCTACACATAACACACATCACACACATCACATCACAACCTTGTGCTCCAGAACATCTGATCACATGCACATTATCAACTTGTGCTGTTAATATCATGAACAGCAGCTACGCTAATTCCTCTCCACTGCTTCTCTTTCTCTCCCCATCCCGAGGCATCCTGAGGTTTGGCCAGCTCCAGTCACGTCCCACCTCGTGAAGATTATGGACCTATGGATGATCATGGAGAAGTAGATGCCGAGTGTTTAAAGGCCCTGGCATGGAGAAGCTGATGCTGGATCTATGATGATCACAAATTGTTCTGTATTGTTGAAAGATTTATGACCAAACTTTTGATGTCACCCATATGAGGATGGGTTCCCCTTTGAGTCTGGTTCCTCTCAAGGTTTCTTCCTCATATCATCTAAGGGAGTTTTTCCTTGCCACTGTCGCCACGGCTGCTCATCAGGGACAAACGCACACCATTCACCTTCACTGTTGTTTTCTGTAAAGCTGCTTTGAGACAATGTCTGTTGTGAAAAGCGCTATACAAATAAACTTGACTTGACTTGACTTGACATCCGCACCATGGAGTCCAGCCCCAATTGGGAGAGAGAGAGAGAACCAGAGGGAACAGTGCAGTCCCCCTTTTTGCAAACAGATCCACTTGGGCTCTGCCATATATACTCCACCACCTCGGGGTGGAGCCTCCATTCTGATATAAACCGCTCTCAATGGAGGAGTTATCCCTTGGACCATGGGAGGATCTGCCGCGCCGCCCCGTTCAGGGGGGGGAGTCAATGTATAAAACCACCTGGCGACCTCTTAGGTCTCAGTGGAGGTGTTCTAGTAGCAAGAACACGGCCATTATCTCCAGGCAGTTTATGTGCCCTGAAAAATGTGACTTGTCCCACTGACCTTGGGTGGAGCGGGCACTCATGAAAACTCCCCCCCCTCAAAAGGGGTTGCATCCATTGTTAGCTTTATGCAATGACAAAGAGCTCCCAAGATGGGGCATTGAGACAGAAACCTATGTTCTTTCCATATATCTAAGGTTCGAAGAGCTCCCCTAAGACCTTGATAGTACGGAGTGGGTTGCCACCTTGGGAGAACCCTCTACCTCTGAACCACCACTGGAGGGGTCTTAAATGGAGGAGGCCAAGTGATATAACACTTGCCGCTGCTGCTATGAGACCGAGAAGCCTCTGGAACTGCCTCACAGTCAGTGATTGGACTGCTTTTACTCTCTTGACCTCAGTGAGTATGACTTCGATCCGGGCAGAAGACAATTGTGCCCGCAACATGATCGAGTCCAACACTATGCCCAAGAAGGTGGTTCTCTGTACTGGAGAAAGCACACCCTTCTTTGCGTTTAGTCTTAACCCCATTTCCTTCATGTGGGCAAAAATGTCATCTCGATGCCGGACCGATATTAGCTCAGATCGAGCTAATACCAACCAATCGTTGATAGTTTAAAATGCACTAATGCTGCATTCATGCACTTGGTGAAGGTGCGGGGTGAGAGTGCTAGGCCAAACGGGAGGACCGATATTGGTAAGCTTCACCCCCGAAAGCAAACCTTAGGCACCTCCTGTAAGTAGGAAGGATGGCTATGTGGAAATGGGAGTCCCTTAGATCTATTGTAACAAAACAGTCCTTGTACTTGATCTGAGACACGGTCTCCCTGAGAGTAAGCCTCCTGAACCTAAACCTCACGAGTGAGCGGTTTAAGGAGTGCAGATCTAGGATCCGCCGCTTTCTGCAATCTTTCTTTGAAATAATGTAGTACTGGCTGTAGTACCCTGACTCTCTGACCAAGGGAGTAACCACCTTGATGGCCCCTTTTCATAGGAGGGTGCGCACGGACCAGAGCTTGTTTGTGTCCCACCATGGCGGGACACAACTCGTTGTACCAGTAAGGAGAGGACCCAAACTGAATCGAGTAGCCCCTCTACTGTGCGCAGGACCCACCGAGATATGTCTGGCAGGCCTTCCTAAGTTGGCAGGAAATCTCTTAGGGGAACTGGCCCTGTGAGAGAGCGTCAGGGAAGTACCACTAAAATGCTGCCATGGTCTCCTGAACCTGTCGGCGATCGCCCTTATCAAGTCAAGTCAAGTCAAGAGGCTTTTATTGTCATTACTACTATACACACTTACCTACAGCGTCGCCTGAACAGGCCAGGAGGGGCCACTGAGGCATTCAGAAGAAAAAATCCCTGTTGGGAATGTCTGCTTACAGGGTGAGCCACAGAAGCCTTTTCTAGAGCTGACATGGGCCGACCAACAGCCCACGCCGTAACTTTATGGCCCTGAAGGGTTAGGTCGCAGCGTGACATAACTCCTAATTGTCAGCCCCAGAGCCGAATCCCTTGTCCATCTCTCATAGCAGGTCAGCCTGGTATGCCTGCAACACACTTATCGAGTGGAGGCAACCCCCGGCCTGACCTTTCACGTATGCCCTACCTACTAGAGCCGAAGTGGCTTTTGTAGACAATACCGAAGCTTATCCAGCTTGCTGGGAACGCGTTGCTTCTGCTTCTCATCAGGCCAAGCTAGCTTAGTGAGGGCCCACGTCACTACCTGCAGGAGCTCTTCAAACAGCACAGGCTGTGAGAAGTCCGTAGGCTCACTAGCATCCGACAATTCTCCCTCTTTGGAGGAAGAAATATGAAGCTCCACGTTACACGCGCCGGAAGAAACCACTAAAGCAAGTGCTTTCCTTGGGGAACGGGAGCTCGGCCCAGCAGGGGAGGCTGGAGAGGACTCATTCCTTTTAATGCCTTCTGCTAGGTTGGCCTGCGAGCCCCGCAACCCTCAGCACCACTTCGCCTCGGCAGGTGGGACCCGAGCCACGAGGGAGAGCATAGCCACACGGCTAAAAAATGCTAACAGTTGACTCCCTTGAGAGCCGACTAAGCATGCTTCTATGCTAAGCAAACAACACATCGGCTCTGTGTTTCCCACCCCGAATGAAGCAGGGAAAGGAGGAACATGCAGTCGGAATTCTGCTTGCATTGTAAGCTCATGGCAGCAAAGATTTACACACAAAGCGCTTACCCAAACAGAAAAAGCTAATGTCTTTCTTATTACGCTCCCATTTTGTAGCTTCCCGGTTAGCGTGAAGTCGCCCGCCAATGACATCACAACTGCCTATTGGCCAGATTTTACACGTGATATAGAGCCTTAACAACGCGAGGTGTACCCAAAGCGTTTTCGACGCAGCTTGAGTTCCTGAAAGGCAACATTGAATTCTACCACATCCAAATACATACAATTGTGTGCCTCCATTTCTGTAGGAACAGTTTGACAAAAACCACATCTGGCTGGAAAATATATAAACAATCAGAAAAAGAAAGCAACCAAAGATTACCTTTCCTTAGTGCATGATTTGACCGGTCAATATTACCCAAATAATGTTTCACCTTTCTGATTTATGATGTGTATTTTTAAAACCTTTTTATTTCCAAATATCCAGGTAATTCATACACATCAAACAGTTTTGATTCAGTGTGTACCTGTTTGTGAATATCAGATTGCTTCACATTTATTGGAATAAAATGCTAAAACATTGATAATAGTTACTTTCACTATTACTTTCTGTATATTTATAATATATATTGTAGATTAGGGTTAATTTGCAAGAATAAATCAAGCATAATTCAATTAAGTAGCTAAATAAAAGTCTTTAAATAAAAGTGATTAATTATTAAGTGGATTCAAGAAATACTATTTTATATATATATAGAGAGAAAAATAGCGAAGATGTGATTCACCCCCACAGTCAAACATGGAGACGGAATTTTAATGGTTTGGGTTTGTTTTGGAGCAGGGAATGTTGAATTTTTTATTTCGAGTGAAATGAACAATGAACCAACATGGCTACCAACATGGCTACCCAAAACATGCGTCTAAGCTCTGTAGGTGTTATTTCGAGAACAAACAGTGGGCTGGATTGATATCTATTATTTAATGGCCTGCCCAGTTACTGAACCCAAACCTTATTGAACTGGTCTGGGATGAAAGTTTACAAAGAAATCTCATACTAGCGAAGAACACCTTTGGCACATTTTACTTGAGGCATGAAGTATTTCAGCTTAATCTTTCAAACAATTTAATATACTACTGATACTGATTCAGTACCTCTAATTAGACTTATATAGGAACTCTGTGTAACTCTTTTGTCTTCTTTACACATAATAATGAGTCAACAACTTGTCAAAAAAATCTCAACAATGTAATATAATTTATAGACACTTACAGACTATCGTCTCCATTACTACCATTTTATTGGATGGTCTACTACAGAGCTCTTGATTTTTCATACCATCTATAAGCTCATCAGGATTTCAGTTGCAGTCCATGTCAAATCAAATGAAGGGATTTATTAATGTCATTGAAATGTTAAGATTTACTTGATAAGCTGCTTCATGCCAGTGTGCTGATGAGTTCTACAGTGTCTAAACCAGACTTTTCAAATAGAGGGTTTGAACTGTGTAGATCAGGGGTGTCAAACTCAATTGCACAGGGGGCCAAAACTCAAAGCATTTTAAGGATAAACATTTATTGAACACATTGAAACTAAATGTTTTTGTTACATAAATATGAATAAAAACAGACAAATAAACTTAAACTTCAAATAACTTAAAATATTTTGCTCTCCATTAAAATATCTCCTGTCGAAAGTTAGAAATATGAACATGCTGCAATAAAATTGTGCATTTAAGTAAACGTTAAAATAACAACAAATCAAAACAATAAGATTTATTTGCTCTTATGCCATTTTATAAAAAAATAAACTTAAACTTTTAATAACTTAAAATGTTTTGCTTTCCGTAAAAAACATCTCTGTCAAAATTATACAAATTTAAAATATGAACATGCTGCAAAAACACCCTGGGAATATATATAAAATTTGTGCTTTTCAGCAAAAGTAAAAAAAAAAAAAAACAAATCAAAACATTCAGTTTTCTTTGCTCTTATGCCATTTTGTCAGAGCTGGATGTTTGGCATCTTTTTTTGGCAACAAGTTCGTTTAGGTTTGGTGTGAGGTCATGTGTTGTGGAGATGTTTTGTTAATCTTCATAGATATGTGCAAACAAACATGCACCAGGTTTGAGCCGCATGTAGACGGCACTGGGGCATTGCTTCAGGAATGGAGCGAAAATCTGTATGGGCCTTTCAGTGTCGTACTTTGTATTAGTGTCTCATTACACTGAAGCTCAATCAGCTTCATCTGAATCTGTACAGCTGCAGTTTCCACATCAACGCCAAATGGGTTGCGAAGCAGCTTAAAATTCTTTTTTTGTGCTTAAAAGTCACCCAACCCAGCCATTATGGATGCACAAGCCAGTGCACTCTTAGTGCCGGTCCCAAGCCCGGGTAAATGGGGAGGGTTGCGTTAGGAAGGGCATCCAGCGTAAAACATGTGCCAAATCAAATATGCGGATCACAAATGAGAATTTCATACTGGATCGGTCGAGGCCCGGGTTAACAATGACCGCCACAGGTATCGTTAGCCGACAGGGTACCGGTGGAAATTGGGCTACTGTTGGCCGAAGAAGGGGAAGGAGAGGAGGAAGACGTCTACAGATACGGCAGGGAAAGGAGCAGTGCAGGAGAGTGGAGGTTCGGGTTGGTACTTTAAATGTTGGTACTATGACGGGTAAAGGGAAAGAGGTAGCTGATATGATGGAGAGAAGAAAGGTAGATATGCTGTGTGTTCAGGAGACCAAGTGGAAAGGGAGTAAGGCCAGGAACATTGGAGGTGGATTTAAACTGTTTTATCATGGTGTGGATGGAAAGAGAAATGGTGTAGGGGTGATTCTGAAGGAAGAGTACAGTAAGAGTGTAGTGGAGGTGAAGAGAGTTTCTGATAGGGTGATGATCGTGAAGGTGGAAGTTAAAGGGATGATGATAAATGTCATCAGTGCCTATGCTCCACAAGTTGGCTGTGAGATGGAGGAGAAGGAAAAATTCTGTGAATTAGATGAAGTGGTAGATAGTGTACCTAGAAAAGAACGATTGGTGATTGGGGCAGACTTAAATGGGCATGTAGGTGAAGGGAACAGAGGTGATGAGGAGGTGATGGGTAGGTATGGTTTTAAGGAGAGGAATGTGGAAGGGCAAATGGTGGTAGATTTTGCTAAAATGATGGAAATGGCAGTGGTGAACACTTATTTTAAGAAGAAGGAGGATCATAGGGTGATGTATAAGAGTGGAGGAAGGTGCACACAGGTGGACTATGTGCTATGCAGGAGATGCAACCTGAAGGAGATTGGAGACTGAAAGGTGTTGGCAGGGGACAGTGTAGCTAGACAGCATCGGATGGTGGTCTGTAGGATGGTTTTGGAGGCAAAGAAGAAGAGAAGGAGAGTGAGGACTGAAAGAAGAATAAGATGGTGGAAACTTAAGGAGGAAGAGTGTAGTGTGAGGTTCAGGGAAGAGGTCAGACAGAGGCTCGGTGGTGTTGAAGAGGTGCTGCATGATTGGGCAACTACTGCAGGAGTGATGAGAAAGGCAGCTAGAAAAGTACTTGGTGTGACATCTGGAAATAGAAAGCAAGACAAGGAGACGTGGTGGTGGAATGAGGAAGTGCAGGAGAGCATAAGGAGAAAGAGGTTGGCAAAACAGAAGTGGGATAGACAGAGTGATGAGAAAAGTAGGCAGGAGTACAAGGAGATGCGGCAGAAGGTAAAGAGGGATGTGGCAAAAGCCAAGGATAAGGCATATGAGAAGCTGTATGAGAGGTTGGACACTAAGGAAGGAGAAAAGGATTTATACCGATTGGCCAGGCAGAGGGACAGAGCTGGGAAGGATGTACTGCAAGTTAGAGCAATAAAGGATGGAAAGGGAAATGTGTTGACTAGTGAGGAGAGTGTGTTAAGAAGGTGGAGGGAGTATTTTGAGCAGCTGATGAATGAGGTTGGATGATGTGGAGTTGGTGAAGCAGGATGTAGATAAGATTAGTAAGGAGGAAGTGAGAGCAACGATTAAGAGGATGAAGAGTGGAAAGTCGGTTGGACCAGATGACATACCGGTAGAAGCATGGAGATGTTTAGGAGAGATGGCAGTGGAGTTTTTAACCAGGTTGTTTAACAGGATTTTGGAAGGTGAGAAGATGCCTGAGGAATGGAGAAGAAGTGTGCTGGTACCGATCTTTAAGCATAAAGGAGATGTGCAGTCTTGCAGTAACTACAAGGGAATTAAGTTGATCAGTCACACCATGAAGTCAGGTGTGTCAGAGAAGTATGTGAGGGTGGTGCAGGACATGTATGAGGACAGTGTGATGGCAGTGAAGTGTGCAGTAGGTACGACAGACTGGTTCAGGGTGAAGGTTGGACTGCATCAAGGATCGGCCCTGAGCCCTTTCCTGTTTGCAGTGGTGATGGACAGGTTGACGGACGAGGTCAGACAGGAGTCTCCCTGGACTATGATGTTTGCGGATGATATTGTGATTTGTGGTGAGAGTAGGGAGCAGGTTGAGAAGAGCCTGGAGAGGTGGAGATATGCGTTGGAGGGAAGGGGAATGAAAGTCAGTAGGAGTAAGACAGAGTACATGTGTGTGAATGAGAGGGAGGGCAGTGGCATTGAGTAAAAGACAGGAGATGGAGCTGGAGGTAGCAGAGCTGAAGATGTTAAGGTTTTCGTTGGGAGTGACGAGGATGGACAAGATTGGAAATGAGTTTATTAGAGGGACAGCGCATGTAGGATGTTTTGGTGACAAGGTGAGGGAGGCGAGATTGAGATGGTTTGGACATGTGCAGAGGAGGGACATGAATTATATTGGTAGAAGAATGCTGAGGATGGAGCCACCAGGTAGGAGGAAAAGAGTAAGGCCAAGGAGAAGGTTCATGGATGTGGTGAGGGAAGACATGCAGGTAGTTGGTGTGAAAGAGGCAGATGTAGTGGACAGGGTGGTATGGAGACGGATGACTCGCTGTGGCGACCCCTAATGGGAGCAGCCGAAAGAAGAAGATGTGCTTAAAAGTCACCCAAACCCAAAACTTAGGGCAAATTTGGAAACACTGTTGCGCCGACTTGATTCAACATTAATTGGCAACAGAGAAAGGGAGAGGCGAGGTGCACTGGTGCATTTGTGTCTCCCATAAGAGCAGCATTACTTGAAATGCCTTCACTGCATCATACATGTCAGTGATTAGAGCTGAAGCACTGCATTATGGGATCTGTAGTTTGTGTTATCAGCGCTTCATATCACTGGGCCCTTAATAACAATAATAATAAATATATATAAAATGATCTTGCAGGCCGGATATAATTGTACGTCGGGCCGGATGTGGCCCGTGGGCCATGAGTTTGACACATATGATGTAGATAGTAAAAGGAGACCAAACCAAGGCCCTCAGATTTCAAATCAAATTTTAAAAACAGTTTGAAAAATAAAGCATGCCCAATAGCCCATTTTAGGCATATAAGACTTGAAAATGTATCTACAACAACAGAATACCATAAAATTATCTTCCTTGTTGCACTCTGGCAAACTTCTGTCTTTTTGTCTCCACTACCATGGCCTTCCAATATGGCCGACACAGCTGCCAACTCACAGGTTACACATATTTTCCCACTCAGGGATTCCCAGCTACTAATTAGGTACAGTTGTAGCCAATCACACACAGATGCACTATAAATAGATTTTTCTGTAACTTTCTATGATACTTACTCCGAAGACTTCCTGAGCCATGCTGAATTATGTATTGCAGGGGTGTGAAATCTTTCCACAAAGGGCCAGTTTGGGTGCAGGTTTTCATTCTAAGCATTAGGAGCCACACATAATAGTCAATGAAAATTAAAATAATTAGATGCTAACAGGTAGAATTTGCTGTGGACTTGCTTGGTTGGAATGAAAACCTGCACCCAAACTGGCCCTTTGTGGAAATGATTGGACATCCCTAAAGTTTTTGGATTATCCCATAAAGCTTTCTGTGTGGGCTTCTGGATTTGGATTCCTCTTGCACCATTTGTTACTCTGTTTGCTCATTGCCAAAACTTTGCCTGGTTCTGACCATGAGTCCTGCCTGATGATCAGTTTAAAAAATAAAAAAATAAAGTGCCTCATCTGCACTTGCATCTGCCTGTGTGAGTTTGTATGCTATTTTTACTATTTACCTTATAAATGTATGTTTGTCCCTAATGAGTGAGCCGGTGGCAACAGTGGCAAGAAAAAACTCTCTTAGATGGCATGAGGAAGAAACCTTGAGAGGATCCAGACTCATAAGGAACTGTTCTGTTATTGGTTAATTCCCTCACATGTCCTTATTGTGCACCATTTTTAATCAACCCCTTTGATTAGCTTGTGTATTGCTACACTTGCATTTCCATTTTTAACATTTCAATCTTGATTCCTTACTCATTTTCACTTTTTAGCTATTTTACATTGTTTGCTTCTATTTCATGATCTGGATTTGACACCTTCTACCTGCCACTGTGTCCACCTGTCTTCTAATTACATGACAGATCTAAAGATCCAGTAGGAGCAGGCTGCGTTAAACTGAAGAAATGTATATTGGAAAAAGACCAGGTTATGTACAAGTATTCCTATTAATGTAGTAAGTTAGGATAAACCAATGCGTGTCATTTTGTAGCTTTATTTAGCTAGTTAGGCCAAGCCACCAAAAACCTACTGTCTCAATGCTGTTCTCATTATCAGCAGCTGACTTTAATATACATTTAGAAATTTATACAATATATAACATGCACTGTATATCCCAGTCGTATATACTTTTATCTGCCAGGGCACAAGTGGGTGCTGTTTTTCATTGTGGTTAATTCCACATGTCATGTATTACATTCTTCCTTACGAGGGAAATATCAAGGTCCGTGACGTCGGAGTGACGTGGGGCCGCCTTCCCGTGGGCTCACCACCTGCAGGAGGGACCGTAAGGGACGGTGCTGTGGGGATTGGGCGGCAGTCGAAGGCGGTGGCCTGCTTAGACTGCTGCCCCCGCGACTCGAATTACGGATAAGCGGGAGAAAATGAATGGATGAATGAATGTATTACATTTGTCTTGTTTTGACTTGTGGTGCTTTGTGAAGCACACTTGGGCTTTGGAAAGGCACTGTATAAAATACATTACTTAATTAGTATTATTAATGTGAATAAAAGGAGGTCAGCTATTCCGGCTTAACAGTGAGAGAGAGAGACACAGAGAAGAGAGAGAGAGAGAGAGAGAGAGAGAGAGAGAGAGAGAGAGAGAGAGAGAGAGAGAGAGAGAGAGCACCGTATTGTGTTGAATTCTTAAATTTCATCAGTCAACGAGTGTTGATTATATTGTATAACAGCAGCTCTGACAGTAGTGCTGCAATGAAGAACACAGTTAATTCTTATTCATTGTTCTTTCTGAAGTAGCAAGTATTTTGCAAGTACTTGAGAGATCTTTCTCTCTTTTTTTTTTTTTTTTTTTTTGCAAATCTTGTTACAGGCCCATCCTCTGCAGAAGATTTCAAATTCTGTCAGGTTTGGATGGAAGAATTTGCTGTACCACTATTTTCAGTTCTCTCCAGAGATATTCCATCAGTTTCTGGCTCTGACTGGACTAATCAGGGACATTCAGAGACTCATCCCAAAGTCACTCCTGCATCGACTTGGCTCTGTGTTTTTTTAGGTCATGTACTTTGATTTGTTAATCTTTCCCTCGATCCTGACAAGCCTCTCAGTCCCTACTGCATGAAATACCTCTTCACAGCGTGATGCTGCCGCCACCGCGTTTCACTGCAAAAAGATGGAATTGGCTGGATGATCTGCGAAGGCCTGGTTTCTTCGTTACTCTTAGCATTCAGGCTAATTAAAAGTCCGTTAGCTCACCAGGCAAGTGAAAGTTCCAGTCTCATGTCACGCTGTCAGAGACTATGTTTAACTCAAGACTATAATGAACTCATTATGTGCATTCATACGGACTATGGGAAAGAAGGCAATGCTTGTACTTGGAAGGGGGTGACTTCATATAGACAGAGTCTAAAGTCTCTCCTGATAATGTTGCTTTTGTTAAGGCATATTATATTTTTATCCCTGTTACCTGAGCAATTATAGCTGGAAACTTTATTATTTCTTCTTTTTCCTCCTCTTTCCACAGGTATTGGGATGTTACTTCTATTCTTCTAGCTAGGGTCCTGCCATTGGTCACTCTGGCTGTCAAACATTTTTAAAGATGACAGAAGCAAACAATAACATTCAGGGGCATGGATACAAAGACTTCATGGTAGCAAGTTTTTTTTTTTTCAAAAAGAAAGGTGTAATGCTGGATTAGATAAGATTAGATAAAATTTTACAGTCATTGTGCAGAGTACAAGTACAGGGTTAATGAAATGCAGTTAATATCCAACCAAAAATGCAAATAGCAATGTATCTAACTAAATAGAATAAAAAATATAAATATACAATAAATGTATTATGGGAGAGTAAAGTGCAATATACAAAAAATACAATAATAATAATAATAATAAGGTGCAAATGTACTGTAAAAATAAACACAGAAGGGTATTATTCGAAACTAACCATAATAAGAAACAAATGCTGGACTGGCATAAAAATCCTGGAGCACTAGAAAAGTCGGGTGCCAGCGGCGGACACAGCGGAACTTGAGGTGAACTGCCATTGGGTAGAATGCCTTGGACGTCAGAAAAGGATGTAGCGTGGAGCGAGCCTTAAGCACTTTCTGGCCGATGTGATGTGGAGCGACGCCCTCTTCGGAGGTCTGAGGCGGGGCGACGCCAGATTATTCTATCAGAAAAGCAAGGGACATGAGTGCATGGCTAGATTATACTGTCAGGAAGTGCGGGTGACTAGGTGAGTGGATGGGAGGACCCAAATGCAGGATGTCAACAGGAGTTAGGTGAAAACAGGCTTTAATAAGAAAAGTATCTGAGCAATATGGCAAAGGCAAAAAAGTCCAAAAACAGTCCAGGGTCAAAAACAGAGGCAAACAGGGTGATGCAGGAAAGACAAAACCAAATCCAAAACAGCTGGCAAACAGAACAATGAAGACAGGGCAGAAACACAAACCAAAAACAGACCAGGGGTCAAAACCAAAACAGAGCAGGACAGGGGTCAGGAACAGGAGCAGAAGCAGGAACAGGTACAGAAACAGGTACAGGTGCAGGAGCAAGAGCAAGAGCAAGAGCAAGAGCAAGAGCAGGAGCGGGAGTGGGAGTGGGAGCAGGAGCATGCAGGGTGGCAAGAATAATCCTTAGGGACTTTGGATGCTGGTGAGATAAGTTTGCCCCCGACCTGGAAGTGTGTACCGCGGAACCGGAAGTGTGCACCATGTGCCCGGAAGATCGTAAAAGTAGTTTCTTATTATACAGAATTAATGCATGTCTTATTTCGGCATTGTTGCCCAGAACACTTAAAGATGTACATTAAATGTTAACCTGTTAGCCTTCGTCACCACTTTTGGCCCTACCTACATTTAAATGTTAACAGTTCCTGAAAAAAGTGGACTACATACACAACTTAAATATCTTTGTAAAGAAAACAAATGTAACTTTTCTTTCTATTATTCAAAGTTGATATTGCTCAAAAGATAAGTTTTAGATAATGAAGTGTCTTGAATATACATTTTCTGCATTGAAAGTTTTTCTTTTTTCTTTTATATATAAATACACGAAATCAGTCCTGGAGCAATCCAGAAAAGTACTTGGTTAAAAGCCACATGACTAATGAGTTTATATATAAAATTTTATGAAGATGTCATGACAAATGAGATTCCTACAAACATTTATCTGAGACTATGCCTGATACTTTTCTCCCTCCCCCTGTTTGAGAGCCACCTGCTAAACTTAGGTGACCATTCATTCAGTCCCTATTCAAATTAATGGCTGATCATTATTGGTATTGTTTTACATGCTTGACTATTGATATTGATGTCCCAGCAACACACACACACACACACACACACACACACACACACACACACACACACACACACTTTTCAAGCAATCTTTTCAGAACATACGGGATTTTTCATTCCCGTTCATATCATCAAGTCTCTATTGGTACTCCACCCCAATAACATTTTCCTTATCTTTTCTTTGTGCAAATCTCTGATAAAACAACTTTTTTTACTTTTTTCTTATTAATAAAACTTTCTTTCGGCTTCTCCCGTTAGGGGTCGCCACAGCGGATCCTCCGCACGTTTGATTTGGCACATGTTTTACGCTGGATGCCCTTCCTAAGGCAACCCTCCCCAATTTATCCGGGCTTGGGACCGGCACTGAGAGTGGCTGGGGATGGTTCCCTGACCGGGGATCGAACCCGGGTCGCAGCGGTGAGAGCGCTGCATCTTAACCACTAGACCACCAGGGGACCTATTGTTTTCTTATTAATATTATTATTTTTTTACTTCGCCCAGTTAGCACGAGCTGGAAACAGCTTTTTGTGCAAAACCGAGAGCTGCATTCACTTCCTGCCAAGCGAGTCATGTGCTGCACTTTTTGACCACTAAGAAATACTAAAGAGTAATACAACTAAGTACTCGCCCACGTAGGGAATAAATTCCTCCCATACATCATTAGAATCCTGCACTCATTGGCTACATACAGATGGAAGTCTAACAATCCTAGTCTTTTAAAAAGCATATAGTGATCCATATGAAGTTCTTGGAGTGAAGCCAGTATGTTGGATGAAGCCACTGATGGATTATATGTTGATGGATGAACAGTTGTTTTACATGGACCAAAGTTTATTTAACTTTTTTTTCTTTTATAAGTTTCTAAACAATCAATGTGTAAATGTATATTAGAACTGGGCCATGCGTTTCACACCAAGGCCTTCAGTGGTGTCCTACTGTACCTGATCAATCACCTGCTTAATACCATCATAATGAAGCCACAGCAGTAAAAACCAAGAAATATTGTACAGAAAAGCAGAAAAGTTTGTGTAAATTCTAGAGGAAAGAAAAACCCAAAGTATAAATGGATTCTAAACAAAACTTTTGAACTGTTCGTGCTGACCTTTTCTCTCGATGCCATCTTTTCTTTAAAAGTTTGTCTTGAAAATGGCATTGAAAGTGTATCTGTGATCTAATCAAATTCTCCTCTCCTCTATTGGCCATTGTGAGAAGAAAAAACAGCTATTAAATCTACACGAATATACATTGTGGTTTGTGTAATTTGCTATAAATGTAGTTTGTGAGCTTTGACTAGTGTGCTCTCACCATCCAATCAAAGTGCATAAAAATACCGTTGGTATTATACAGTACACCTCTTAGACGGCCCAGATGTTGCCAAGTCAAAATCCGATTGGTTAAAGTTACAGTTTCATTAAAATGAACTGTAAACTATGCGTGCCTGCAATGTGTGTGTATGTGTATATATATATATATATATATATATATATATATATATATATATATATATATATATATATATATATATATATATTCACACTGAAGGCATCAAAACTATGAATTAACACGTGGAATTATATACATAACAAAAAAGTGTGAAACAACTGAAAATATGTCATATTGTAGGTTCTTCAAAGTAGCCACCTTTTGCTTAGATTACTGCTTTGCACACTCTTGGCATTCTCTTGATGCCTACTTTGAAGAACCTACAATATGACATATTTTCAGTTCACTTTTTTTGTTATGTATATAATTCCACATGTGTTAATTCATAGTTTTGATGCCTTCAGTGTGAATCTACAATTTTCATAGTCATGAAAATAAAGAAAACTCTTTGAATGAGCAGGTGTGTCCAAACTTTTGTTCTGTACTGTTTAAATAAATATATATGATGATGATGATGATAATAATATAATAATAATAATAATAATAATAATAATAATAATAATAATAATAATAATAATAATAATAATAATAATAATAAAGCAAACCAATGATGTTCACCCTGATTCAGTTTTAGCATGGAGTGAAAACCTTGTGTGTGTGTGTGTGTGTGTGTGTGTGTGTGTGTGTGTGTGTGTGTGTGTGTGTGTGTGTTTGTGTGTGTGTGTGTGTGTGTGTGTGTGTGTGTGTGTGTGTGTGTGTGTGTGTGAAAAAATAGCAGACGGAAATATAAAACATTGCCCAACCTTTCCACAGATAAAACATTTCCAATACTGTTCTGTCACTTTCCCTTGATTGAACACACTCTGTTGAATCCCTTATGCGCCTGTAAGCCGGTTCTATTACTCTATCAGCTTATGTCAGGTGCATTAGGTAAGTATTATATGAATGTTAGATAAAGGATCGATGTTGACTTTTGAGAGCACAAATTACCCAGAAGGCACTGCTCAAATTTTGACAACGCTAAAAGAAAAGTAAAAGATGAAGCTTTTTATGAGTATAAACAGAAGAAGTCTCCTGAGTGATACAGTATTTGCTGGTTTGACTGCTAGATATAAACTGATTTGACTCTAACTGCTAGGGAATGGATAGCTTTGCACTCTGCTATCTATAATCCAGTGATCATTATAGTAAAGAGCATGTAGTAGCTCAGTGTTAGGTGTGACTTGTTAGATAGTTTATATAAATAGATAGCATAGTAGTTTATATAAATATTTTCTTCAAACATAAACATAGAATTGTTCTAATTACAGAAGAATACAAGGAGAGCTAAATTCGAAATTGGTGTTTGTGAGGTATCTATCTGGGGAATATTATCATCCTTTGAATAGGCAATAACCAGCTTGTAATTTTTTTCAATAAAGAAAAACAGTACAATTAACATTAAACAACAAATGCATATAGCAGCACCATAGCTGTTAATAACTTGTGCATCATATGTAACATGTAGAATTGGTTTCCTCAGTCTGCTTTAAATTTGGTAAGAGTGGACAAGTCTAAACAATCCACCGTGCAAAGGTTATTGCAGTTATAACAGCAATTTTCCTCATCCTTTTCAGGTGAAAAATACTTTTTATTTACTGTATTATAATAATAAAAGTTTAGAAATAAGTTTATTAGAGGGACAGCACATGTAGGGCGCTTTGGAGACAAGGTGAGGGAGGTGTGATTGAGATGGTTTGTGGACATGGACATGTGCAGAGGAGGGACATGGGGTATATCCGTAGGAGAACGCTGAGGATGGAGCCACCAGGATGGAGGAAAAGAGGAAGACCAAGGAGGAGGTTTATGGATGTGGTAAGGGAAGACATGCAGGTTGTTGGTTTGGAAGAGGCAGATGTAGAGGACAGGGTGGTATGGAGACGGATGATCCGCTGTGGGGACCCTTGATGGGAGAAGCCAAAAGAAGAAGAAGAAAATTATAATAATAAAAGTGTTGTAAATAAGTGAAGAGAGGGTTCATGTGGCAAACCTAAAAACCTGTATTTATTTATTTAATTAATTTAAATTTAATTTATTTTAAATTAATTAAATAAATTAATAAGTAAATAAATAAATACAGGTTTTTAGGTTTTTCCTTGACTGAAGTCTGTCTCCATCTTGTATGGATTTTATGAACTTCAATTAAAACACTACCATTTTAAATCCAGTCCCCAAAAGTGGAAAATGACAGAAAAAAAACCCAAACATTTAAAGGTTTTGTTGGGACTCCATTGAATAATGAAGCCAACTGCTATTTATATATTCGTTCATTTTCTCTTAAATAACATGCCTTTCTTTATAGCATACATCCTAGTTTCTGCAGTTAATGAGATAATTTTATAAAAATATATTTATTTTTTTGTGAAGTAGTGCTGTTATAAGGTTTAAAGCTGAAAATAAAATCTTGCATAGCTCCTTGCCAGAGATCTGCTGCTGTGACATTCGACAAGTTTTGCACAGACCTCCATGCATTATTTGTCAAAAAAACCAACGATGATACTAAACAAGTCTAAGTTCTGGGGCTACAATGTATTATGTCAAATGTATTGCAAGAAACTACACAACACAATAAATAACATATTAAACAACAGGAAATATCTATGAAAGATTTAGTCTTTAAGCAGTATTGCTGATCCCTTTTATACCCTACTAAAGAACAAAAAATAATATGAAAACCTTTTTATAGACTTTAAAAGGGAGTGAAATTATTAATTAATTGTTCGGATCATGTTTATATATTTAATATTGATCACAAATGGAATCTAAGTGAATTACAACTCTCAGACTGGGATCAATGGACTTTTTTCAAATAACATTTTTAACTGTCTGACTTGTAAACATGGAAAAGTCGAGAAGTGGTAGAGGATGGAAAGATAAGTGAAGCAGTGGTAGAGGATGGAGTGATGAGTAAAGCAGTGGTAGAGGATGGAGTGATAAGTGAAGCAGTATTAGAGGATGGATGAGTTAAGCAGTGGTAGAGGATGGAATAATGAGTGGAGCAGTATTAGAGGATAGGTGGATGAGTGAAGCAGTGGTAGAGGATGGAGTGATGAGTGAAGCAATAATAGCGGATGAAGTGATGAGTGAAGCAGTGGTAGAGGATGGAGTGATGAGTGAAGCAATGGTAGAGGATGAAGTGATGAGTGAAGCAGTGGTAGAGGATGGAGTGATAAGTAACGCAGTGGTAGAGGATGGAGTGATGAGTGAAGCAGTGGTAGAGGATGGAGTGATGAGTGAAGCAGTATTAAATGATAGGTGGATGAGTGAAGCAGTGGTAGAGGATGGAGTGATGAGTGAAACAGTATTAAATGATAGCTGGATGAGTAAAGCAGTGGTAGAGGATGGAGTGATGAGTGAAGCAGTATTAGATGATAGGTGGATTAGTAAAGCAGTGGTAGATCATGGAGTGATGAGTGAAGCAGTGGTAGAGGATGTAGTGATGAGTAAAGCGAAGGTAGATGATGGAGTGATGAGTGAAGCAGTATTAGATGATAGGTGGATGAGTGAAGCAGTGGTAGATCATGGAGTGATGAGTGAAGCAGTGGTAGAGGATGTAGTGATGAGTAAAGCGAAGGTAGAGGATGAAGTGATGAGTGAAGCAGTATTAGATGATAGGTGGATGAGTAAAGCAGTGGTAGATCATGGAGTGATGAGTGAAGCAGTGGTAGAGGATGTAGTGATGAGTAAAGCGAAGGTAGATGATGGAGTGATGAGTGAAGCAGTTTTAGATGATAGGTGGATGAGTAAAGCAGTGGTAGAGGATAGAAGTCATGAGTGAAGCAATGGTAGAGGATGAAGTGATGAGTGAAGCAGTGGTAGAGGATGGAGTGATGAGTGAAGCAGTATTAGAGGATGGATAAGTGAAGCAGTGGTAGAGGATGAAGTGCTGAGTGAAGCAGTGGTAGAGGATGAAGTGCTGAGTGAAGCAGTGGTAGAGGATGGAGTGATAAGTGAAGCAGTATTAGAGGATGGATGAGTGAAGCAGTGGTAGAGGATGGAGTGATGAGTGAAACTGTGGTAGAAAATTTATGAATTTTTTAAGCAGTGGTAAACGATGAAGGGATAAGTAAAGCAGTAGTAAAGGATGGAGGGATAAGTGAAGCAGTGGTAATGGATAGAGGGGTAAGTAAACCAGTGGTAAAGGAAAAAGGGATAAGTGAAGCAGTGGTAACGGATGGAGGTATAAGCGAAGCAGTGGTAAAGGATGGAGGGATAAGTGAAGCGGTGGTAAAGGATAGAGTGGTGAGTAAACCAGAAGTAAAGGATAACGGGATAAGTGAAGCAGTGGTAAAGGATAAAAGGATAAGTGAGGCAGTGGTAAAGGATGGAGGTATAAGTGAAGCAGTGGTTAAGGATGGAGGGATAAGTAAACCAGTGGTAAAGAATAAAGGGATAAGTGAAGCAGTGGTAAAGGATGGAGGAATAAGTGAAGCGGTCGTAAAGGATAGAGGGGTGAGTAAACCAGTAGTAACGGATAACGGGATAAGTGAAGCAGTGGTAAAGGATAAAGGGATAAGTGAGGCAGTGGTAAATGATGGAGGGATAAGTGAAGCGGTGGTAAAGGATAAAGGGGTGAGTAAACCAGTGGTAAAGAATAAAGTGATAAGTGAAGCAGTGGTAAAGAATAAAGTGATAAGTGAAGCAGTGGTAAAGGATGGAGATATAAGTGAAGCAGTGATAGTGGATGAAAGGATAAGTGAAGCTTGTGTAAGAGGATCAATCCTTAATTCCTCTACCACTGCTTCCTTCAACCCCAGTCCAATTCTGGTTTGAACAACCTAATTAAAATGATTATAAATCTTACATCGAAATATTTCACAACTGTTTAAATAGTGCTTCAATATGTAGTTATGGCTGAGGGACAGAAACTAAAGTGTGTGTAATTTTACTGCATATTCTTAACTCAACTGACATCATCACATTGGAATAAAGTTTGTACACTATCAAACCCACAAATCTTGTTCTGATGTCTTTAGCGAAAACTGGTTCCCTGCTTCAGGAAAAGAATAAAAAATGTATAAAAACAATTTGCCAATTTGTTTATAGAAGCCAATGAACCCGAAAAAGTGAAAAACAAAAGAAATCAAAGCAAAGGGTCATAGGGTCAAACTAGCAAAACCGTACATTATTGCTACCTGAGGGTGATCGCCATGTGAGAGAAATCTTTAGCTCTATCTCTTCTTCTCCAGGAGTTTCGTTCAACTGAAACCTTTATGTTAATGGCCGACGGCGACAAGTACACACACACAAAAAATAAATAAATAATACAAAAACGAGAAGGAGAGTTGTGTGACTTATCACACACTTTTATTCTCCTGTAATCCCTCTTTGTTTCAGAGAGACTGCAGAAAAGAAAACACCACACAGCCACGGGCGAAGCTTTCGATTTGGGAGAAACCGCTGCTTTGTTCCGTCTCTCTTTTTCTCTTTCCTCCCACTCTTCTCTCTCCAGAGAAATAGATGAACCATCCAGAGAACAGTGATGTGTGTAATCTCTAATTTTTTGCTAATGGATTGTACTTTGAGTTGCCAGTTGATTAGTTAGTAGGTCAGTATGGCGAATAAAATTGGCAAATCAGCGTAAACAATTTTGCCCAAAAAAGGGATTGGGATAGGAATAGATAATGATCCTCACACTGTGGTGGGTATTGTAGTATGACAGGCTCATGTAGTATAATATGATCTATTGACATCATCCTCAGGTATGATACTGATATTGCAGTGTGATATGACAAAGAAATTCAAATGCTTTTAAAATAACAATATGCGTGTTACAAAGCGTATTTTAAATCTATTTTTTGTTTGTTTTCTTAAATAAAATAAAACATTTCTAGTGAGAAAATGGCTATGTATATCAACATTGAGTCGTATTAATCTCAAACGTTTCACATGTAACTTTAATAAAGCAATGATTAGCTAAAAGTTGTGGTGTTATAATTCAATATTTTGTTTGGCGCTGCTGGAAAATAATGTACTTTAGAGCTATAATAATAACGCTCTTCCTGGCAAGTCAAATTCCACTCACCTATCATTGACTAATATTTTAGATAACTACATGTACATCATCATGTTTTGATAAGATATGTCACAACATGATGGTAATATGACATCACACAAACACACCTATAATCAATCACATACTGTTTGACAGCAATACAATTAAATATAATTGAATTCCATTTTATTATGAATATATATATAAATATATAAATATATATATATATATATATATATATATATATATATATATATATATATATATATATATATATATATATATATATATATATATATATTTATTTATTTTTATTTTTTATTTATTTATTTTTTTTTTCAATTTGCCAGATGCAAAAATTTATGCAACTTACAACCAAGTTAAGGGTTAAGGGCTTTGCTCAATGTATTGAGACCACCTTACCATGAACCCAGTGCCTTAAATATTGACGTACCACCTCACATAATTTGTTTCCCCAGATGCTGGAAGCTGGGATTAAAACAGTAAAAACACTGGGATCTTCAGTCTAACATTTTGAGCAGTTGAGAGTTAAGGGCCTTGCCAAATGGGTTGCAGAAATGGCAGCTTGGTGGTGCTAGGATTTTTCAATTGTGACCTGATCCAGAGCCTTAACCATTGAGCAACCACCAGTCGCTGGAACCTGGGATCTAAATAGGGGCCTTTAGTCAAACTCTTTTGAGCGACAGGTGAGGACCTGGCTCTACCTAAAACGCTTAAACTAGCACTTTCTCCGGTTTGCTTTGCCTTTGTTTAAAAATAAATAAAAGATAAAATCCTCTGAATTGTAGGCTGATGGTATCGTAAGTTTGTGAACTTGTGAACCAGTGTTGATTTATTATTTGATAGACACTCAAGGCACTTTTCTACGTCGCTCTGCATAAGGGCTAGTTGAGAGTTAAGGGCCTTGCTCGAGGGGCCCTTAAATAATCGCTTGGTGTTGCTGGGATATAAACTTACAGAAAATCAGAACGCCAGTGTTTTAACCAATAAGTTAACACTTGCATGACTTGCAGCACTTGCATATGGATAACCATATAGTCCAAAATTATAGGTGTTAGATATAGTATAGATCTGGTAGTAATAGTGAATTTTGGCATTTCGCCCTGCTATATGTATAAACATGAATAAATATCCTGGAACTCACAGGCTGTTTTTATCCATTTTAAATCCTAATGAAAACGTTTCTAAGAACCCTGATTTTTGTAACCTCTTGCTTTTTTTGTAAATATCACAAAATCCGCCAGAGCACTTAAGTACGGGAATCAAAGGGCCATGATTTGCTAAAGAGATCAAGCCGTGTTTGTCCATTAAAGTTGAATTTGAACGTGAGTACAGGAAATGTCTCCTCTTCCCCCCCGTCTAAAGATTTGTTTAATGAAATCTCTTTGATCCCTCTTTCTAATCAAAACGTGCTCGGCGCTCATCTTTCGACCCTCCTCCTTCTCTTCCGCTAGCCCCCTTTATCTGATTGGATGTATGTTGACATTGCATTATGGAGAACGAGTGTCTTATCTGCACTAATTGGTCCAGGTGGACTAATTTGGCATCAGCACCCATTTTTTTTTTAATGCTCATTTTCATATGGCTACAACTTTTCTAGGGTCGTGTTTCGCCTGTAGAAAAGTCTTTCTTCCTCTACTTTTTGTTCATTGTTCTTTCTCCTACTGTTGCCATCTCTCTCTCTTTCTCTCTCTCTCTCTCTCTCTTTCTCTCTCTCTCTCTCTCTCTCTCTCTTTTCCTCCCTCTCCCCCTTAACCCTTTGTCCTTCATTTCTGCTCTCGCTCGCTACTTTCTTCCCCAAGGCTGCTGGTGTCTCCATTTTTTCCCATTGAGCTCCACAGATAATTGTACTATTAAAAAAAAAAAAAGAAAAGAAAAAAAAAAAAACAATCGCAAATGTGGCAAGATGGTAAGGTTGCGTGTGGGAAGACCGGATTGTGAATGTCAAATTTCAAAAGACAGCATTATGTACAAAAAACTCACCAGCTCACTAGGGTACACACAAGTGCATATACACACACACACACACACACACACACACACACACACACACACACACACACACCTCCTAATGTAGTGCCACGTGTTTTGCTGCAAATCTGCCAAAATCTGCCATTTTTAGAATCTGTACCTCTATAGAGCCGTTTCTGCGTAGACCTTTGTTTCAGCTTTTATTACAACTGCAGTATAGAGTCGGGTCAAGTGCAGCATGACTCCAAACTCACATGACCACTTTTCTGCAGTTTTAGTCTGTTCAAGCTAGTGGATTGATCTGAGACATCAAATTTCACCATAGTTTCATAACCTTTGAAGAACAGCATGAACAGCATGAACAGCATGAACAGCATGAACAGCATGAACAATTTCAGCTTTAATAGACTCAGGCTTCTTCACATGATAAATACATACTGCACTAACAAAAGTTTGTGGACACCTAACCAGATGTTTGGTATGTGCTTTTTGAATATCCATATTTAGTTCTTATTTGGTGTTTTAATAACCTCCATTCTTCTGGGAAGATGTTCACGGAACAAGGTAAAGTCAGGCTGCTTTTCCCTAAACTGTTACTCTAAATTTGGAAGCACTCACTTATATAGAATGTTTTTGGATAATAGCATCACATTTTCTCTTTACTTGAACTAAGAGGCCCAAACCTTTTGCAGCATGTGCACAAAGCAAGTTTGATGTAGATATGCTTTAAATAGGTTGGAGTGGAACGTCTTGAATGGCCTGCTACAGAGCTCTGACCTCAACCCTATTGAAAACCTTTGGGATGAATTGGAATGGTGATTGAACCCTAGACCTCCATCCTTTGCACCCTAGGCAAGATTCCTATTGCTTGCCCACCCTTTCCCATAATGGCTCCACCTCCCACCACAATGCTCCACCCCCCCACCAATATTTCACATTATTAAATTTTTTAATAATTATTGAAAAGTGCTGTTATTGAAGTATGCAAACATACTGTATATTAACTTCAGCAGAAAATTTTTTTAAATGGGCAAGAACGTCTGTGACCCCCCACTGGTTGCGCCTTAGGGGACCTCCTAGTTTTCCTATGCCTACAGTAGAAACGGTGCTGCTCCTTACCCTACATCAGAACCTAGCTTTACTAATAAACTTGTGGCTGAATGAGCCCAAATCTCCACATGCACACTCCAATATGTACTTTACACATGGTCACAGTAGACGCTATGGAAGCCCGTTAGCACCACTAAATCGAAAATAAAAGAAGGTTATTGTATTTTGTCTCACAATTGCGTTATACAAACCCGCATTTCTGACTTTTTTTCTCCGAATTGTTAGATATAAATTCGCATTTGCGAGAAAAAAGTTAGAATTGTGAGATATAAACCCGCAATTGAATTCTGATTTTATATATATATATATATATATATATATATATATATATATATATATATATATATATATATATATATATATATATATTTTTTTTTTTTTTTTTTTTTTGCAATTGCGAGTTTATAACTCATTTGCGACACTTTTATCTGTAACTTATAAGCGGCTTCCATCATACACAGTAGGCGAATCCAATAACTTTCTTTTCAGGTACATTGTGGCAGCGGGGGCGTGGCCGAGCGCCGGTTGGTGAATGAAGTGCTAGGCCAGGGGAGACTGGACGTAAGAATTACACAGCTGTTGGGAATGTATCTGAAAGGATAGGAGGAGCGAGAAAAGGGTACTTCAAGGAAGAGACTGAAAACCAAAACATGTCACCACCTCACTGTACATCATTCTCCTAAACTGTTCACTCTCCTACACAGGTTTCTGAACACCTCATTTTTAGTTTTTTAGTCTAGCACTGTGTTGAATTGCTACAAATAGTATGAATTTTGATTAATATTTATGTAATTAAATGAAATCATATAGTTAAATATGTCAAAACTGAGACCTTTTGGACACTCCAAATAAGTGCACACTTACTGGGCACTTGCACTTAATACTAGCACTGTCTGAGTGTTTTTATCTACAGACTGGTTTTCACTTGAATAAAGCACCTATTTAAAGGCTCATTAGGATCTGTGAACCTGCTAGCCCTTAAATGCACAGATTTAGAAGGGATTGTACAGATGCTTGGTATGCTTTGATTATGCTTGATTTCTGAAGATATGGAATGTGCTTTTTCTCTCAAGGTCCAAGCTCATAGAATTATTCACTCTTAAACATATTAAGTGGTTATTTTATGTATTTAATAACGAGAGAGAAAACCAATGGAGGAAAAGGTTGTGACCAGAGCCAGGTAGATAAATGGATTCATTATGGCCAGGACTGGTGAATGCTTGTGTTTAATTATATATAAAGTACACATAATACTTTGTTAAAACATAACAATATCAGACATGCACGTCTCTCACTCATATATATATATATATATATATATATAACATTAATGACAAGTAATTCACAATTTTTATTGAGTATACAGCACAGTACATGTACAATTCCCCTTGAAAAAGGAACCGTCAAAAGGGGTCATAGAACGTAACCCCCGCGAGTATCGAGGTTGCACTGTGTATAGAAGTTATTTTGCTTTGCTTTTTGCTATTTTTGCTTTTTTACACAACAAAAATCAAACATTTCCAATCAAATAAGTACTTCCCAACACTCTTGCAAAAGTTCCCACAAATCTGTTGCACTTGATGAATGCTATGATTTTATTCTTTTGTTTAGTTCATCATAAATCAGCTTAATGGTGTTTAACCTGGAGATTTTGCTGGCCATTCCATACTGTAATTCTGTAAGATAAACCCTTGACTAACTAGGTCTATATGTGTGGGTATTGCGTGGCACTGCAAAATGCATTGATAGCAGTTTTTGTTTTAGGGGTGACTTACTTTGGGCAAATTGTCGACTCTGAATAGTGCAAAAAGGCCCGAGATCATCATGCTTGCTCCTCTATGATGTCACAAACCATAAATGTACCGAATAGTTAAGATTTTGAGTCATTAATCCAAAACTTTCATCCAAATTCCATTAGTCCTCTGGCAGTGCTCCATGGTCCAGGCAAGCTTCTTTTTATTATTTTGCCCTCTTAGCAGTAGCTTTCTTATTGCCAGGTGACCTGTCAAACCTAAAGTCTTCTCCTCCTGGTTGAAACTTAAACTTGCTTACTTCAACAAGTGTTAAGCTGTGCTTGAAGCTATTGCCCTGTGAGCTGCCTATCAAGCAAGCTGTTGATTCTCAGAAACCTGTCTTCTGATTCTCTTCTGGCATTGGGTCTGCTAGACCTCTTCCTGTCAGAGTTTCCTCTGGCTGGCACCTTGGCTTTCTTTGCAATTTCTCTAAAGCAAAGACCTACACTTTTAAGGGTTATATAGTCTGCCTGTCATCTTTGTTACTTTTTTCTTTTTTTTCTCATGATTAAGAGAACAATTAACTACTTCCAGCAGGAAAATACTGTCCAAATATTGCTTAAGAGGGTGCCATAACACAGTCTGTTCCAACACTGTCTACAGACAGAGGATTTGTAAGTATCAACAAAAGTTTAGATACCTGTAGAAATTGTTAGTATTTTGTACGTCTGGCATTTTGCTGCTTAGCTTAGCTCCTGTGAAAATGCTAAGAATGGTCTTAAAATAATCCCAATTAGAATACAATCTGACAGTAAAAAGACTACAATACCCAAAGTTTATGAATCACTTCCTAAATCACATCATGCACTTTGCCACATTAACATTAATCTCTTCTATAAAGCGCTTTACTGATCACTGTCAGCTCCCTCAACACTTCAATTCCCCACTGCATGGTTGCTGTGATGTAGCTGGCACATTTACATTTGGGTGTGTGTAAATGATCTCCTTATAATCTTAACTGAGTAGTTCCTTCCCCCGTTGTGTCAGTGTGCGTAAATCTGTTGCAGGAAAAGTAGCTGTTTGGAACGTTCTCAGGGGGAATTTAGTGTGATGAAGCTGCTGTGTGTAATTAAGAGAAATGTAAACACTCTGAGGTTATGATGCAAACAGAGCCATGCTGAGATGCTTGATTGGGATGATGGAACAGGAAGCACCTGATATGACGAGACACGTATACACTTTGTTGCTTCACATTTGCAAGGTTCGAAAGTCACAATTTTCTTATCTATTTTTTAAGATTTCGGGGTGAAAAATTTGATTGAAGGACACCAAACTCAACTCAAGCTTTATTATATTTATTTATTCAACACAGTATGCAAAAGAACAAAATATCATTGCTAACTGACCAAGCTACATAGACTGTAAATAGAAAGATTAAACATAAGACATAAAGCACTTTGCCCTCTTATATGTTAACACACAAAGTAATAGGACATTCTGAAATTTAAAAGGACTGCAGATTTTTTTGTAATTAATACAAAGCAAAACTATAATAATCATTAAATCACTCTTGCTGTAACCCCGCCCACCAGCACAGTACCATCAATCAAACTAAACTCTGAACTCTAAACCTTTAACTTCAACCTCTAATCTTATGTCACCCTTCGTCAAATCCCTTATTGCAACTTAACCTTTTTTATGAAGGTTCCCTGAACAAACATTAAGGAACCTTGTGCCTCTACAGAAGTAAAATTCGTTTATAATTAGCACTTTGTTTAATTAAAGTTTTTTAATAACACTGCATAAATGAGACTAATCATCACCACCAATGTTTCTTTTCTCTGTAACATCAATAGGGGAGAAATGATATTGACAGTCCCCAAGCCTATACCTTAATGAACATTTTTTGTGTTTGTTCAGGACTGAGACTAAGACTGAATAAGAGCTGGGGGGGTTTATGAAATTCCACCTTTGTAAACATGCTGTTCTTTAATTTTTGTGATTTAATTGGACTTGCAGTATATTTTAGTTTACCCCTGTCCAAAAACCTAAACAAACAAACAAACAAAAATACTACAAATAATATGTTAATGTAAATTGTATTCATTCATCTTTTTCTCATCTCAACTCATTCAGCAGCAAAGAAACAGTATGAAGATCCAACAGCCTCAAGATGCATACGGTTATTGTGGAAGGGGAAAAATCAAGAACCATTAAGATAGTTCATATAATATAAACAGTTTGCTACAAAGGTTTAGGAATACAATTAAAATAATTTTTAACCATATGGAACCATTATGAATGGATATTTGGGAAAGCGGTCACTCAGTGGTAACGATGTTGCCAATGTTGGGCCCTTGAGCAAGGCCCTTATCCCTTAACTGCTCAGTTGTATGAATTAAATAATTGTTAGTTCAAGTCAAGTGAAGTCAAGTTTATTTCTTTAGCGCTTTTCACAACAGACATTGTCTCAAAGCAGCTTTACAGAATTTACAGTTAAGGTGAACAATGTGGCAAGGAAAAACTCCCTTAGATGTTATGATGAAGAAACCTTGAGAGGAACCAGACTCAAAAGGGGAACCCATCCTCATTTGGGTGACATCAAGAGTGTGATTATAGTCTTTAAACAATACAGAACACTGGAGAGTGAGAACTAACATGAGCACTGGAATGTAAGATTATGAGTAATGTGCTTTCTACAGTCTTTTACAGTCGTTTGTGGTTATAAAACTAAAAGCTACTGAGCAAGTCATAAAACATCTCAACATTTGCGATCATCACAGTTCCAACACCAGCTTCTCCATGCCAGAGCCTTTAAACACTTAAGGAGGTTCAGTGTCCAAACTCCACATGAAGTGGGATCCAATAGGCGCTGGTACGTCTCTAGATGGTTCGGGATGTTTGCTGGGTCGGCATTTACTTCTTTAAAGGTGGGGCTGGGGCTGGAGCAACCTCAGGATGCCTCGGGATGGGTAGAGGAAGAAAGTTACATGGATAAAGGCGTCTGCCAAATGCTATAAATGTACATGTACATTTGATGTCACCCAAATGAGGATGGCATCCCCTTTGTGTCTTCTTCATTTCAAAGTTTCTTCCTAATACCATCGTTGTCTTCTCACCACTGTTACCAATGGCTCACACATTCAACTTACAAGTACCGATTTAAAAAGCTAAAATGTAGAGTTGCAATCTATTTATTTTTGTTAAGCTGATTAAAAGCCTGTTTACTGTCCAAATGCTGTAGAAGTGAAAAAAAAATGATTTGTTAAACTAATCTTTTGATTTGATATCGGAAGAGAAAAAAGGAGATAATGGCGTATTGTTTTGGAGCACACTCAAAAAAGAGACAATAGCTCATTTATTCATTTTCCCTAACTGTTAAATCCCAGTGTACTAATCAATATCTTACAATACAAAATATGATCAAACATACACAATATTTCCTAACAATCTAAAAACCCTACAGTGAAAGTAAGATTAATAATTTATTATGAAGAAATGCTCACTCAGGAAACATTTGCAGAAAAGATCAATTAAATAAAAGAAATGTACAACAAAACCATACAAGAGCAACACATTTGAAATTTGTCTAATTGAATATCATGTATAGAAAAACAACTTCTATTCTTTGTACTTGCATAATTAAAGCTAAGGTTCAGGATTTGTTATTGATAAATAATGTAGTAAGTAAATAATAACTCTTTAGGATGTGTTGGTGTAGGAAAAAATTTAGTAACAGATTGTTGTGATCCAGTCCATGTCCATACTAATACGTTTTATATCATTTTCTTTCTGTTTTGGCCTTCCGTCCACAATGAAACATCTTTTAAAAGTGGATAAATTTGAGCTTTTTAAAAGCGATGACGTATTTGTGGTCATTGCCAAAAGAGCCGAAAAGTAAATACAGCAATCCCCTGTTTATCACGTTTGTTTCGTTCTAAAACCGCACGCAAAAAACTAAAAACCGCGATAAACCGACTACGATCCAAAAATGTTATTTTATGTACCGTAATTTCCGGACTATAAAACGCACCCTTATATAAGGCGCACCCACTGAATTTTACAAATATTTTTATTTTTAACATAAATAAGCCGCACCTGTCTATAAGCCGCAGTCTACACTTATGAACTTTACACAGGCTTTAACGAAAGACACGTTACACACGGTGTAACAGGTGAAATATGTCGTGCTTCGTTTAGGAGCATAGCGGTATTTTGGGAAAAGCCTGGCACAGCATTTTTCCGGTATCACTGCGTGTGTGCAAGACCGAGGATTATGTCCTTATTATTTTCTAAATAAAAAAGCACGAGTTTTGGAAACCTGTCTGTGCTTATATGATTTCTGTTGCAGCTGGAGTTAGTGAGCTCTCCCTTCACCCAGACTCAACACGTTACAACGGCTTGTATCTAAACAGTAGCCTACCAAGAAAGTCATTGTTCACTGTCTATTGAAGTTCATCTTTTGGCATCGTCGTGCGTTTAAAAATCACCCGGCAAAAGCTTTTCTCTCGAAACCGTGCAGCTCAGAACACAGGTGAGGTGCGTTTTTTTGTTTCCGTTCGGAAATTTTATTGGTCTAATGTCGCTTAGTTTTTTGGCTTAAAGTTTGTGAAACCGGGAAAATTAATACATTCATAAATTAGCCACTTTGTTGTTTAAGCCGTGGGGTTCAAAGCGTAGGAAAAGCGTAGCGGCTTATAAAAAAAAAACATTTGGTATACACTACTGTACTGTTGTCAGGCTGGATTCAAACAAGCGGAAACCGAAGTAGTAAAACGAGGTTTAATAGTCTTTGCATAAATACACACATCTACAGTGTGCAACCGTACCAGTAAACAAGTGTAGTCAATAATCGCAACTAGGAAATAGGTAATGTCCACAGAACAGGTAATGTCCTTTGAACGGGTTTAGTTCATAGAACGGGTTCAGTCCATATAACGGGTGGAGTTTCTAGAAGGGTGGTCCACGTAACATGTAAGCTCTCAAGAGTGAACTGCAGAACGGACGATGAGTGTAAGTGAGTGTGGCCCCTAAGTAGGGGCGAGTTGATGGGAGACAGGTGTAGGTGATTAGTACGAAGGTGAGGTGCTGTGTGCTGAGGGAAGACGTGGGCGGTGGTTCCCTGACAAATGTATTAACATTTTACTTCATTTTATAATTAATAATTTTATTTTTATTATTAAAAACAATTCAGTATTAGTTTTTTGGTCTATCGTGCTCTCCTCGAGAGACCGGGAATATCAGACAAACAAATTAGTTATGTGGCAAATGCAATTCCGTGATTAAGCGGGGGTGCGAGATTCAAACCGTGGTAAAGCGTAGGATTACTGCAGGTGGAAATGATGAAGCGTCTAATGTTTTTCTCATGCTCGGTACAGGGACGTAAGCATTTTCAGACGTTTCAGTGTGGATAAGCAACTTTTGGGAACTGATTGAAGACGGCAGTGTGGACATGAAGAGTTTGCAGGCAAAAATGTTGTTTTTAAATGTATCCAGATTAGTGCAGATGTAGTGGTGCAGGTGCTGTTAAAAAAATTTACAGCGCAAACATAAAGGCACAAAGAAACAAAAACACACAACACTTGGACCATAACTTTCATTTTCTCCCGCTTATCCGTAATTCGGGTCGTGGGGGCAGCAGTCTAAGCAGGCCCCCGCCTTCGACTGCTGCCCAATCCTCACAGCACCGTCCCTTACGGTCCCTCCTGCAGGTGGTGAGCCCACGGGAAGGCGGCCCCACGTCACGGACCTTGATATTTCCATCGTAAGAGACCCCCGGAGCATAGAGGGTTAGGGGCCTTGCTCAAGGGCCCAAGAGTGGCAGCTTGGCGATACCGGGGCTTGAACCCCAGACCTTCCAAATGGCAACCCAGCGCCTTAACCGCTGGAGCCACCACTCCCGGACCATAACTTAAAACTTGGAATTGTAGTGGCAACGACCACTAGAGACGACAACCGCAAGACAAACAAGATACAAATGATTGCTGTGTAAAAATGAGTCTATATACAAATGATAATCAAGTGGGAAAATAGATCAAGTGAAGTGATCATTGGACATGATCCATTGCAGTGGATGATGGAAAATGCAGTTTCTTTCTTTCTTTCTTTCTTTCTTTCTTTCTTTCTTTCTTTCTTTCTTTCTTTCTTTCTTTCTTTCTTTCTTTCTTTCTTTCTTTCTTTCTTTCTTTCTTTCTGTCTTTCTTTCTGTCTTTCTTTCTTTCAACAGCGTGACATTAATATTATAATATTGAAAATCTGTAAAATGAGTTTATAGAACACGTATAAATGGTTGCCTGTTCTCCCCACTTTTTATTTTATTTTTCTCAAAATAAATAATGCAAAAAAGCAGACTGGCATGCTTTATCCAATCAGGTGGAAAAGTTTTCTGCCTTTGCAGAGCAAATGCTTTATTTGAAAACTGGCAATCAAAAATTGTGCTCAAAAATATACTGCGGGTCAGGTGATGAGCAAGCACACATAATCCAACAGATAGATACAGCTTTTATACAATAGTTGTGTGTATACACCAGTCAGGCATAACATTATACACAACATGACAGGTAAAGTGAATCTCTTGTTTTCATCATGGCGCCTGCTAGTGGGTGGGATATATTAGGCAGCAAGTGACCATTTTGATGTGTTAGAAGCAGGAAAAATGGGCAAGTGTAAGGATTTGAGTTTGACAAATGTTAAATTGTGATGGGTTTGGATGTGAAACTGGGGTCTGTTGACCATACCCACTCATCCTGTTCATGTCTTTGAATGATTTGGTTTGTCTTTGTGATGACGTGATAGCCAAGTGGTTATTTATCTCCTGATTAGAAGTTCATGAGTTTAAATTCCACCACTGCTGGGCCCTTGAGCAAGGTTCTTACCCTCAACCGCTCAGTTGTATAAATGGTATAACTATAAATCACACTAGATAACGGCATCTGCCAAATGCTGTAAATGGAACACCGTAACCTCTGACTGTTACAAAAGTGCTCACACTGGAGAGTCCTTCCATAAATGCTTTCCCAACTTGGAAAGAATATAGCAGCTTCTAAATCAATTTAAACCGATAAAGCTGTCGGAAATCAATATTATTATTAACACATTCTGCTTAATCAGATCAAAGATTTAGCGCTGTTGTACAAATAATGTTAATCAAAATGCTACCAAAAAAAAAAAAAGTTTGAATTGCACACACACATGTTCCATAAATGATTCCTTGTAATCTTACCAATCATTCATATTTTTCTTTTGATCACATTTAAAATATCATGAAATATAAAATATGATAATAAATATAAGATATGACTGAGCATTCATACTCATCATCTTCGAGAAAAATAAAAAGAATGCTCTTTTATTCTAATTGCCTGTTTGCCACTGCTCAAAAACATCCCAAAATATAGGTTTTGGACCTCAGAAAGGCAGTGATTATATGCTCCAATCAATTTTCATCTGACTGGCCAAGTCTGCGCCCTTGGTGTAACCAAGATTATTTTCACTAAGATGGATGGGAGGCACATGTGGAGTGGAACACCTTGACAAAGATTGATGCAGTTTGGGAATAAGCTGTTCTCAACGCAACCCTATGAACACCTATGCAGGTAACGCAACAGGACAAACTGAGATCGAGCCACTGCTTTATCCGTGTAGTGTGATTTACTGAGCAATAAACCAGATCGATTCATCAATATCACTTTGTAATATGAATATAAACATACTCCATATACTTTATATTATTTGCCCCTAATGAAAAGATGCACAACCTCCATCTAATTAGTAAGAATGCTTTCATTATATCTGCAGTAGAGATGCTAAAACCACTAATTATTACATTAAAAAATAAATCTCTATAGTAAAGAAATTCACAAGATCGTATTTTCACTCCAGAAATAATTATACCGTACATGTAAACATCTCATTAATGTATGTAAAACACAAAGCAGATATTAACTAGGGTGTATTTTTTTAATGCAACAATACACATTTAGGTGACTAATAAGGTGTACCAATTATGTGAAATAAAAAAATTGGCAGTATAGGTATTCCAAGCTGTTTCTTTACAATCAGGTTACCAGCTGTCACCCAGCCTTAGTCTGGATTCAGTGCACTGCACCATACCTTAATTAAAGCACTTCCTGCCTTTTAATTTTACACTTAGCCTTCTCTCTAATGACTCACAATGTTTCGAGGAGAGACGAACCTGCTTGCAAGCAGATCTGCAGCAGCTGCAAGCAAATGCTGAGTGTTATATTTTAATCCAAAGCCTCATTGGAGGCAATGAGTTAAAATTATTGAGATGGGCTGTGTAGATAATGAACAGAAAACAGTATTCTTTTTACTGTTAAAAACTACGGTACTACAAAAAAAAAAAGTGTGTGCAAAATTGTGTGTGTATGTGGTGCCCTACTTCCCAGTAAGCCATAGCAAGCCAAGAAAAACTTTGACATAACTAACAATTATGATACAGAACATATCACTATATATATATATATATATATATATATATATATATATATATATATATATATATATAGTGAGGAAAATAAGTATTTGAACACCCTGCTATTTTGCAAATTCTCCCACTTAGAAACCATGGAGGGGTCTGAAATTGTCATCGTAGGTGCATGTCCACTGTGAGAGACATAATCTAAAATAAAAAATCCAGAAATCACAATATATGATTTTTAAACTATTTATTTGTATGATACAGCTGCAAATAAGTATTTGAACACCTGTCTATCAGCTAGAATTCTGACCCTCAAAGACCTGTTAGTCTGCCTTTAAAATGTCCACCTCCACTACATTTATTATCCTAAATTAGATGCACCTGTTTGAGGTTGTTAGCTGCATAAAGACACCTGTCCACCCCATACAATCAGAAAGAATCCAACTACTAACATGGCCAAGACCAAAGAGCTGTCCAAAGACACTAGAGACAAAATTGTACACCTCCACAAGGCTGGAAAGGGCTACGGGGAAATTGCCAAGCAGCTTGGTGAAAAAAGGTCCACTGTTGGAGCAATCATTAGAAAATGGAAGAAGCTAAACATGACTGTCAATCACCCTCGGACTGGGGCTCCATGCAAGATCTCACCTCGTGGGGTCTCAATGATCCTAAGAAAGGTGCGAAATCAGCCCAGAACTACACGGGAGGAGCTGGTCAATGACCTGAAAAGAGCTGGGACCACCGTTTCCAAGGTTACTGTTGGTAATACACTAAGACGCCATGGTTTGAAATCATGCATGGCACAGAAGGTTCCCCTGCTTAAACCAGCACATGTCCAGGCACGTCTTAAGTTTGCCAATGACCATTTGGAAGATCCAGAGGAGTCATGGGAGAAAGTCATGTGGTCAGATAAGACCAAAATAGAACTTTTGGGTCATAATTCCACTAAACGTGTTTGGAGGAAAAAGAATGATGAGTACCATCCCAAGAACACCATCCCTACTGTGAAGCATGGGGGTAGTAGCATCATGCTTTGGGGGTGTTTTTCTGCACATGGGACAGGGCGACTGCACTGTATTAAGGAGAGGATGACCGGGGCCATGTATTGCGAGATTTTGGGGAACAACCTCCTTCCCTTAGTTAGAGCATTGAAGATGGGTCGAGGCTGGGTCTTCCAACATGACAATGACCCGAAGCACACAGCCAGGATAACCAAGGAGTGGCTCTGTAAGAAGCATATCAAGGTTCTGGCGTGTCCTAGCCAGTCTCCAGACCTAAACCCAATAGAGAATATTGGGAGGGAGCTCAAACTCAGTGTTTCTCAGTAACAGGCCAGAAACCTGACTGATCTAGAGAAGATCTGTGTGGAGGAGTGGGCCAAAATCCCTCCTGCAGTGTGTGCAATCCTGGTGAAAAACTACAGGAAACGTTTGACCTCTGTAATTGCAAACAAAGGCTACTGTACCAAATATTAACATTGACTTTCTCAGGTGTTCAAATACTTATTTGCAGCTGTATCATACAAATAAATAGTTAAAAAATCATACATTGTGATTTCTGGATTTTTTTTTTTAGGTTATGTCTCTCACAGTGGATATGCACCTACGATGACAATTTCAGACCCCTCCATGATTTCTAAGTGGGAGAACTTGCAAATCACTGTATATATCACTGTGTATATATATATATATATATATATATATATATATATATATATATATATATATATATATATATATATATATATATATATATATATATATCACTGTATATATATATATATATATATATATATATATATATATATATATATATATATATATATATATATATATATACAGTGAGGAAAATAAGTATTTGAACACCCTGCTATTTTGCAAGTTCTCCCACTTAGAAATCATGGAGGGGTCTGAAATTGTCACTGTATATATATATATATATCACTGTATATAATCTACAACCAATGGCCACATAGGAGCACCAACCCCTCCTTGGTGAGGATGATGACAAGCAATCCGTCTCATAGGGGCAGTTAATTGTAGTGGTCACACCGTGATTTGACATCACAGACCATTAGAAAACCTTAAAATGGATATAGGATTTAGCCACATAGACACATGTTCCTGTTTATGGCCAACCACTATTACTACCTGATATGAGTCCCTTGCACTGGTCCCCTGGTGCCTGTCACTGTGGCCAGGTTGAGTATTAATCTTTCTGGATCTAACATATTACTACATTATAAAACTGCCCATACTTCCTCAATGGGCTGCTTCCAATAATGCAATACCAATGGCCAGGTTTTACTGTCTATGCACCGCCAAAACTTTTAGGTCTGATAAGATCTTCCAGCAGCATTTTCAAGTGTATGGCCACTAGCTGTGGACCAGTTAATAAATTTAAAAACATTGGTATTACAGCCTCCATGACGGCAATGGAAATCCGGCATTGGGAGCTGGTAGCCCTAGTGTCACATAGCACCTACTTTAGCCATGGTGATCACAAACATAAAGTGGTTGTTCGTCTACATTAACTTTCTGCAGTCAGATTTTACCCAACTTCACAGTGAAAACCGTAATTTCTAGATAAATTATCGTAATTCAATAGGGTTCAAAAGACATGTACAAGGCATCCAACTGTTTACACGTCACTATTGCTAATCCTTTCTATATTTTAAAGTGCAAAGGATCATTCAGTGTGAGTTGTCAGGTTCTGCACACCCAACAAAGGTTTCATATCTTGTAGTACAGAGGGCATCTGCACATACAAGATGGGGACCAGAAGCCAACAGCCACAGTTTAAAAAAAAATAATAATAATAATAATTCAATATAGATATACTGATACACTGTAATCGAAGTGGCTGCAATTGTTAAAAAGGGATGGTAAATCATGTTCACCAGACCACACTGATTTATTAGGGAATCAATGCCTTACCATACCTTTCTCTTTTATATAATGAATGGTTCCGAACTAGGGTTGTGAGTACATGTGAGTATCACAATATTTAGTTTGGTGATATTATCGATTCTCAAAATGCAATATTGATATTTAAAAAAATATTTTGCAAGCTTCATGGCAGTTTCATATTAAATTTATATCCCAACCACTAAAGAGATAGCAGTCTTCTTATCTCTGAACTTAAACAGTGACACTAAGTACTAGCATAAGAGCATGTGACTAATGCTAGCGTTAAAATCTGAGGCGCTGCTAAAAAAACTATTATGAGTTTAACCTCCACCGGAAGTTATAGCAGCGCTGACCGACTTGCGCCAACAGCAATATGTTTTGTTTATGTGCGGTTTGTTTTTTCAGGCAGGAATATGTTAAAATGTAATTCAAAAAAGCTCAGGAACAACATACAGCATGCGCATGCCTCCTTAGGATTGTAGCTTTTGGATGTAAAACACTAGTAAGTAGTAATACTAATTGTAATACTAATAATATAATACATTCATCAGCATTATCAACATCAATCCCACTTGATATTAGGTGTCTGATGACTGTTAGGTGCAATGGTACTAATTGTGTTCATTTATTGCAAACCTTAAGCATTGAGGTGTGATACGGTTAAAACTAAGACAGGTTTTGTTGTAAGGGGAAAGTTTAAGAGGTAAGGTTTAGTAGTGTCATTTTAGACGTAATTAATGCAAATCCCACTGTGTTCTGGTTTTGCGGTTTTTGGTTGTTTTTTTTTTGCTAAGGTGTGTTTATAGTGGTGTGTTCCCAATGATAGATTTCCTAAAATGATCTCCTATTCTTAAAGAAAAAAATGCCCCAAAATATCACCTTGCAGTATCGCAACATATCGTATCACAACTCCTGTATCGTGATATGTATCATATCGCCAGATTCTTGCCGATACACAGCCCTAGTCTGGACAACTGCTTGCTGTATCTTATGTGTTTTATTTTAGGTTACAGAACTTAAATGAGTTTCAGAATTGGCTCCCTGTCTTATCTATGCTGTTTCGCATGAGTTGCAACTGTTGGACATTTGTTTTAATGATTGTTCAATAGGTTAATTAGCGTGTATGTGAAAGCAAAAGCTTCTAATTTGTCTATGATTTGTGGTTTGACCTATGGTCTTGAGAATACCTAATTTCTAGAACCAGGTAAAAGATTCTTATTATTTTTAAGCATAGCTAACTAACAAGCTCACTAACTAGCTAAATAAAAGCAAGATGCTCTTGTGACATGAACTATTTTTTACAAATGTGCTATACGAAGAAAGATGTATTGCCTATGCTGTATTTATGCAACTGCTATATTACTTATACCATAAAAAATATATTTAAATATAATATAATATTAGATCAGTGCTGCTTAATATTTGCTTCAGTGCCACCTGAACACATAAATATCAATTTTCGCAATCTTACCAATTCATAAACCAGAAAGAAAAAATAAATCCATAGTATTGTGTGTATTTTTTTCCTACCCCCTCAGTCATCAGAGAAGGCGTTGTATTGTTGACTGCACTCTGCCAGGTCTCGGCATCAAAGTCGTAACCCTACTGTCGCATGAACCCTTTCACTTGTTTCACTAGTCTGCTGCAACTGTCTGTATTTCTCAGTGCTGAATCTATGGCTTGCAGGATATGAAGAAAGGGCTGACAGGACACCTGGGGGCTCAGCTTTCGCAACACATTGGTTCATGGTTTATTTCTGCACCAAACTTCTCACTTGCACATAGCATGTTTGGGAGGGAGGTGAAAAGAAGGTGGTACCTTGCCATTCGCAGAGCCACAGAAGCTGCATCCCACTTCATGTTCAACACCCTGCTGCTTCCTGTTTCCGCTACTGTGTACAGACAGGTTTTGGTTAATTGCAGCCAACAGGATGAGAGAGGAAGTTGTGCAGAGTGTACACATTCCACATCAACATCATGTGATCTTTTAACTGTGGAATTAAATTGTGTGAGTTTTTTAGTGTAAATTCCTTTATTTATCATTTAGTTCTTACTTTATGACTACAAAATTTACCTTGCTATTTATCACCCTTATCCAGAGCATTTACATTTATCCCATACTGTATAACTGAGCAGCTATGGAGATAAGGGCCTTGCTCAAGGGCCCAGGAGTGGCAGGTTGATGTGGTTTGGATTTGAACTTGCAACCTTTGGAATTGAAGTCCAATGCCTTAACTACTAATGTCCCACCTCCCCATTGCTCTCTGTAACATAATTAAGAGCTTTAGAACTTTAGTATTTTTAATACAGTCTAGTAGAGCATTTATGCTAAAACCAGAGACACTATCATCAACACAATCAGGCTTCTCATATCATAGATCTCAGCTAAGTAAGTGCTGGCTCCATCACTTCTGTGTTGAACTTTTCCATAATATGATGTTGATCATTGCTAGAAATTAGTATCTAAAGTGTATTTTTAAGTTTTTAGTTTCTAAAAGCAAACTCAGACCAAAAAAAACAACAGACAGCACAAGAATCACTTAAACATGCTTCTGAGGTACTAGTGAACAGTGTTTCTGTCCTTTTTGCTTGACATCTGCCTTATCCATCCCAAAGCCCTACATCTGGATGAAATTCTCTTCAATTGGAGACCACACTCTGGAGCTAAGGGATGAAGTTACTCAAGATCTCAAGAACTTTGAGAAAGGATTTGGACTGTAATTGATATCAACAGTCTACTACAATGTTTTTGCTGGTCGCATGTTTTGAATTTAAGTGCCGATCACTGCACACCCCAACAATGATGGAACTATAGTGAATGGACATTCAGCAAAGGGTTTTGCCTTGTCACAGTCGCCACTGGTCACTCACTTGATAAACATAATTATAAGAAACGTATAGGCACTAAACATTTCAATTATTTTATACAACTTTTTAACTGCTTTATTTCTGTAAATCTACCTTAAGACAATCTCCATTGTGCTATACAAATTTAACACAATGCAAAAATTTACATAAAAAATATTACAAAAACACATTCAGTGTGTTTTACTGCAAAGTGTCTCACCTCACTGTTGCTTCCTGGAATTGAAAATTATGCTAATTATGAAATTTGCACCTCCTGGAATGATCAAATCTGAGCCTGTAGTGTACAGCTGTAGGTCCAAAAATTAATTGGACATGAAAAAAAACAAAAAAAATTTAGAAGTGTAAGTAATTCCGTTTTAAGGATCACTATGATGGATATCAGGGTGTTTGTATACCAATAGATAAAATTTAGCTCTCCCTACAATTTCCTGGAAATAGAAACAATTATTATATACGTGGGCGCGTTTAATTCAAACATTTAATGATATAGGTTCAAAAATGGATGCTAGCATGCTAACTATTACTGATAGACAGCGCACATGTCGCGGGTCAATCCAGAGCCTGCTACTCAAGGTAGCAGACAACAGTTTTGGTGCGTGCATGGAAAAATGTGGTGATTAAGTTTTTTGTGAACAAAGGCATGAAGCCAGCGGATATCTACAGAAGATTTCAAGCACAGTACGGTGATGAGATGCTCAGTCGCAGTCGGACATTTTTATTGTGTAAACGCTTCAAAGATGGTTTTACATCCGTCAGTGACAATCCCAGTCGTAGTGGTTCCTAATGACGAAGTGAAGAAGGCTGTCCTAGGATGGTTTTGGCGAACTTACAAATCTTTCTATGCCAAATCTTTCCAGCTGTTATTTAAACACTGGGAAGAGTGTAGCGGGGGAGTATGTCGAAAAGAAATGAAGTTTCCACTCCTTGAAATAATTTTTGTTTATTTTATACACTCAAAAGTCCCTGTTTTACTTCAACGCCCCTCATATATTCGTTCCAATAAGGATTTCTAAATCTCTGAAAAATTAAATGATTATTTGTTTTGCTCATGTCGCCGACTGGGTAAACAAACATGCTTTAAATTTCCATTCACTGGTATTAGTAGATAGTCGTTTTGAACTTGAGCATCACTTCGTATTGTGCATTTGCAGATGTTGCTAGGAGATGCAAAAGACAGGGAGAAGAGTGTTATCATTGAATACTAAAGAGTATTTAATCTGAGCAAATAAACAGCTATGCCTTGACACAACAAAAGGGAAGGCTGGAGATGTTGTTACGTAAAGGTGCTATATATCTAGAAGATAATTAGCAGAAGTAGGAACTATTGCTAGGAACTATTGCTAGAACAATTACCATATTGTCCCAAATATAAGACGATATTTTTTAATGAAAAAGCATCTCAATAAATGATGTTGTCTTATATTTCAGCTCTAGACTATTGCCAATAATACTGTACACCCGCGAAAATAGGTGGTGCCAAATACAAGTAAACAGGGTTCCCTGAATGCAACCTGATAAACTACAGTCGTTTACAGTGCCAGGACTGCAGGGTGGCGAGTAAACCAGCATCTGAGGCGAGCTTATGGTGCAAATTTCAAACTTATGCTGATAAATGCTTAGTTATCGAACAACTGTCATGCAGCCAAGACATATGGCATGTCAAAATGTAATGTCAGGAGATGGCTAGCCTAAAAAGACAGTATTAGAAATATTAATACTGGTAGTCGAAGAAAAGCTTACTTGCTCTGCGATTGGATAATCCTGTCAGGAATCCACCTGACACGCCCTTTTTGGCAGCTATCATGCCTCCGCTTTCCCTGAAGCTCCCGCCTTCAGTTGTGCACACCTGGGGCTCATTATCCACTCATCCCCAGCTCTTACATGAACCCCTCATTCACCAGCACTCCTGGTCCGTTATTGCTGGTTCATGTTCGTATATGTGTGTTGTAGCTGCGTTTCCCTATGCGTTCTCTTCCTCTCGGACTCCACACTCTCTCCACGGCTGTGCTTTCTTCCCAAAGCGCACCCCGGATTACCCCTATCCTGCCGTGCCCTCGCCCCTGAACATTGCGGACCTCGCCCCTCCAGGGTGTACCATGGATATCACACTTGGGACTTATGCGGGACTGCTGTGTGTATGTGTGTGTTTGTGTGTGTTTTCTCTTTATTTATTTAATCCAAGCGAACTGTGCTCCAGCTTCTGCCTCCGCTTCGTTTGCCGCATGACAGATCCACTCCAAGGGCGTGTTTTCTTTATAAAAAAATTAATTGGTCTTCAAAAAGCATTCTCCAAAAGATACTTTGAAAAGGGGGTTGTCTTGTAATCAGGGTTGTCTTATATTTAGAAGAATAAGGTCATTTGTTGATTTGATAAACAATTAATGAATTGATCTGAGAACATATACATTCTAGACACAGGTTTGTAAAACAGATGCTTGAGAAGTGGATAAAGAAAAGGCATTATTATTAAAATAGTGACATTTTCTTTAAGAAGCTGTTTATTTACAATTTTTAGGAAGGTGTCTCCAATGCTTCAGATTTAATTGAAAATTTTAAAACTGTTGAAATTGGGAAGGTCTTTGGAGCAAAAGGTTTTTGGAGCTTATGCTCTTTTATAAGGAAATGACTGTTTATTACGTAAGTCATAACAGAAACCACCACATTTTGTGGGCATTTCATTAAATTGAATATACAAGAAGAGACATGTTTATTCCTGAGAGATGCAGGAAGCGGATGCAGTTGCAGAGATCTTTTGATAAAGTGCAAAAATAAACACAAACCAACAAAGGTAAAACCTGAAATGAAGCTAAAATCACGAGCATGGACAGACAATCACCATGGAGAGACAAACAAGATCCCAGAGATGCAAGGAATGATAGTCTAAATACATTGAGTCTATATTCCTACAGTAGATAGTGAGGAAAGCTAAAATCATCAGAGTCTATCAGAGTCATCCTCTCTATCAAGGACATTTACCAGCATTGTGTCTGACCACACCCACCCACACACACTCATCATGCTCCTCCTGTCTGGATAAAGGTACAGAGGCATTCGGGCTCTCAAAATACAGACTGTGAAGCAATGTCTTCCCACAAGCCATCAGACTCCTTAATGAGATAAATACACACACTCTAAAATGTTAATTTATTTATTCATTTATTAATTAATTTATGCACAAATAATTGCTGTGTTCACAAACCATTTTACGTGTAGAGTATTTATTATATGGACAATTTATCGCACATTTAACCCTGCAGTTAGTGCTGCAATGTTAGTGTAATTCTTTTGTGTTGCTGCAGTAAAAGTTGTTTGCACACACTAGTGTTGTGCTTCTCCATAATTGAGGCCAATGCGATTCACATCTCGATGCATAACCAACAATATGAAGATACATATGAAGCAGCTACCGATGTGAAGCAAAACGATTAACCCCAATACGATGCAGTGCGATCCGATTTCGATTCGATCCAACACAATGTAATACGATTCAATTCAATATGGTACAGATACTTCACTTTTCTCTATTTAGTTCAGACAGACAGCAAGTCATTAATTTACTTAAGTGTTTTCTGACTTGGCCCTTTCATAAACAGGCCTGTGTAGTGCACAAACAGGCCTTGTCTCCCACGGCCGGGGTTCGATTCCCGGTCAGGGAACCGAACCCAGACATTGGGTTTGCACAAGCCAGTGCACTCTTAGTGCCAGTCCCAAGCCCGGATACATTGGGAGGGTTGCGTTAAGAAGGGCATCCAGTGTAAAAACATGTGCCAAATCGAACATGCAGAATATGGATGATCCGCTGTGGCGACCCCTAATAGTAGAAGCTGAAAGAAAGTTTTATAAATAATAAAAGTACAGATGCTCCACACTTTACCAACATTGATTTAACAAACTTTCACAGATACAAATAAACCTGTCCTCAAAGTGAAATTTGTTCGGAGTTAAAAAAATCTAAATGGAGGAGAGCCGCCGTGAGCTAGTCGTCGACCTTGTCGACGAGTCTGCATGTGCGCACTGGACTTGAGCAAATGAATTTTATTTATATGAGCAAGTGAATTTTTTTTATACATTTTTAGTATTTTTTTTATTACTTAATATAAAATATTGTTTACAGTATTTCAATTATTTAAATTTGTTGTAGTATATTTTATTGTTTTTGTATAGTATTTATAGCTTTTACATCATTTGGAGATATGTGTAGTCAATACCGACCAAAGTAACAAATTACCAACAAATTAATTGTACGAACGTTCGTAAGGTGGGGGAGCGTCTGTATAGCACATCTACTAATAATCATCATAATGTCTGCTGTTCTACCAGAGGATACAAAACACTGGACCAGGTATAAACAAACATACCTGTGGCATACACGGCCATTCCCCTCCCCCACTTGGGTCAGTCTGATCACCTCTCTTTGTTCATGCTACCCAAATACACACCACTGATCAAACGGGTGAAACCAGGTGTGAGGACAGTAAAGGTATGGCCAGAGGGAGCCATTTCTTTTCTAGAGCAACAGTTTACCGCCTGGAACATGTTTGCCTCAAAGGCCACACTGGACTCTCACACAGACATGGACATTTACACATCATCTGTTTTGTATTATATCAACACGTACATTGACAATATCACTACTATCAAACACGTAAAATGCTTCCCTAATCAGAAGCTGTGGATGAACTCTGAAGTCCGTCTCCTGTTGAAAACAAGAGATGCTGCTTTTAAATCTGGCAGCACAGAACTACAACAGAGCCAGGGCCAACCTAAATAGAGGCATCAGGAGAGCCAAGCTCAGATTTAAACGTAACATAGAAGAGCACTTCCACAACTCTGACCCCAGACTCATGTGGAAAGGCATTCAGACCATCACGATCCCAACCAACCAACAGTGCCTTCCAACTGGACGAACTCAATCACTTTTTTGCTCGTTTTGATCATGGCATAGGACATTTCACCTCAACCACGGACTCTTCTAATGCTTACAGCCCACTTTTACTCTCAACAACTGACGTCTATTTAACGCTTAGCAGAGTGGATGCACGCTAGGCAGCTGGCCCAGATGGCATACCGGAACGTGTTCTCAGACCATGCGCTGGACAACTGACACAGGTTTTCACTGACATTTTCAACCTGTCACCAGCCCAAGCCACGGTTCCTACATGCCTGAAGACCACAACCATCATACCTGTGCCTAAGCACTCAGCTGCTGAATGCCTGAATGACTTTCGCCCACTTGCACTCACCCTTATTGTTATGAAGTGCTTTGAAAAACTGGTCCTGAATCACCTAACTGCGGGCCTACCACCTACACTGGACCCACACCAGTTTGCCTATCGCCCGAACAGGTCGACAGAGTTTGCAGTTTCTACAGCTCTTCATTCAGCCCTTACCCACCTGGATAAAAGCAACACCTACATCAGAATGCTGTTCATTGACTTTAGTTCTGCGTTCAATACAATCCTCCCCACTGTACTGATCACTAAGCTCAGTGACCTGGGTATCTGCACCTCCACTTGCAGATGGATTCTGGACTTTCTGACCCACAGACCTCAATCTGTAAGGTTGGGCAACCAAGTATCCTCAACCCTCATTCTGGACACTGGCATCCCACAGGGCTGTGTTCTGAGCCCATTAATCTACTCCCTGTTCACCCATGATTGTGCTTCTCTGTATAACTCCAACATCTTCATCAAGTATGCAGATGACACAACCTGTGGTCAGCCAGATCAGCAACAACAACGAATCGGCCTACAGGGAAGAGATCTGAAGCCTGACAGCATGGTGTGCCACCAACAACCTGACCCTCAACGACACAAAGACTAAAGAGCTTATTGTGGACTTTCGAAAATCCAACAGCAGGAGACATTTCCCAGTCAACATCAATGGAACTGATGTAGAGCGAGTCTCCAGCTTTAAGTTTCCGGGAGTTCACATCTCTGAGGATCTGTCCTGGCACCAGAACACTTCAGCTCTGGTTAGAAAGGTACAACATTACATCTATGAGGATCTGTCCTGGCACCAGAACCCTTCAGTTCTGGTTAGAAAGGCAGAAAAACGTCTGTACTTCTTGAGGGATTTTAAGAAGTTTCTACGGCTGCATCATCAAGAGCATCCTGACCAACTCCATCACTGTATGGTACGGAGGCGCCACTGTGTGGGAACACAAAGCCCTGCAAAGGGTGGTCAAAACTACCCGACGAATCACTGGCACCCAACTACCTGCCATTGAACACCTTCACCACAGCAGATGTCTGCGCAGAGCTCACAACATTATCAAGGATCATTATCTTCACATCCCATCACAAACTGTTTAACCTCCCTCTATCAAGAAGGAGATACAGGAACATACGCATAAAATATCTATCTATCTATCTATCTATCTATCTATCTATCTATCTATCTATCTATCTATCTATCTATCTATCTATCTATCTATCTATCTATCTATCTATCTATCTATCTATCTATCTATCTATCTATCTATCCATCCATCTATCTATCTATCTATAGTTATATATAAATTATTATTTTTTTTTTTTTTTTACTGCAAAATGCAAATATGTTTAAAAATTCACACTATTTTAAATTGATGCAATAGATCCATTACATCGTTAATTTAGATGCAGACGCACCGATGCAACTCCCTAAACCATACCATGCCTAACACTTACTTTATATATTGTCTTGTATGTATGCTGTTTTTTCTGTTACTTTTGTGTTTTCTTGTGTTATGTTGTTTTGTGCAGCACCTTGGTCCTGGAGGAACATTGATTTGATTCAACTGCATATGATTGAAATGACAATGAAGCCACTTGAACTGAAGTGTTACTGTAATTAACCATAAACGTGAATCAATGAGCAGAAACAAACATGACTTATAATGCATGCGGTGTCAGATAAAAAGTGTAGTCATTTTTTCATAACCCTGACAGGGATGTTATTGTGAAATAATCATAATAAATGTCAAAGTTTTATTTTTTAAACCACAAATTATTGCGACAAATGATTTTAGAACATTGCTTCAATTATATTTTCGGATCAACTTCTTCCTAACTATCAAAGATCTAATAATATCGTCTTTCAGCTGGTTGTCTATTATTTTGTCAAACATTTTTTTTTACTTTGCACAATGTCTAATCATTGTTTTCAATTGTTCTGGTAATTAGTCTCGTTGTGTATCTAGGTTTCTTGTTATGCCTGTATATTCTCTGGAGTCTAAAATTCTCTGAAAAAGCTCACAGTTGTCCCTGTTTCTACAGTGCCATGCTTCTTGTTTATTCTAAGATTCTTATGATACTCCTCAGGTTTTGACCTCTGTCTACCTGTTCCTGGATAATGATAATGGATATGCCTGTGTTGACCATGTCTGCCTTTGCCTTGACCCCTGCCATGGACTATTTCAATAATTTTATTGGCACAGCGTTAATAAATGAACTTTATATTTACATTCTCTCACCCTCTGGCTCCCATTCAATAAAAATCATTTGACTACTTGGTGTGGAATATAATACAACGGAACAAGCACAGACAATCACCAGCATCAGTTCATGGAATGTATAAGAAAGATATGCTGGTGGTTTAGCGTGCGACTGTACTATATAGACAAAGGTTTGTGGACACTTTGGTAACATTTACTGCATTTGGCAGATTGGTAGATAGTTTGTCCACGATTGAGTATTTGAGTGATGTCCTTGCCCAAGGGCACATGAGCTCTTTGACCCTTTAAATTAATCCCAAAGGGTTGAGGTCAGAGCTCTATAGCAGGCCACTCAAGTCCTTCCACTCCAACACATGTATACCATTAGATTCAGGGAGCTGGATTTGTGGACAGGAGCATTGTCATAAAGCAGGTTTTGCTCTTTTAGTTCAAGTTATTAGAAAATCTCACACTTTTGAATCCAAAGACATGCAATAAAATCATCTGCTTCCTACTTTGGTGTACCAGTTTGCGGAAGAATTACATATGGCTGGAAATGCATTTCTCCATATAATCTAAATCTTTACAAGTATACTTTATACTTTATAAGTATTTAGATTATATGGAGAAATGCATTTCCAGCCATATGTAATTCTTCTGCAAACTGGTACCCCAAAGTAGGAAGCAGATGATTTTATCGCATGTCTTTGATTGTGATTGTGATGGTGTGAACTCACTTACATGGCCCAAAAGTCAATTATAACCTTTATGTTGTGTTATTATCATTATAACTCTGTCTATCTTTTGTAAAATTAAAAGGTATAAATAAACCTGTATGCAGTTTTTTGAAAACTGTTCAATTTAACTGGTAAATAAACAGATAAACCAAATATATAGTTATTTGAGAAAAAAAAATGATTGAATTAAATTGAGTTCTCTCTGAGGTAAAAAGTAGAAAAAACATAAATCTAAATGATAAATCTGTTATGCAGCCTGGATGTTCAGAGAATAAAATTTTACAATGATGACAAATTGATTTGAACAATTATTGAATTACAGTTTGTATATTATTATTTTATTATACTATTATATTATAATAAATACAATATATGTTTTAAATTGTGTCTGTGATTAACAAATGATAAAAATGTCATCTATCTATCTATCTATCTATCTATCTATCTATCTATCTATCTATCTATCTATCTATCTATCTATCTATCTATCTATCTATCTATCTATCTATCTATCTATCTATCTATCTATCGTAACAATGCTGTGATCTATATTTGCTGTGTTTGAAATTCCTGTATTAATGTTAAAGTATTTATTTAAATAGATAGATAGATAGATAGATAGATAGATAGATAGATAGATAGATAGATAGATAGATAGATAGATAGATAGATAGATAGATAGATAGATACATACATACATACATACATACATACATACATACATACATAGATAGCATGCATACATACATACATACATACATACATAGATAGCATGCATACATACATACATACATACATACATACATACATACATAGATAGCATGCATGAGGACCTCTACTGATTCGCGGGCTATGAATCAAGTTAGTATGAAGAATAAAATGTCATCAGCATGCAGTAGTGGTAATCAAAATAGACAATTGTGGTTTTTACGTGATCTGAAAATATAGAAAAGTAGGCAACGGAGGAGGAGAATGTGGACCTATATATATATACACACTGCAATTCCTCTGCTATTTGCTTCCATGGAGTATGCTTCTTGACAGGGTCATAAAAACAGCTAGAGAACACATTGTACAACCAAGATGTCTGCTTAAAACTTCATAAGATTTTCTTTCTTATTGCATTCCCACATAATGTATTCCTTTTAGCTCTTTACACCTCCATGCTGTTCCAAAAATATTGGTGCTGATCAATACTTCAATACTTCAAATGTAGCTTTTATCAATACATTTAGTGTTGCATTTTTATGTCAATCAGTAGACTTTAAACTATGTAGATTTTTCACGTATATGTACTTTACTGAAGTATTTGCATTTGGGGAGACTTTTACTTTAAGTTATTTGCATTTGTGGAGACTTTTACTTTAACTTCACTACCACAGACACATTATTTGCTTTTTATGAATGTTGATGGAGGAATATAAAGAAGGTCAGAAGGAGCTGCACTGTGTGTTTGTGGATTTAAAGAAAACGTACGACAGGGTGGAGAGAGAGAAGTTGTGGTATTGTATGAGAAAGTCAGGTGTGTCAGAGAAGTATGTGATTGAGGTGCAAGACATGTATTAGGACAGTGTGACAGCAGTAAAGTGTGCAGTAGGAACAACAGACTTGTTCAAAGTGGAGGTTAGACTGCATCAAGGATCGGCTCTGAGACCTTTCCTGTTTGCAGTGGTAATGGACAGTTTGACGGAAGAGGTCAGACAGGAGTCTCCCTGGACTATGATGTTTGCGGTTGATATTGTGATTCGTGGTGAGAGTAGGGAGCAGGTGGAGAAGAGCCTGGAAAGGTGGAGGTACGCCCTGGATAGAAGGGGAATGAAAGTCAGTAGGAGTAAGACAGAGTACCTGTGTGTGAATGAGAGGGAGGGCAGTGGAGTGGTGCGGTTGCAGGGAGAAGAGGTGGAGAAGGTGGAGGAGTTCAGGTACCTGGGGTCAACAGTGCAAAGTAATGGAGAGTGTGTTAGAGAAGTGAAGAAAAGAGTGCAGGCAGGGTGGAGTGGGTGAAGAACAGTGATAGCAGGACTGATTTGTGATAGAAGAGTATCTGCAAGAGTGAAAGGTAAAGTTTATAGGACTGTGGAGACCTGTAATGTTTTATGGTTTGTATGGCATTGCGTAATAGACAGGAGGTGGAGCTGGAGGTAGCAGAGCTGAAGATGTTGAGGTTTTCGTTGGGAGTGATGACGATGGACAGGATTTCGAAATTAGTTTAATAGAAGGACAGTGCATGTAGGACGTTTTGAAGACAAGGTGAGGGATGCGAGATGGGGATGGTTTGGACATGTGCAGTGGAGGGACATGGGGTATATCAGTAGGAGAATGCTGAGGATGGAGCCACCAGGAAGGAGGAAATAAGGAAGCCCAAGGAGAAGGTTTATGGATGTGGTGAGGGAAGACGTGCATGTAGTTGGGTTGGTAGGCAGATGTAGAGGACAGGGGGGTATGGAGACGGATGATCCGAGGGGCAACCCCTAATAGGAGAAGCAGAAAGAAGAAGAAGAAAAAGACATTTCAAAGTAAAATATCTTACTTTATACTCAGCAAAAAAATTGTCTATTATTTACTGTTTACTGTTCCACTGTATGCCATAAGCTTTTTCACTTGTATATACATATTTTTCTTTTTGTCTCACATACATATATCTTTATATATCTTTTATATATTTATATTCTTATATTTCATTTTATACTTTTTTATACTTTATTTATCTGCCTTCTTTTTCTTTTTCCCCCATCCTATTCCCTCATGCCGGACCGTCGTAATAAACATTTCACTGCATGTCGTACCCTGTATGTATGTGTATGTGATGAATAAATTTGATTTGATTTGATTTGATTTGCTTTGATTTGAACTACATTTTGAGAAATGAGTCATTAATTTTTATTTATTAGGATTAAAACAAATGTTAAAAAAACAATAATGCACTGTTTTAAACTTGTTTGGATTGGCGCTTGGTGGTATCTACTTAACACATACATACAGTTCAGCATCAATTCAACAGAAAGCAGAACATTCAGAGAGGAATAAGCTCCTGACTCAAATTTACCACAACACCTGTGGCCTTATTTACAGTTTTTTTTTTAAGTAGTTGAAAGGAAGATTTTGGGCTCATGATAATTTGAATATATATCAATCAGTGTTTGATTCATTAATATCATTCTAATAATAAATTGTTGTGCTATCCCTGGTGGTTAGTGGTCGGCGCTCTCACTGCCGCAGCCGGGGTTCGATCACCGGTCAGGGAACCAACCCCAGCCATTATGGTAGCACAATCCAGTGCACTCTTAGTGCCAGTCCCTAACCTGGATAAATGGGGAGGGTTGCGTTAGGAAGGGCATCCACTAAAAACATGTGCCAAATCAAATGCGGATCACGAATACGGATGATCCGCTGTGGCGACCCCTAATGGGAGAAGCCAAAAGAAAGTTTAATAAATTATTGTGCCAAGAGTATCATCAGAGCCTTTTTTAACTGGGTTGATTATGCAAAGAGTTTTGTGACAAAATGTTAATAGGAACAATATAGCCATAATACATTATTTATAATCAAATCACTTTGGAAACTTAAGTACATTTGAAGGCAGATACTTTTGAACTTTTATTTAAGTGAATGTTTAAAGGGAGCACTTTTACTTTTACTGAAGTAAGATTTTACCGAATGTATCCCTACTTTTATTCAAGTACATGATTCGTGTACTTTGTCCACCACTGTGTATGAATGCATAACATAACTTTACACAGAAATTTCGAATTACAGTTCAAGACTGTGAACTGTGTCATTCTCAACCTGTGTCTTTTTCACTAGACCTTTAATGCAAGAATGATTAAACCCCATCCTATAAAGGTAAGATATAGCCCATAGGTAATGAAATAGTAATATATGTGACTTTCACTGCCCAGTTGAACTCAGTTTATGTACCTCTTAAAACATGAGATAACACTGACTCGCCCTTTTTAGCACCCTTTTTACTCATTTATGTGTGAATTTAAAAGAAAATGTAACCACTAGGCCTCCCTGGTTTCAGAATTGCCATCTTTCCCAAGCGAATAACAATACTTTTATTGTAATCAGCAGGCACCTTGGCAACAAGACCGGTACTCACGAAGCTTTACGCTTAACTGTTTGCTTAATTTCACACTTTAGAAGAATGCACGTGCAAGACGGCAAGCCAAATGACAGTGTTGCTCAGAAAAAATGATATGATGCGATTAAGAAGATAAAAAGATGTTTTGGTGTATCTTTTTTGGTGTGAGACTGGCGTCATGCCTGCCAGATTTAGAAACCTTCATTTTACTGCTGTAGTCAAGCGTAGTGGCAAAACTATGTGTCCTTTAATAGTGAAATGAGGCATTAAACATATAATGGATAATGCATTTCATACAGAGGAAAGTCTTATAGGACACAGATTGAAATGTCTGTGTATTCTTCTCATGACTTTCTGTAATGTGGGTGGAGTCAGTGATGGGTGTCTCCGTACCATATGACACCCTGTGGAAACTATTGACCGCCTCCCTATGGAAACTTGTCCTCCTGTCCTGGACGAAGTATATCAGTTCTGTACTTGAGTCAAAGTACAAATCCACTGCCTGTATATAACTCCAGTAAAAAAAAAAAAAACTCCTCCTATTTACATTTCAACTTCTACAAAAGTAGTTGCATTTAAAAAGACTTAAACATCAGCAGTAAATGTACTGATCTATGAAAAGTAAATCAATTTTTTTTTTAATTTCAGTTGTTTTAAAAATGTATTAAATTCAGTTCCTTTCTCCTGCACATCAGACCTTTTTTTAATGAGAGTGTTGTCTATTGCTACAGGCACAGTGAGAAAACTCTTCCTCCACACACATTTTTAGCAGTTTCGTGTTGTTACGTTTGAGGTCTCGGGACAGGATTTCTTTTAACTCTGTTTACGTGTTCGCTTCAAAATCGTGAAAAAAAAACAAAACATGTGTTTCAAACACTTTGGTGGAGGAAAAAGCAATATATTATGCATCACAAGATAATGAAGTAAAAAAATTCCCAAAATGAAAATACTTTGATAATTCATTTAAACTGCTGTAGTAAATTACTCTCTTGCTGACCATTGCTGAAATCTACTGACTGCTTCTCTGAAGTGCCAACAGACTACTTCCCTGTGAAACATACTGACTATTTTTCAGTGAAACCTACAGGCTTCTGGAACCTTCTAACTGCCTCCCTTTGGAACCTACATATTGCTTTTCTTTGAAACATACCAATTGACTCTCCATGGAACCTACCAAATGCTTTTCTTTGGAATATTCCAACTGCATCCCTGTGGAACCTTCAGATTGCTTCTCTTTGGAACCTACCAAATCCCTCCCCCTCGAATCTACAGTACAATACAGACAGCCTTGCTTTTAAATTTACAGATTAAATCCCTGTGTAACCTACAATTTGCTTTTCTTTGGAACCTACCAAATGTCAGTCTATGAATTTACAGCCTATATATCTGTGGAACCTACCAACTGTTTCTTTGTGGAGCAAAATGAATTTCACCCTGTGGAACCTACTAGCCTTTTCTTCTAGAATCTAGAAGATTCCTGCCTACCTTCTTTGCAATCTACCCAGTTCCTTCACTGTGGAACCTACCAGCTGCATCAAATTGATTGTGCCTGTTATTGACCTCTATCTGCCTTCTTGTGGGTTATATTGACTGCCCTGTGTGAACCCCACAGAATGTCCTCAGAATGTCCACAGAATCTCCTGCCTGATTCTCTATGGGAAGCTGATAACAGCCGTCCTACAACATACTGCCTACCTCTATGTGGAACCTACCAACTGCCCCCCTTTGGAATCAATAAGATATATACAAATGATACAGGGGACTGCACAAGGCACAACGTGGACTCATGTTTCAGGACTAAAAACAGCAGAAAAGCTGGCAAGTGAGCAGGCCTCTAGGCACCTCTGCATTTCTCTCAGCAAAAGATAAAGCCTAATCCAATTTTAACTTTGTCAGTTGACATTTGCATGATAAATGCTCTAAAACACAACTTACCTATTCTTTGTTTATTTACATATTTCTAGCACAAGGCTGATTTTTCATGTTCGGAATTCATCTGCAGCTCAGCAAAGAATGGTTTTATGCCCCTAAATAATACTTTAGATTCATTTGGTGTATATGTATATGTGGCATTTGGGGTAAAATAAATTTGTCAGATATTGATGCAGCTTATTTCTAACAAACAGACAATATTATGGAATCGGGTTTTTTTTGGTCATTATTGCTATACCATTTACAGTAATTTGTAAAAACACACTTATCCTGAGCAACCAAGCCTTGTTCAATTACCTAGCCTTCGGTCCAATGCTTTAACTATTGAGCTACCACCTCAATAGCATTACTAAAATGTGACACCTACAGAATAGGTTATCTAATCCGGATAAAAACGCTCCGCACCCTCACTTTAGTTTTCAGTCATTTCCCACTGAAATATCTGAAAACACTTACATCCCTGTACTGAGTATGCGCAAATCATAAGACGCTTTGACCTGCTTCATTTCCACCTGGCATTTATTTACTTTGTGGCTCTTTGAAGTGTCGCGCCAATGACTAAAAACTCAAACTGTTCTCAAATTGATCCACTTTAGAAAGCGTTTTCAAAAAGCCACATTTCTTTTACCTTTTCAATGAAGACAGAAGGCCAAAACAGCGAGAAAAATATTAGTACTGTGGACATGGCCATGGAAACCGTCTGAGCACGGATATCAGCGCATAACAAATCCACAAAGAGTTGATTAAATCTGTAAGTACTGGTGCCATACAGTATCACCAATTCATTGATGTAGATAGCATGTCGCATTAAAGTGGCTTTTAATATAACTGTAATCACACTATCAGCATGAATTAATTAACAATAGCTTGGAGACAGGCACCTGATATGAGGAGGTTATGGTTTGTTAGCTCAAGCTTTATCAGGATATCAGAGGCATAATTAATGCTAGAGTAATTCCTCCTGAGTGAAGATTAGAACTAATGAAGACATCCAGTCGCACGCCTTCAAACGAACCCGAACACTTTGGGAAATATTTCTCTCAGATTGTCACATTTAGGTCAAAACCCTAGCTCTTTCTCGTCCTATAGCGAGGATAAGGCGTGCGCGCCTTTAATTATGCTCTTATGAAATTAATTAACGGGATTACTCGAGGATTCCCAATAGGTGCTGATGAGTGAGTGGATGAGTGGATGAAAGAAGGCTTTGTCCTGTCACTCTCTTTTAGAACGCCTCGCACATCATCATGTGCAGTATATTTATAATTGAATACGTGGTTTTTTTTGTGTTCTATTGAATTAGAATCGTGAAATAAGTCGAGGTTCGGCCTTCATTTACAGCCACGAGTTAAAAGATAAACAGCATAAAAAAGCCCGGAACGAGGCATATTCATAAAGCGGATAAAAATGCTAAGTAAAACATTTACAGTCAAGCTTGCATTTGATGAGTCTTTTAGCATAAGAAATAAAATGTATTACGGCCATTAGTCTTGGTGAGAGCCTCTTGGATAAAATGCCTATTCAAAAACAAAAGAAAGAAAGAATGAAAGAAATAACCCTGCGCACCCTGTTGATGTATGCTTGTTAATTTCGTTATATTGCTTCCTTTACTGGTGAATTGAAGGTAATATCTATAACGCTCTCTGGCATGCTGCAATTGTCTCACCACAACATCGATAAACTGTGTATAATGATGAAATTGTGTTCTTGCCCACACATAAAAAAATGAGATCTGACTCATTCCCAATAAAATACCAGCAGAGAAACGCAAGCAAGCGCCTTAGAGTGAATACGTGCATGAGAATATGTGTGTGTGTGTGTGTGTGTGTGTGTGTGTGTTCTGAATTTGTGTTGCTGCTTTTGGAACACACAATCATTCTTTAATAAGGTGAAGCGATGCATGTAATGAAATGCATCATAGGAGAAGAGCAGAAAGAGCAACATTATTTGAAGGCTAATTGTAAGATCCTGCTTCATATCATGGCCACACACACGTTCAAAAAAGTCCAGACAGACTCTCATTGCATGTTTGTTTTTTTTTACTTTATCACACTATGAGTTTAAACATTATTTCTCAAATGAGAATCTATTATGATTCATTGATAGAATGATTGGCTGACGGCTTTAGGATCGATAAAGGCATGATTCATTCTGTTGTGCTCAGAGCTTTTTGCACTTGGGGCTCATTGTATGCTGTTTTAGATGGTTTTGCCTGGACACCGTTAAAAAATATGCATTTTCTCACGATTGGTCAGTGCTTTAATGGATATTTTTTCCCTTTGTACTGCAAATAACTCATAAAATCTGTCTCATCATAGGACTCAATATGGACATTCTGATGATCAATTCAATACACTATAATGTTTGATTTACTTTTCAACATGTGGATACTGTAATGATTTATAATCTAGAGATTATAATCTAGGCTTCCCTTATGAGGCTGGTTCCTATCATGGTTTCTTTCTAACTCCATTATAATAAATAAGCATTAGGCAAGCAGAGGATACTTTTTCAAGGTAAAACTCCCTGAGAAACTTTGAGAGGAACCTGATTCAATTGAAACCCATGATTATCTAGGTGACACCAGATAGTTTGATTATAAGAGTTAAAGGTGCAATTGTGTAACTAGGACATTCATTACAGTTAACATGAAGTTCACTGAGTGCAAAAGTTTGCATATTGTACGCCTAACCCATCATATCAAATCTGCTTGTATCAAATGCAGTTCAAACACCAATCACCCAGGTTTCTAGGCAGTACAATCCACAGTAATCTCATTTATCTTTCGGCTAGTCATGTGGGGTCATTCTCATCAGCAGTGGGTGGCTTCCAAATGATGTGAACTCTAGCCAGAAGTAGTGTATCAGGATGGATTAAGCAGGTCTGGACAGCAGAAGAGGTCAGAATCAGTGGTATCGCAAAAATAGAATCTGTAGCATAAATGACAGACAGACAGACAGATAGATAGATAGATAGATAGATAGATAGATAGATAGATAGATAGATAGATAGATAGATAGATAGATAGATAGAATAGCCTTTATGTGTCACATAAATATTACAACACAGTGACATTTTTTTGTTCCCATAACCCAGCTTGCTCGGAAGATGGGGTCAGAGTGCAGGGTCAGGCGTGATACGCCACCCTGGAGCACAGAGGGTTAAGGGCTTTGCTCAAGGGCCCAAGAGTTTCAGCTTTGGCGATACCGGGGCTTGAACCTCTGACATTCTGATCATTAACCCAGCACCTTAACCACTGAGCTACCACTCCGCATATATATATATATATATATATATATATATATATATACAGGGTTAATTTTAACGGCGCAAATTTTATTAACGTGCACACATTTCTATAATAATATATAATATATATTATTATATTATATATATATTTTATATATATATATATATATATATATATATATATATATATAATATATAATAATAGTATAATAATACAGCACACATTTCTATTTGACTACAGGTAGTCGCCGACCTACGACCTATGCAACTTACGACCATTCAACTTTACAGCCACAATCGCTAGCCGTGGCGTACGTAATTTTTTTACCAGCTTCCGGCAAAATTTCACAATACTGTAGATATAGCCTACTTATGACCAAATCGTGTTACAACTGTCGTGTGTCGTGGCTACGCCACTAGCCGCGGTGTACGACAGTGCGTACCAGCTTCCGGCATCATTTCACAGTACTGTATATATAGCCTACTCTACTTACAACTAAATCGTGTTACGACCGATCTGTCGGTCCCAATCGTGGTCGTAAGTCGACGACTAACTGTATTTTTATTACAAATATAAATGTTAATATAAAAGAGGCGAAATTGAAACCTTCAACGCAACACAAATTTATTTATTATTCAGATATAAAGAAAAATAATAAACTTCATTAAAAGATAATCCGTAATCGATAAATATTTGTTTTACTGATGCACCAAGTCTCAAATCGAACACCAAAATCTGCCATTAAGCACACATCCTGCAATTAAAACCGTCCGTTGGGAAACAAAGCAAAAGTTCCGTTTGGTGTCCTGATGATTTCCGTCATTTAAAACACCATAATTACTTCTAAACATTTACAAGCACATTTTGTTTTCATGCTCTATGTTGAGTATGGTTTCACAAATAATAAACATACATTTGCATATGCTATACTAGCAATAATAATAACAACAACATGAGATTTAAAGTAAAGACTGGAGTCAGTCACACCAAGGGTTTTCATTGCAGCAGATGATGATATGGAAAGGTCATCCAGAAATACAAGGTAATCACAAGTCTTACTACCTGCTGGTTTATGTAATTAAACCAATGATTGCATGCTTTGTCCAGTGCACCCGTTCCCTGTATTCACAACTATAGCTGAATGTGCCCCTAAAGAATTAGCAAATAAAAAAGCAAACCTTTGTTATTTAACCCAAATAAAACTTTATTAAAGATCTGATAGAAGATTATCTGCAATAGTGAAAGGAAAGTTTATAGGACTGTGGTGAGACCTGAGATGTTGTATGGTTTAGAGACAGTGGAATGAGTAAAAGACAGGAAGTTGAGCTGGAGGTAGCAGAGCTCAATATGTTGAGGTTTTTGTTGGGAGTGACGACGATGGACAGGATTAGAAATGAGTTTATTAGAGGGACAGCACATGTAGGACGTTTTGGTGACAAGGTGAGGAAGGTGTGATTGAGATGGTTTGGACATGTGCAGAGGAGGGACATGGGGTATATTGGTAGGAGAATGCTGAGGATGGAGCCACCAGGAAGGGGGAAAGGAGGAGGTTTATGGATGTGGTGAGGGAAGACATGCAGGTAGTTGGTTTGAAAGAGGCAGATGTAGAGGACAGTGGGGTCCAATGATTTGCTGTGGTGACCCCTAATGGGAGCAACCGAAAGAAGAAAAGGAAAACTGTACTAAAGAATTAAAGAAAAAAATTATTTTATTAACGAAAGAAGCACAGCTACACATACTGTACTCAAGAAATTGAACAAGCTGAATGTTTGCTACATTGAGTGTTTAAATACCCAAGTTAAAATTTTGGTGATTATTTTAGTTGGATCCGTCGTGAATAAACTCTAATTGCTGCTGTTGCAGAAAAAAATAAAATAAAATGCTAAATAATTCTTCAAGAAAATGAAAAATATGTTGCAACAGAAGGGGAAGTGTAAAAAAAGAAACAAAAGAACGAGATAGCACAAATTATTCATGAAAATTGAAAAAATATATATATTTAAAGCTTAAATGTAGACACTAGCTAGAAACTTTTGGCAAACATTTAAAAAAAGAAGGTTGTGAATTCCTTCACCAGGATTGCCAAAAATAAGTAAATAAATAAATAAACAACACTGTTGTGTTTCAGCTAACCCAAGCTTTACTCGTACGCTGTTTACTTTGTTTGTTTGTTTTTTCTTGTGGAAAATGCAGTAGGGTGTTGCCCTATTAAATAGCACAGGTCCTACTGTCAAATTATGGAAATGACTTCTAGTTTGTACACAAGCATTTTTGAGAAATTAGTAATTTAAACATTTTTTTATTTTTTTACCTGCTATTATATTTTATATTAAATTCTTAATCACTGCTTCTGTTGTGTTATGTTTAGTAAACAGACTAACTCAATTAACCACAATGCACAACTGATGTTCTGCACAAATCTACAGTCTGGGCTAGAAACGAATCAGCTGTTTTGTGTAATTCTACTTACAATATTTACAAATGCTATTTAAAGAGTTAAACTCACACACTATTTATTCCACACAGTCATTGCTCAGCATCAGATAGGAAAACTGTGCATTTTGGGCCTGGAAAACTCCCTCGGTCACTAAATATTGGCTTCTTTTTCTTCTCTCACCTCCCACAGGGTCACCTGAGGCTTCCCTGTATCCCACCCATCCAGGTCTCTATTCCTGCCCTCTCTTTCCTTGTGATCACTGTTCGCTCCACCTTCTTTCAGGGTGTCTTTTCCCTCTGTTACAGGCTTTTACAACATAAACTAAACTTTCTTTTCGGCTTCTCCCGTTAGGGGTCGCCACAGCGGATCCTCCGCACGTTTGATTTGGCACACGTTTTACGCTGGATGCCCTTCCTAACGCAACCCTCCCCAATTTATCCGGGCTTGGGACCGGCACTAAGAGTGGCTGGGGATGGTTCCCTGACCGGGAATCGAACCCGGGTCGCAGCGGTGGGAGCACTGCATCTTAACCACTATACTGTATGTTAAATCTGCAAAGCCAAAAGCATTGTTGATGGCCCTTCTCCCTTCTTACATAAACTCTTCACCCTTCTGCCATCTGGCAAAAGATTCAGAACCATCCGGGGCCTTAGGTTGAGACTATGTAATTGTTTCTTCCCCAAGCCATCAGACTTCCCCCAATATGTAGAGTCTCACTGACATGAACACACACGCATACAGCTAACTCTAGCGCTATAGATTCTTTATCATTTTTTTCCAGCTTCAAAAAGAAATCCTGTCAATTCCGCATAACGAGGGAGAGAATGAATGAAGGATGGAAGGAATGAAGACATTTATTACAGTATGCTGGAATAAGTAGAACATATCTTTAGAAAATAAAATATTCAATGTAAAACACACACACATGCACACTTACATACACATCTGTATTACCCAAACGGGGTCTAACAAATGTAAACTATTTAATTAAATTATTTCCATTTATTTAATTTGATTTAATCAATTCAATTTGTGGCAATTTAATTAATTACTCATTCAGTAGAATGCATAAGTGTATTTTATTTTTCTATAATATTATAACATATTATTTTATATATTATTCAACCAAGCAGGATTTTTGTTTTTTGTTTTAAAAATGTAATCTCTTCAAATGTTGATCCCAAATGTGCCATACACATTATGTACCGGTACATGACCCCATCATAACTTACAAATATCGTAAGTCGAGACATGACCTAGCCTATAAAGGAGTCTTTAATAATAGTGATCAGTATGGGGTAGTATACTGTAATTTGTTTATTACTAAACACATTACAGTACATTATTTAGGAAAGCAGAGGAATTTACAGTACCATAAGTTTTTGAATGTACTGTATAAACTATACTGTATATGTATGTTGCAGCGGGGGGCATGGTCGAGCACTGGTTCACGAGTGGAAGACAAAGTTGGATGTGCTTTATTTCAGTGTCAGTCCACACCAATAAAAAGGGGAGAGACAAGATCTAAAATTGGGCTTTGAAAGACCAAAAACACAGAAAAGAAATATGCGCTTCAACAACTGAATTCTGTCAACTGCTGGTGAGAGTAAGGATGCATCTCACAAGATGGTTGCTAGCTTCTGTTTGTTTATTCAGTTCATTAACTCTAGGTGTGTCTTATGGTAAGTGGTAATGTCAGAGAAAAAAATAAGAAAATGAAGGCTGTGTGTATGTGTATATGTGTGTGTGGGGGGGGTTACACACAGTCTGTGTGTGGCTTGCCTGGGAACGGAGCATTCTAAGATGGTTCTCGAGGGAGCCAACTGCACAGATTGCGCTTGCATGTCTATGCTCTGTGAGCCGGAGGTCAAGGAACTAATGTAGGTTGTGACCCATGACATAGCCAAACTAGATTTCGATTGGCCGTCCGATGAATAAAAAATTAACCCTGTCCAGTAAGCTCCACGAGCCCTTTCTGTGACCTATGTAACAGCCTCCACGTCGGTACCTGCCCTCTTTTCGGACTTGCAAACCAAGGTGTCCAGGTCCTGGGCTAAGCCATTTTAGGCCCTCCACTTTAGTTACAAGTTCTCGTTATAGTTCAACGTAATGGGACTGAAAGAGTGTGGTTACGGGTCGGTGCTCCAGTTTGGAGAGACGCTGGCTAGCTATCTCTCACGGAGTGTCCATCGTCCCTAATGATCCCGACACCGCCCAACCCCTTTAAAGTAAGTTGACACTGGTGGGTAAGGCATACGCCTCAGAGGGGCATGTTTGGTGGCCAGGAGGTCCAGGAGCTCTGTCATGAGATAGAGCTGGCTCTTAGGGCCACTAAAGAGACCGTTGGCCAGTCTATGGCCACCCTGGTGTTCACTGAGAGGCACCTATGGCCCACCCTATTGGATATTTCCAAAGGGATAGGGCCAGGCTGCTGGACGCCCCTCTGGTGCTGACTGGCCTGTTTGGCTTTCCGTAAATATGGTTGTCGAGAGTATTTTGAGGCCAAGAAGAAGTTGGCAGTATTAGGTAGTAAGAAGTCCTGAAGTCTGTGGAACTCACTGGGAAAGGGCACGGTGCACCTCATTATATGGTGCCCGCCCTGCCCCGGCACCCCCAGGGACCTGGTCCGTTAACCCTGCCATGGTCAGTGCTTCAGGGCATGGCCAGCTCCAGCGTGCACCCTCACAGGAGGCCTCTAGAGCTGCATCAGGGCGTAGCTCTAGCTCTTTGTGTGCCAAAGATCAGTCGAGAGACTAATATGCTCAAGAGACTATTTGGCAGCCTGGGAAGCTTTGCCAGATGTGTCTCGATGGGTCCTGCATACTGTAGACAGAGGCTATACCATTTAGTTCAGGTCTCTTCCACTCTGGTGGGACATGAGCAGTCTCTGGTCATGGACCAAGAGGTAGACACTCTCCTAATGAGAGGAGGCCCTCAAGGTGGTCCCTTCATCAGACAGAGAGTCTAGGTTCTACAGTCGGTACTTCATAGTTCCCAAAAAGGATGGGGAGGTTGCGTCCGTTTTTAGATCTTCATCAGCTGAACTGCTCGCTATTGCAGCTCAGGTTCAAAATGTTGACCCTGAAGCAGGTCATGTCTTTAATTAGATCCGAGGACTGGTTTGTCACAATAGATCTGACAGATGCATATTTCCATGTATGAATGCTTCCTTCTCACACGACTTTCCCGAGGTTCGCTTTCGGGCCGAAGCTTGCCAATATTGGGTCCTTCCGTTTGGTCTTGCCCTTCTCAAACACCCTCCCTCTGAGATTCCTGTCAAGAGAGATCTTCTCTCTCAGGCAGGGGACACAATAGTTCAACCCGGCCCAGAGCTTTGGAGACTGTGGCTATGGCCCATTAGGGGGTACAGCTCTAAATTTCTCTCCCCCAAGGTGTCATTCTCCAATCCATAGATCCCACAACAAGGAGGTCATATGCTGCTAGATAGTGCCTGTTAAGTGTATTGGATCCTGATAGTTGGAGCCATTTAACTGTTGTTTTATTGCTGGAATTCCTTCAAGAACAGTTCACCTAAGGGTTGGCTTCGTACACTCTTAACAGCTACGTATCCACCATCCGCCCTGGTGTGGCAATAACTTGGTAGCTGTTGTGCTGGAGGCTCTATCTGAGCCCTCCTTTAAGCAAATGGCCGAGTCATCCTGGAGGTTCCTCACAGTCTAGACTGTGTTCCTCCTGGCCATTTCCTCTCTTAAGAGAGTAGGTGATCTGCAGGCCCTCTCTGTGCACTCCTCATTTCTGGAGTTGCACTCCGGCATGGCCAGTGCCTTCCTGTACCCAAAAACTAAGGCTATTGTCTTCTATTCTTTAACCCGGAGTGTGGCCGCCTCTAAGGCTTGGTCCTCTGGAGTTTCCATCAATGACATCTGCAATGCTGCAGGTTGGTCCACCCTGCTGACCTTTGTCAGGTTTTATAACTTTGACCCAGTGCCACCCCTGGCCCCTTAAACCTATCTGTGCTTTTACACAATAGGCAGGGACTGGTCAGTCTGGCAGTATTGAATACTCATTTCCAAAGCGTTGTTGACGCAGCTCGAGTTCCTGAACGGGAACGTTTCCAGGTTACGTATGTAACCGAAGTTCCCTGAGGAAATTATATGCTGCATCTACAGGCCACGCTGCCAGTATCCCTGCAGCACCTCCTTCCCTTTACAGAAGTTTTTTTCAGAACCCTTTACAAGCTTTCCATTTTATTGATTACACACGAGATTCCTGGAGGAACATTGTTTCATTTCAGGATTACTGCACCAGTTCAGTATGGCCAAAATGGCAAATAAAGCCACTTGGCATGACATTAATCAAATTGACATTGGTGGTGTTGATATTTGTTTCACAAACGTGCAATATAATCCACATTTATAACTGTGAAAAATAAGCTAAAAAAAGAAATCCTACTTTGCATATTTTGTTCTTAAAAGATATGGATGTCAGTTGTACAAACCCATTTATAGCTGGGCCTAAGATTATTCTATATACCTGTCTATGCATTTTGCACAAACTGCCTGAAGGGTACAATGCTGTCTGACTCCCATAATTTTCATGGCTCTTTGTGTGCAGTGGCTAATCTAAGCCTTCAGCTGGATGCTTAGGTTGCCAAACCATGCTGAGATGCCATGGCACAGTAAATTCTCTACAACAGCATGAGAGGACAAAAGCAACTTTAAAAAGCTCTAAGCTTGCACAGCAAATGGAGTCACCACTGGACTTTACTGCACACCCTACTCCTCTCTATGTGAGATGCTTATTAATATGTACGCCAAGGGATTATGTGAACCTGTAAAGAATGAGAAAGTGTTCTACCTGAAGCGGGCAAAAGTTTGCAGCTTTCTTTCAAAGATCTGTCACCAAGAACTTTTCAAGCTTTAATAAAATAATTGTTCATCATGTAATATTGAGCTATTGTTGTTGTCCATTTTAGATGTAAAGCTTGAATGTCTGCTAAATATATATGGTAATAATTTATAATAAGCAATGAAATGGGACCATAATTTGACCAGGAAACTATCACTAGCCACTCATTTAAAAACAGTGATTTACAAATTCCAAAAAAATAGATTTGGGTCTCACAAATTCCATTATTATTTAGCAAAAGAAAATTTAGGAAATGTTTAACTATAAATAAATGTGTAAGAAAGAAAAAGAGAAGAAAAGAGAAAGGCCTTTTACCTGAGATCTGTTCAGTGATGAGTTATGAAATGAATTATGTAAATTAATTAAAGTGTTAAAATTTTGCTAATGATTTTTACATCAGGTGATAAAACAGACAAAAATAAAATCACTGCATACCTCTTTAAAATGTTCAGTAATGCAGTTTGTCCATAATCTGATTAAAACTACTGTTTATTTCTAATCGAGATGCATGCAAATAAGGAAAAAGTAGTTTTTAGATCCATTATATTATATAGTACATAGTAATAAGTTATTTGACCACCACACAAATAACAAGAACCATTTGACTAAAACCACTATAAGACCTTCAGAATTAAATTTTCTTCTTCTTTCTGCTGCTCCCATTAGGGGTCGCCACAGCAGATCATCCGTCTCCATACCCCCCTGTCCTCTACATCTGCTTCTTTCAAACCAACAACCTGCATGTCTTCACTCACCACACCCATAAACTTCCTCCCTTGCCTTCCTCTTTTCCTCCTTCCTCTCAGCTCCATCCTTAGCATTTTCCTACCGATATACCCCATGTCCCACCTTTGCACATTCAGAGTATCTTAAGGTAATAAACTTGGATATATTTTAGAGTAGTCAATGTGCAGTTCTGTTGAATAATGTCAAAATAGCAGTCAACAAAAGTAAGTACACCCTGAGTGAAAACAGCTGTATGTTGCTTAACCATGCAAAGTCATATGTCCTATTCATCATGTTTTTGTCTGCTTGACATGACCATACAAATTTGTGTAACTTGTATTAGAGCAGTTAAAATTTGGTGCCATGTGTCTAATATCCAGCAGCTCTGTGATGTAATTAGGGAGGAGTGGAAGAGGATCCAAGCAACAACCTATGCAGCTCTGGAGAATTTCATACCCAGTAGTATTAAGGCAGTGTAAGATATCAATGGTGCTCACACAAAATATTGACACTTTGGACACAGTTTTGACATTATTGCCAGTTATTTAGACAATAATGGGTGTGTGTTGAGTTATTTTCAGAGGACAGCAAATCTTTACTGCTGTACAAGCTGCACATTGACTGCTGTGTACATACTGTATATATATATATATATATATATATATATATATATATATATATATATATATATATATATATATATACAGTGAGGAAAATAAGTATTTGAACACCCTGCTATTTTGCAAGTTCTCCCACTTAGAAATCATGGAGGGGTCTGAAATTGTCATCGTAGGTGCATGTCCACTGTGAGAGTCCACTGAATACACCCATATATGAACACCTGTCTATCAGCTAGAATTCTGACCCTCAAAGACCTGTTAGTCTGCCTTTAAAATGTCCACCTCCACTACATTTATTATCCTAAATTAGATGCACCTGTTTGGGGTCGTTAGCTGCAAATAAGTGTTCAAATACTTATTTGCAGCTGTATCATACAAATAAATAGTTACAAAATCATACATTGTGATTTCTGGATTTTTTTTTTTTTTTAGATTATGTCTCTCACAGTGGACATGCACCTACGATGACAATTTCAGACCCCTCCATGATTTCTAAGTGGGAGAACTTGCAAAATAGCAGGGTGTTCAAATACTTATTTTCCTCACTGTATATATATATATATATATATATATATATATATATATATATATATATATATATATATATATATATATATATATATACATTTATTACACTAAATTCAACATTTAGTCCCTAATTGTTAATCGCTAATCCTCCAGTCTTCTCCACTCTCTTTAATTTGCTTTGATTTGTGCTCATTCAGCCACAAGGGTGTTAGAAAAGTCAGGTTCTAATGTAAGGTGAGATGACCTGGAGTGAAGTCAGCTTCACTCCAGAGTTCCAGCTCATCCCCAAGGTATTTAGACAACAAGATCTTCCATTCAAACCCATGTAAAGCACATCTTTACATACTTCGCTTTGTGCACAGGAGCAGTGTCATGCTGGAACAGGTTTGGATCTTCTAGTTCGAGTGAAATGTAATCCTACAGCATTTAAAGACATCTTATACAAATTTGTTCCTTCAAGTTTGTGGTAAACCTTTTGTCTATATAATGTATAATAATTCATGTACGTAATAACATTGAGTCATTCACTGATTTCAGGTCTCTCTAAATAAATACCATTATTTCTATATATATTTTAATAGCATAATTTGCAGTGTATTTTGTGCTGCAATTTGTGTGTCAAACACTGCATCATTAAAAAAGAAATAAAAAAATCGAATTAGTAATTAATTAACTACATAGTGATTATTAATTCAGAGTAATAGTCTGTTTTAATTGCTAAAGATAAAGTCTGTGCTTTAGTGTCTGAGTGTGATAGAACTTGTGCCTGGCACACATTTAGACACACACACACACACACACACACACACACACACACACACACACACACACACACACACACACACACACACACACACACACGCATGTAGACTGTAATCTGTGATTACCAGCCCAGTTTGAAGGGAAAATGTGCTGAGATGCAGCACATTCTCTAAATCCCAGAAGTGCTACCTTTCATTTCTCTCTCCTGTGCTAGCGATGCTGTAGCTGAGAGCAGCTGGCACACTTTTCGGCCTGAAAGTGCATGCACACACATCCTTAAGGGTTTCTCGAGGTGTGTGTGTGTGTGTGTGCGCAATGCTCAAGATCAGTCATGATCCTCTAACACTCAGGCCTAACAGGAGTCTTGCGGAGATAAGAAATGGGAGAAACAGCTACAGAGAAAAAGTTCTGTTACCGTCAGGTTCAAATTTCTGAATACACTACCAATTTTTTTTTATTTCATCACTTATTCCATCAGTTATTATATATGTTGAATTGGAGTCTTTTATTGAATATTCAGTACAGTAAATTCTTGCTCTGATATACACAGAAGAGTTTACTTCGATAGCTATTATTAAGAGTTGGGCACTAAGGGGTCACAATCACCTCAGCAAAAGCATCATGGTACTGTTCAATGACATCATGACAAAACAAAAGGGGAACTTGTATAGCTTTTCAAATCAAATTTATATCTGCACCTAATAATTGATTCTTAAGCAGCAGTGCTCAACAGGGTCTAATGTGAACTTCCAAACAAAAAAAAAAAACAACAGCCTGTCAGTATATAGAATAGTAGTAGCGTTTAATTCCACGGTGCATATGTAGCACGTGTAGCTCGGCTGATTTATGCTAGCACTGAAATAACCAGAAAGGAGCTCCTGCTACTCTTCTCCTTCCTCCGTCTTTGTCCGATCCCCCTCTATCCTTCTTTAATCCTTGTCTTCTAATGAAAAGCTCTCCTGCTGGGTGGAAGAGAGAGGGAGCGATACCGGCTTTGAGATAAATGAATGCAATGCCATAGTCGATTTGTCACAAATTGCCCTCTGTGTCTACTCAGTTTGCCTGTAAACGGCCGTCTTAATAAAACACTGATTAATCAAAGACTGATTAATCAAGCACAAATCAGGGATCCATCCAGGAGATGTACAACAAGACCCCGATCGTTCCTGGGATCCAGTTTTCCTCCCCTTGTAAATGTACTGCTTATTAATGCTTTGGCGCATTGCCATGTGCAATGTATTTAGGCCCTTAGGTGTTTTCCTGCTTTATACGTACTTTATATTTATATTTCCAGGTTAAACCTATAAGCGCACCTTGTTAGTGTTAATTCAGAATTCTTTAAAAATAACCTCTGTAATAGAAATACATTGTTGTATGGTCAAACGCACATGGAACCAAATGCACAGTTTAATCTTCATTCAGGCTTCTCCTGGAATCAGCAAAGTCCATAGCAGGGGTCGAAACAAAGGCAGATAGGATTAATTTGGTCAACTCCATTTTCATAATCCATTAAAGGTCAAGCAGAGGTCAAATGCTAAGAAACTTCAAAGTAAAGATAGAAAACAAGATGTAAGGATAATAATGCTCAGAACTGGAGAACTAATACATGCTCGCTAAACTTGGCAAACCAAACGAAAGGGTAGACACACGGGGAATTAAATTATATAAGAGCAGCAGAAAACCAATTAGAAATAAGGAAGTGTAGATGGAAATTGTACTGGATCAGATGATAAATCAAAAGCTTTATCAGAAACTAAGATTGATGTTACATCTGAGTTTAAAGCTGGTGCAAGATAGGAGAGTATGGCTGATGCTCTATCAGGCACTGAGTCTAAAGATTAGGTTTGTGATGGGTTGGTAGATTTGGGACTGAAGCTGGGTAGAGATGAAAGTAGAAGACTGGTTCTAGAGCAGAAACTGATGCTGCTACTATAGCTTAGTAGAAACTAATGCTAATGCTAGATCAGACCAAGAGACTCATGCTAGAGAAAAAATTGTAGCTGGTACTAGATCAGACCATTAAACTGGTGCTAATGAAGGAGTTGAAGCTGGTGTAAGAGCAGGAACTAAAGCGGGTGATAGATCAGACTGATACAGGTGCTAGCACAGGTAAAACTAAAGCTCTAGCAGGAAATAAAGCTGGTTATAGAACAAGGACTGAAGCTTTTGCTAGATTAGACAGACTAGTGCTAGAGCAGGAACTAAATCTAGTTTTAGTTCAGACTGAGACAGGTGCTAGCACAAGAATTAAAGCTGGTGTAAAGCAGGAAATGAAGCTGATAGTAGATCAGACTGTGAGACTGGAGCTAATCCAAAAAATAAAGCTGGTATTGGAGCAAGAAATGAAGCTGGTGCTAGATCAGATTGAGACTGTGGAGCAGGAAATGTAGCATAGTAAATCATGCTGTAAGACTGGAGCTAAAACAAGAACTGAAGCTGGTTTTAGAGCAAAAACCTGAGCTTGTGCTGGGTCAGACTAAAACTAGTGCTAAGAAACCAAATCTGGTGCTAGATCAACTGAGACTGGTGCTAGGTAGGAACTGAAGCTGGTTTCAGAGCAAGAACCAGAGATAATGCTAGACCAGACTAAGATTAGTGGTAGAGCAGGAACTAAAGTTCATTTAGTTCAAGTTAGACACTAAAGCTGACACTAGAACAAGCCAGATGAGAGATTGTGTCTGATACCAGATCATAGTATTAACGTGGCTCTAGATCAAGGACTAATCTGGTTCAAGATTAGGCACTAGAAATGTGTACAGCAGTAAAAGACAAAGGTGTGATTATTGACCCTATTCTGTCCTCAGGTTTTCCTCCGCTTTAGTATCTCAGGGTTTATTTCCTTGCCAGATTCACCACTGGCTTGCTCATCAGGGATAAACAATTATAAGGAACTAAATTATAGGCAATATTCTTTTATAACTTTTATAACTTACACATTCTTTTATCTAACCTTAATACCGCTTTATCTGTGTGAAGCTCATTTGAGACAATGTCCATTGTAAAAAGCTATAACAAATAAAATTGAATTGAATTGAATTTAAATGGACTGGATTTGATGTACGATCAGCAACTAGGATGTCTCTACTGTTTCCAGTCTATAAGAGCATATTTTATTGGGCTTATATTATTGAAGAATGTCAGCCTCTTGTTGGAGAAATAGCATTTGACATAACCTTATGTGAAATGTCTTAGCTACACCTCTGGATCATTTATCTTGATAGAGATGAAAGGTCATGTCTCAAATAAGGCTTGAGCGCTTTAAAATCCAGCCTAAAATGCCAAGGTGTCTGTCATGATGATATAAATCACATCATTTATGCTCTGTGCAGGAGTAATTTTGCTTGTTAGCTCTTTGTGCAGAGCATCAGTCAAGGTTAGCTGGAGTTTAGCCCACATCAGCTAGGTTTGAATTCATTCGATTGATTTTGGCATTAATGCTTCAAAATCTGGAGTTCGTTTGATTTTCTTTTAGTTGGGAATTTAGAAACACAGGCAAGTTAAAGATTTGCTATTAAAATGTTTACGCTCATGGATTAAAGTTAAAGAGCTTATGCATCACATTACTAAAATGTTTCTTAAAAGGAGGAGGCTGGACAATCTCAAGCCTTAAAATATACGAAAATACCCTTTAAAACAGTAACACAATTATTAGACACTGTAAAGCACGCTAACGCCCATTTTAAACACATAATGAGTGTGTTAATTAGTCGATGAGCCGTGTTAGATCGGAAAAAAAAAACCAGAACTAAGGGAGGAGAACTGGGAACTGCAACATCATCTGTGCTGGACTGAGTGATTCATCCACAGACTTGGCATTATGATAATTATTCACAGCGGACTTTATTATCAAAGTGAGCTCACCTAAGCGCTGAACAGCAGGGCAGTTCAAGTCGGCTATTTTTGAAGTCTTCACGCTGAGTGAAAAAATGCACAAGTTTTAAAAGGAGACTAAGATAAAGTAATACTGTGGTCATGTTTTGAGTGGAAGAGCTTGCAAGGAAGATTGTTGGATGCTCTTTGTGAATGTACATAATGTTGGAAAGGACAGTACACAGGTATTCTCTGAGTTACAATTACAATGCGTTACAGAGACCCCATCATAACTAGCCGACCCTGGAATCTTAAAAAATGGTGATCAGTAAGGGGGAAGTATAATACTGAAACAAATAAACTCTATTGACCACTGGTGAAAGTAACACAGCTCACAAGGGGGGAGATGCATACATTCTTTCAGCATATTGTATGAAAATGAAAGTGTAAATATATATAAAAAAAAATTTTTATTGCCATCATTGTAAGATCAGTGAACCCAGCCATTAGGGTTGCACAAGCCAGTGCTCTTAGTGCTGGTGCTAAGCCCGGATAAATAGGGAGGGTTGCGTTAGGAAGGGCATCCAGCGTAAAACATGTGCCAAATCGAACATGCGGATCATGAATACGGAGGATCCGCTGTGGCGACCTCTAATGGGAGAAGCCGAAAGAAAGTTTTGCTATCATTGTAAGATCAAAAAATCTTAAGCTCTAAGTTTTTGATCATTTGAATAGCTTCAAAATACACACAAATCCTTTATTACAAAAATGGCATTCAAATGTATTATCTCTTCACAATGGTACATGTCTAGGGGTGGAATACATTGTGAGTTTTGTCTTAGACAATATGTAATTGTGAATGACTAAAGAATTCTAAAGTGGCAGGTCTTGTGGATGTTTTGGGTATAAATTGTTTAATACCATCCAAGAAGGATCGAATGAAGGACAACCATCAAAACAGTGACAGGATCAAGGGTCCCAAAGACTCATTGATGCATTGGCAAGTGAAGACTGCCCCATTTGGTCAAGGCTGTGCAGCCTCAGACCTAACCCTTATACACTACTAAAAGCAGCTATCTAAACACTGTTGCAGACTAAGTTTTCCCTAAAGGTCAGTGGTTTACAGTAACTGGAGTACAATCTTTGACCTAAATCTCGCATCCTGCAAGGAATTGTTTGAGGAGCATGTGGGAGTTCAAGTCATTGATTTAGCTCCCAACATTCCCAAAACCTCATTTCAATCAAGTTTCTAAAGGATGTTCAGGACAATCAATTGAGGCTCCTCTTGAGTCTTTTCTAACAACTTGCATGACTTAAAATATCTGCTGTTAACGTCTTGGTGCCAGAACCACAGTACACCTCTAGAGGTCTTGTGGAGTCCATGCTTTGATATAGCTGAGCTGTTTTTGAGGCACTTCTACGATATTAGTAATATAAAAAAAAAAAAAAATATATATATATATATATATATATATATATATATATATATATATATATATATATATATATATATATATATATATATATGTTATGGCTATTTCTGGTGTAACTGCATCCTTCAACACTACAAGAATAGTCAAGTCAAGTTTATTTCTATAGCGCTTTTCACAACAGACATTGTCTCAAAGCAGCTTTACAGAATTTAAGAGTGAAGGTGAACGGTGTGTATTTATCCCTGATGAGCAGCCATGACGCTGTGGCAAGAAAAAAACCATGAGAGGAACCAGACTCAAAAAGGGAACCCATCCTCATCTGGGTGACATCAATAATGTTATTATTGTCTTTAAAACAATAACATAACTACAGAACTAACATGAGCACTGCAATGTGAGATTATGAGAAATGTCCTTTCTACAGTCTTCTACAGTCATTTGAGATTATGGAACCAGTAGCTACTGAGCAACTCATAAAATAGCTCAGCATTTGAGATCATCATAGATCCAACACCAGCTTCTCCATGCCAGAGCCTTTAAACACTCAATGAAGTCCAATGTCCAAACTCCACATAAGGTGGAAGTCAAATGGCGCTGGTATGTCTCAAGATGGTTCGAGATTTTTGCGGAGGCGGCATCTACTTCTTTAAAGGTCCATAATCTTCATGAGGTGGGACACGACTGGAGCTGGTGCAACCTCGGGATGCCTCGGGATGGGTAGAGAAAGAAATAGTAAATAATAGGAATTATTTGAGGAACATGACTGAGATTATTACACTAATTAAACCCACAACATTCCCCAGTCTAAATTCAATCAAGCTGCTATAAGATGTGCTAAAGCAGGAACTAAAGTTGGTTTTAGAGCAATAACCTGAGCTAATGCTAGATCAGACTGAAACTGGTGCTAGTAAAGGAACCAAATCTGGTGCTAGATTAGACCGAGACTGGTGCTAGTGTGGGAACTGAAACTTTGGAGCTGAACTGGAGGTACAGTAGAGCAAGAATTTAAGTTTGTGCTAGGTTAAAAATTGGGTCTACTTGATTACACTCTAAAATTGACACTAGAACAGGCTCAGGAAACTGGTGCCAGATGTGAGATTTGTCCGATACTAGATTATAATATTAACATGCCTCCAGATCCTGGACTTTGACGTACGATCAGCAACTAGAGATATTTCACACATATATGTGTGATGCAATCAAGAGTGAGAAAATAATGTGTAACATGCAAAGGCAAAATCAGCAACGCAGTTACAATACAGGTTTCCATGAATGTACATTAAATCAAAGAGTAAAAGAAAAACAGCATCAGCCAAGTCACAGAGTGGATGAAACACACATACACACCGATCTGTTTACATCGGTCATGAACTCATTATCCATATACATGCCTTACTTTCATACAAAAGATGCGTTTTCTATGCGCAGCTTATAAGCTAAAGGCTACACATAGAAACTAATGATTCCGTCTATGTTCGAAACTAGAGCTTTTGCATGTTTTCTTTTACCTCACCTTGATGTAGCCTTGATACAAACACCAGCCACAACTGATTTAAATTCATTCCAATGTAACTGCATGAATTATATTCAGCAGCATCTTTAGAAATAAATAAATAAAAAATTCACTCTTTATACTGTAATGCAGCTTTGGTCCAATTACTTCAGAGTGTAAAATGATTAAGAGCTGTGGAAGTGATAAGGGTTTGTCGATCTAATTTATACTTCAATCACGTGTGTATTATACGCTAAGGCCAGATTGGTGTGATGAAAGACAAAATGTGAACCTGATTCATTGATTTTAAATAACAGCAGTGTATATGATCTAATAAACCGCATGCACATTTAGCTTTGTAGAGGATTTTTTAAAGAATTATTGTGCAAATATTTGGTTTGATAACTTTTCTGTTGAATGAAACCAGAACGATAATATATGCATATGATGATTAAACATTATATGAATAACATTAAATAAAATTACAAAATTCTAGTACTAAAGTGCTAATTAGAAAATCGTGCAGAGGTGGTTGGATGCTCTTGGTTTAAAAATATATATATATATATAATAAAAAATAAAAAAAAAACCTTAATAATTAAGATACTGTGACAAACAACAACAAAAAAAGAAGTTTAAATTGATTTTTTTTATTTGATTCAATTAATGCTAATTAAAGAAAGAAATGATAATCAATCTAATATAAATTATTTTTTCTCATTAAAAGCAGAAGTATATTAATTCAATAATTTTTTTAGTTTCATTTAAAACTTTGATTGTATTAGTACACGTGTCACACAATTACAGGCTTATTATCCGGTAATTAGATTATTATATTTTTAATTGTTATCTTCAATGCTGTATATGAATGCTTGCCCTTCATTATTATTAATTTGTCCATGCAACTGGCTACGTGCTGCAGGTGCAAAACTGAATTAGCATTTTGCACCTTTAGGGAGAAAACACATCAAATTGCATCTTCATTTAGACAAATATGGGGGAAAAAAAGCTAAATCAGCTTACATGTTTATTTATTTATATATGTATTTATTTATTTATTTGTTGGCTGGTTGGTTGGGTAGCTGGTTGGATGGCTGGTTGGTTGGGTGGCTGGTTGGTTGGCTGGGTGGGGGGCTGGCTGGATGGCTGGTTGGTTGGGTGGCTGGTTGGTTGGCTGGGTGGGGGGCTGGTTGGATGGCTGGTTGATTGGGTGGCTGGTTGGTTGGCTGGGTGGGTGGCTTGTTGGATGGCTGGTTGATTGGGTGGCTGGTTGGTTGGCTGGTTGGGGGGCTGGTTGGATGGCTGGTTGATTGGGTGGCTGGTTGGTTGACTGGTTGGGGGGCTGGTTGGATGGCTGGTTGGTTGTAGGTTGGCTCACTGGTTGGATGGTTGGGTGGCTGGTTGCCTGTCTGGTGTAAAATAAATAGTACATATTAGAACTATAAATAGTACACATCAGAACTTATACAAGTTGTGCAAACAGCTGCTAAACACCAGGTTTTAAAAAAGCAGGAATCACTGATGTAACACACACACACACACACACACACACACACACACACACACACACACACACACACACACACACACTGTAATACATTCATACAGTAGGCAACAGACTTCATTCTCACAAAGGACTTCTAAATGGTTTAGTCCATGCTGTGTATATTAGTAATGCAGGTCAGCCCAGGTGTCGCTACAGTTCTTCCTCCTACCCACTGGTTGTATTTTAAGAGCAGTAATTTTTAAGAGCAGTAATTATCTCAAATTAATCCTCCCGCTTAAATCGAAGGCCACATACTGGCCTCTGATCCGGAATGGCTCTGTCCCAGTCTCTCTCTCTCTCCTGGAGGGAGAAATTAGTCTGACCTTGATCTATTTTCTCACACGAGTCTCAGTGTTTCAGCCCATCTGTGTTCTCTGAGGAGTTGAGAAGCTTTCTCTCTCTCTCTCTCTCTCTCTCTCTCTCTCTCTCTCTCTCTCTCTCTCTCTCTCTCATCACTTTCATTTTCTCACTTCACTTTTCTCACCTTTCTCATCTGTTTCTCTTTGGGGGGTTTTTCTGACCCCTCCCCATCTCTTTCTGCCTCTCTATATACATTAAAATGACTCATTCTTATTCTCCCACCTTCACGAAACACTCATCGCTTCATATTCGCTGTTGCTGCATTTTGTGTTTTTTTTTTTTTTTTTTTTTTCATTTCCCCCCACTCACATATTGTATTCTATAATTTATTTCTGATGATAACCGGCATGAAGGCAGCAAGCAAAGCAACAACCAAGCATCACACACATATCTATTTTTTTAAGCGTTGTATGTGATGCAATATATAAACAAATAAAACAAAACAAAAAATTGGTATTTGCCAAAATATTTTTTATTAGACTTTTCTGGTGACATAAAATATCAGGGAACACACACTAATAAACACAACTGTGTGTGATTTCTCTGCTTTTATTCTCATCTTCATGGGTTTGCTCGGGTTTTGCTGTCAGTTTCCAATAATAGTTTTTGCTTATATAGGGCATTTCCGAATTGCTTCATAAAGTAAGTCATCAAATGACTTGAAAAAACACTCTAAGGACAAAAGTATTGGGACGCCTGCTACATCCCCTAACACCTAGGAGACCCAAACATTTTCCAGCATGTCAGTGCCCTGGTGCTCAAAGCAAACTACATGAACATACAGTTTACATAAGTTGAAGTAGAAGATCTTGAGGTGGCTCACTGTAGAGATCGAACCTCAATCCTATTGAACACCTCTGGGATTATTTGAAACATTGACTGCACCACAGTCCCAAACAAGCACACTCTAAAATCTAGTGGAAGAGTGGAGGTTATTATAAGAGTAAATGGGGACTAAATGTGGAACAAGTTGTTTGAAAACACATAAAGCTTATGCTTAGGTGTCTACAAACTTTCATTAATCATGATTGCCATAAGTAAACTTGTGATTAATCACAACCTAATCACACATTTTTCTATTTTCTGAATGTACCTTAATTTTTTTAAGTTTTTAATACTCTTATCAACATGAGTGTGGACAAATATGGATGCTTTATGCAAATGTACGTTTATTATTAGTGAAACCAAACTCAAAAATACTCAATAAAGCATTAAGGTGAAATATTTTTGTAAATGTTTTAAAATAATTATGATGATTTAAATTACATCATTCATCAAGACACCAAACAGAACTTTGGCTGTTTCCACACGGACGGTTTTAATTGCCGGATGTTTGCATCATGGCGGATTTCGGTCTTGATTTAAGACTTGGTGCATTAGTAAAACAGATGTTTATTGAGTTTTTTTATAATTGAGTAAAGAAAGGACATCGTGAATACATGTGTGTTGTGTTCAAGGTTTTATTTTTGCCCCTTTTCCATTTATTTATTTCGATTTTTTATTTAAAATGGTCATACAGAAATGCATTAGCGTTTTGCACCTGCAGCTGATAAGACTATTTAGTGCATTCTGTTAAAGTCCGGCGACACCAATAAGGAGGAGAGAGACGCCAACCTCCAGGAAAGCGTCACCAAGCAGAGTTGAGCGGAAGGGTCGACGAACGGTGACTGAGTGCAGGTGGGCACCGGAGAAAGATGTGCCCGGCCGGCGAGTGCACTCGAGTAGACGCTAGAAAAAGGCGTGCTGTTCCACGAGGAAACTGGGGCGGGCGCTAGAAATGGAAAACGTGCCGATAAGTGAGTGAGACCGACAGACGCTGGAGAAAGGCAGGCTGATCCTCTAGTGGGCGCCGACAGACATCAAATGGGGAAAGGCATCCTGAAACGCGAGACTGTGGGTGCCTGTCTCTCTTCTTTCAGCCCTGATCCAGTAAATGTTACTATATATTTATACTGTATATATTTTTCTTTTTTTTTTTTTTGTACATGTGGACATTGGTTTCTGGCCCAAACTGTTACCACAAAGGTGGAGGCACACAATTGTACATGATGTCTTTGGATTTGGTTGCATTACATTTTAAAAGGAGACCCAGCATAATGATACCTCTTTGCACAAAGCCAGCTCTATGAAGATGTTTTACATGGGCTGAAATGAAAGATCTTGAATGGCCCGCTATAGAGCTCTGCTATCGAATGCTTTTGAACATTTTTATTGAAATGCTGACTGCACCAAAAGTCTCCTCAGCCTACACCAGTTCCTGACTTTACCAACACCCTCATGGTGGAATGAACACAAATCTCCACAACCAAAATCTACCGGTTGTCCATGTATTGTATATACACCAAGCCCAGACCTCCACAAGTAACCCAAACCTTAGCATCGTTAATCCAAATAAAATAAAATGTGCAGTTCCTTTCAAATAACACCATTTGTGAAAAAAAAATTACAATTCTCAAACAGTTCATGTGGCCAAGACAAAATCATGGTAACATCGAAATATGTTGGCCTTCCAGAGAGAAGAGCACACCCTCAAAACACCCTCAAAAACACACTCTCAAAGCCAAAGACTTTGCCTTGCTTTGATCCAAAAGGAAAACAAAACAATAAAATGTACTGTATGTACAGTAAACCCATATGACTAAGAGCATATCTCTTATAGAGATGACTTGTTATAAGTCTTGTTATAAGTTATATGTATATATAAGTCATATAAGTTATAAGACTTGTTATAAGTCTTCTGGAAAAAATGTCAGGAAATGTCATCTGGACAAAAATAAGTAACAAATACATCTGGATGGATGACAGTATATTGTAATGTGGCCCAAAACAAACAAAAAATGACTGCTACCATCCTAAATGTGTGCCTATAATGTTTTATTCCAAAAGGGAATAAATCATGGAGAGGTTAATTCAGAGAGGGTAAAACATTTCTATGCCTAATGTAGCTATTTGTGCAAGTTACTATAGCTTAAGAGGCTTAATACACTTACACATTTTAATTAATACTTTTATATAAAGTGATGTGAAAATAAGCAGTTTTCTTTGCACCGATATTAAAGATCTTTAAATTTGTCAAAAACATAGTTATATGCAGGATACAACTTGCAGCATAATAAAAAAACCTCGCGGCTGCTCAGAAATTGTGCACTAAGTAAGGTTTATAAATATAAAATATAAAAGAATAAGGGAAGAAAAGATAAGAAAAAAGTAGCGAGAAGAAAAAAGACAAAAAGGAGAAAATATATTATTTAATAAATAATAAAAAAAAAAAAATAAAAAAAAAAAAAATATATATATATATATATATATATATATATATATATATATATATATATATATATATATATATATATATATAAGATCTCTTGATTATGTATGTAACCCAAGTTCCCTGAGGGTCGAAACGCTTTGGGAACGTGCCTGAGTGTTCACGCTCTAAAATAATGTGTGTAATCAGTCAAAAATTGGACGATTGCCATCACCGGCGGGGTGACGTCATGACCAGGAAGTATAAAACACACATAGAGTGAAACAGCTTCAGCTTCTGTAAAGGAGAAAGAACCGCTGCAGGGACAATGTCAAGGGACAATGTGGCTTAGTGACACAGGATCTCATTCTTTTAGGGATCTAGGGTTACATAAATAACCTAGAGACATTCCCTTTTAGGAACTCGAGCTGCGTTGAAATGCTTTGGGAATGAGTGTTCAATCCAGACTGACCAGTCCCTGCCTCGTGTGTATGATCAAACACAGCTAGAAGAGGACAAAGATGCCAGAAGTGGCACTGCGGTCCAGGTTATAAAACCGCACAAAGGTCAGCGGGGTGGTCCAACCCGCAGCGTTGCAAATGTCTTAAAGGAGTACTTCAGAGGACTAAGTTTTGATGCAGCCACATTCTGGGTGGAGTAAGCTCTGACCCCGAAAAGAGCAGGGAGACCAGAGAACCCGTACTGTAGACATAAGATTATCTGTGCACTGTGCACTGGACACAGTCAAGTCAGCATCTCTAGGCAGTTGATGTGCCAAAGTAGATGGGACCCTTCGCATAGACCTTGGGTGGAGCGACCACTCATGATCGATCTCCACCCCTTGAGGGACACAGCCTTCATTAGCATTACGTGACAACCAGGGATTCTCAGCACTGGGCCTAGAGATAGGAAGCCGGGATCTCTCCAAACATCAAAGGCACGTAGGCATCGCCTTGTGACCTTGATAGTGCAGAGGGGATTGCTCTTCCGTGAGAACCTACAGGTCCTGAGCCACCACTGAAGAGGTGGAGAAAGCACACTCTTGCCGGCGTTCAGCCAAAACCCCAACATCTTCATGTGGGCGAAAACAATATCTTGATGCAGGACTGCCAACTGCTCTGATTGAGCTAAAATCAACCAATTATTGATGTAGTTGAGGATGCGGATAATGCAGTTGCAATCTTTGTACACCAGAGGCTGCAGTCTGTGCAACCCACAGATTTGTAATTATTGATCATGTGATCCTGAAGCATTACAGGGAATTACTGCACTTTTAATGTGACCAATAGTCGAATAATGCAGCATCACAATGACCAACATGCAGCAAGGTAAAAAAAAGCTGATTAATAGCCATCACTGAAGTCGGGCATTTTAGCCGACTTTGGAGCTCTTTTCACAGTTAAAATGATGCCTTAGACACTGCTATGGATCTCAATTATTAAGTGATTTCAATCACTTAATAATTTTTTTAAACAAGATTTTGTATGTTTGATAAGATTGTGTGAGAATAGAAAAATGATGTATTTATTTGATATATTGTATAACAATATATAAACATAATAAACCTATGTTTATAGAAATCTTTTTTATATTTTTTATGTATATTTTTTATGTATATTTTTTATACAGACAAAAATGTACATTGCTTTGCAATTTGTTGTCACTTGAACTTGAATAATGATTGTAACATTCATAAATAATAAATAAATAAATAAATAAATAAATAAATAAATAAATAAATAAATAAATAAATAAATAAATAAATATTTTTCTTTTTATAATTTTTATACCATGTCATGATATGGGTATGGGACCAGGATGGTTTCCCCATAAAAAGATTTTATAACACACACACACACACACACACACACACACACACACACACACACACACACACACACACACACACACACACACACTTTAACCTAATCCAGCTGTTCTCAGTGGTCCTATATTGAAGAAGATGTTGGAGAAGCTGGGTGGCTGTGAATCGTTTAATCACGCTTCTCCCAAACTTTCCAATTAATGAGCGACCGATCTGTCGCCATCCATCATAATCACTTTAATAGCGTCTCCTGTTGACCCCATCATCTGGATTACCTGCTGCAGCCCTTTCTGCATTTCTCAGCCCATTAATTTAACAAATTCTAATTGTGTACGTTTTTGACAGTTTTAATTTCCCCCGTGAAATTCAGCTCAGCCTGGTTGATGGTAAGGTGTGTTCCTGTCGCTTTTCTTTCTTCCTCTCTCTCTTTTTTTTTTTTTTTTTGTTCTTTTTTATAAGCAGCTGTCAGGCTCATTCTGATGTGAGTCATTGTAGTTTAAATAAACAAAGGAGTTTGGGTTAATTCAGTTGCAGTCCTGCATCTCATCTGGATTCATTTGCATGTGAGTATGTTTGTGTGTGCGCGCGCACGTGTGTGTGTGTGTGTGTGTGTGTGTGTGTGTGTGTGTGTGTGTGTGTGTGTGTGTGTGTGTGTGTGTGTGTGTGTGTGTGTGTGTAGGTAAATTGCTTGGGTTTTTTGTATTTTTTTTAGGAAGACCCCTCACTTACCAGATCAGTCTAGGAAATGAAACATGAATAGAGGCAAAGGAAAAGTGACACGCAATCATTGCAAACACATTTGCCCGCCAAGCCAAACAAATTTGTGTTAAATAGGTTTTGAACTGCATTAGTGAAATGAAATCTCCCGGTATTAGCAGCACCATATGCAGGAAATTAATAAGCACCAGAAATGTGTGCACATTTAACTGTCATTTGAAAAATAAAATAAAATAAAATAAAAAATAATGATATATATATATATATATATATATATATATATATATATATATATATATATATATATATATATATATATATATAAATTTTTTTTTTTTATCTAATAGTATTAAGAAAAACAACCTTTTTTCTTTGCATAAATGAACTACTTCGCTATTTTACAAACCATTGCATTAAATTTTTTTTTATTCATTTATTTATATGTGATCATTAGATTAGATCTTGACCTGGCATTGTTAAAGGTTTAAGCAGTACAAGGACCAGGAATCTTTTTTTATTTTTTTATTTTGCCATCAACAATTGTGAATTCTTGAAAAAAAATCTATTTATTTACAGGGTAACAAAAGGAAACTTGCTGACTTAACATAAACAAAAGTAATGAGGCAAAAATAACTATATGGGGGGAAAATTATTGAGAAAACACCTTTAGTCAAAAAGTTATAGACACACAATTGTATTAGGATGTTTTTGGATGCTTGAATGGAATTTTCCCTTAATTTGAATTAGAAGACCCAAACCTTTCCAGCATGACAATACTTCTGTGCAAAAAGCCAGTTTCATGAAGATATGCTTTACATGGGTTGAAGTGGAGGATCTCATGCTATAGAGCTCTGAACTTAACCGTCCTGAACAGCTTTGGGATGAATTGGAATGCTGACTGCACCCGAGGCCTCCTCACTTCACCTACACTGGCGATCAAAATTAGAGAACAATTTATAAACAATTAAACAATTCTGAAATAATCTCATCTTCACTGCTCAACAGTTGAAGGAGTTTTTGTCCTGTCTATACCACGCTACCAGAACACCTTTTCCACAAATTAACTAAGGCATTTAAAGAAAAAACTTTATTTTCCAGAAAACACACTGATCAAAATTAGAGAACACTTTCAGATACCTCCCAGTTATTGGTGTTAATCTGGCACCTGGTGCTAATTTCCTTGATTATCTGTCAACCCCTATATAACTGGCAGCCTAACTTCCAGTTTCACTGACTCTGCAAGATGGTTGGCCGTTCTAAAGTGACTGAAAGCCTCCGGCAGCAGGTTGTCCAGATGAAGGCCGACGGGACGACCCTATCAGCCATAGCAAGACAAGTTGCTCATTCCAAATCTGTAATTTCAAGAATATTGAATCATTACAACATCACAAACTCATTTAAGTCTGCCAAGAAGGCTGGTCGTCCACGGAAGAGAGGACAGGATACTGCGGAGGATCTCAATGGGCAATCGTTTCCACACTGCAGCTGGAATTGCTCACCAGTTCAGCGCTGAACAGGGTTAGGATCTGTCTCGTCATACAGTGTCTCGACGTTTAAGAGCATTTTACTGAAAGCCCACTCTGCAGTGAACAAACCTCTCATTAGCAGAAATAATTAAAAGGCTAGACTAAGCTTTGCTGAGGAGCATGTTGTGTGGACAGAGGAGAACTGGTCCAAAGTTCACTTCAGTGATAAAAGCAAGTTTCATTTATTTGGGTCCGATGGGAAACATTATGTTTGGCAACAAACTGGAGAAAGACTGAACCCAAAGTGTGTAAAGAAGTCAGTGAAAAGTGGAGGAGGAAGTGTCATGGTTTGGGGCATGTTTTCTGCAGCAGGAGTTGGGCCTCTTATACAGCTACATGGCAGAGTGAATGCAAATGTTTATCAGAACCTTCTTCAACAACATATGGTTCCTTCCCTGCATTCATCACCCAATCAGCCCGCAGTGTTCATGCAGGACAACGCTACATGTCATGTTTCAGAATTGTTCAATTGTTTATAAATTGTTCTCTAATTTTGATCGCCAGTGTATATCAGAACCTGACTTTATTTACACCCTTTTGACTGAATGAGCACAAATCTCTACAAGCACACTCCAAAATCTAGTGGAACATCTTCCCAGAAGATCGGAGGTAATTATAAGAACTAATGCACAAATGAAACTTTTTTGGTCAAGTGTCCATAAACCTTTGTTAAAATAGTGCATGAGCAAAAATTTGACAAAGTTTTAAACCAGATTTTATATAAATTCCCCTTAATGATGATCAAACAATAATAAGATTCAGCACCTTCTATGCACTATAACGGCAGTTGTGATCTAGAAAAATAAATAAATAAATAAATATATATATATATATATATATATATATATATATATATATATATATATATATATATATATATATATAAATAAATAAATAAATATATATATATATATATATATATATATATATATATATATATATATATATATATTTATATATTTTTTTTTTTTTTTTTTTTTTAGATTAAAGAAAAACCCTTTTAGAAATATGTTATTCTTACACTTTACACCTAACAAACTAATGTATTGGATTTCTAATGCATATTTAATAGTTTACATATACATTTGTGCCATTTAGCAGATGGCCGTGTCCAGAGCAATGTACAAAAGTGCTTTGAGTCTCTATCAATAAATAAATCAACACTGGAATGCTAGATTACAAATTTAAGATAAATCAGCCTACAGTTTGCTGAGAGGAATTTTTTTATGAATTAATCAATTTTTTTAACAAAGCAAACTTGGAAAGTGTTTGCTTTCTCTCAGGGTGTGGTACCAGTCGAGCAGTGCTGGAGGATCTCAGACAGCGTGGTGCAGTGCGAAGAGTGATGAGGTCTCTGCGGTAGGAAGGTGCTGGTCCATTTTTGGCCTTGTAGGCAAGAATTTGTGTTTTTTTTCTGGTGCGTGCAGCTACCGGAAGCCAGTGAAGGGAGCGCAGCAGTGGTTTGGTGTGGGAGAAATTGGGCAGATTGAACACAAGTCATGCAGCTGCATCTGACAAGAACGAGGACAGTTGATTGTAGTCCATAGTTACCCCAAGGTTGCGAGCAGTGGCTAAAGGGGAGAGCAGAGAGTTATGAAGATTTATTCCGAGATCCTAAACTGTAGATGAATTTCCTGGATGACCAGCAGTTCTGTTTAGCTGGAGATTAGTTTTAGTTGATGAGCACTCATCCAAAAAGTTATGCCCACCAAGCATGCCGAAATCTGAGCGCAAACTGTCTATCTGATGGAGCAAAAGAGAAGATGAGTTAATTGTCATCAGCGTAGCAGTGGTAAGAAAGCCCATGTAAGGATATTCACCAATAGAGTGGGGCAAATGTGGACGCCCTCCATGTTACCTGGTATGAGCGACCTTCCCAAGCTTCTCCACGGACATCAAGGCTCCTAAGGGTAGACAATAGAGTCTTGTAGTTGACTGTGTCAAATGCTACTGAAAGGTCAAGGAGGATGAGTACAGATGACAGCTTGGCTGATCAAGCAGCCAAAGGGCCACCTCTGTAGGAATTTGTCGCTTTGAAGCCAGACTGGTTTGGATCATGGAGGTTGTTCTGTGAAAGATAGACAGACATTGTTTTAAAAACAGTCCATTCCAGAGATTTAGAAAGAAAGGAGAGAAGTGATACCAGCCTATGGTTGTTGATGTCTGATGGATCCAGAGCAGGTTTCTTCAAGATTGGAAAAACCCTCAGTTGCTTGAAGGTAGTTGGCACATGGCCAGATGCTAAGGACCAGTTGGTGATCATAGAGATAAACGGCAGGAGGTCTTGTAAGGTGGTCTGAAGCATAATTAAAGGGATTGGATCCAGAGGGCAGGTGGTGGGATTGCAAGATTGGATAACTTGCAGTATCTCTTCTTCTATTATGGTGGAGAAGCATACAAACAAGAGGTAGGGGATCTAATAGTGGTGTCTTGATGGTGTGGATGGAATCTAGCATTGTAGTTGAATTCTACATTCTTGTTGAAGTTATGTTGGTCCAAAATGGTATCCGCTAGGTATAATTGGCTATCAATAGAAGGCAAAATATTAGCAGTAGAGACCCATAGAGTTCCCCCTATTTATTTATTTTTTTTCCATTTAATCAGAATCAAATCAGAATCACTGACATGTTTTATATATATTTTTGTCCATGGATATGTATTACAATATTTCCAATATTCAATTCTCTTCATTTAAAAGCGTTTTTCTTGCCCTAATGTCTGTAAACATTAAAGTTTATATGTAATCAGATTTCAGCTCTCTTTTATTGCTGTAACGCCAGTACTGTGGGCACTGCATGCTTTCTTAGCATAAACTCTGTTGCTTGAAGCTGTTGCCTTAACCAATCAGACTGCATTTTGGTAACTCTGAGGCCCCCAAGAAGGCGTCTGATCACATCAGCATTTTCATGTCCTTTGACTGGCTGGCTAGACAGTAAGCTCCGACATCTCCTGCAAACTGCACAAGCTCAAATATATATTTGTGTGGATTTTATAGGGGTTTTTTGTTATTATTATTTCACAATGGCTGACAGAGAAGAAAAAAATTCTTTCCTGTAGAATTTGCACAAAAACACCCAATTTGCCTTAATTTCAAACTTACAGGGAAAGATGCATAAAAATGCAGGGAAAACATGGGAACCATTCATGAGTTTAATATTGAAGCTCCTACTACAAATTATAAATGCAGGCAGTGGCTGCAGTGAAAGGAGAATTGTTGATTTTTTATTTATTTATTTTTTACTTGAGTCATAGCATTAATTCTTGTATGAGATACCGGTCCGTTATGCAGCGCACTGGATTTCTCTATAATATTGATGATTTTTATAGCCGTGGTGTCATCATGATGACATTAAGAGGTGGATTGACTCATTGTTAAAAACAATACAATTCCTAGTATAATAAGGTTTCTACTTTTGAATAAAATCAATCATTACATTTTTTTCTTTGCCATTTTTTTGTTCTTGACAGGATGTATCTGTGGGCCACTTTTGATGTCTTTAAAGCCTGCAATTTAGATTTTCAGATTCATCCAGCAAAAGCATACAGTTCTTTTGCTTACAATGAATGAAATCAATTGCTATAATTGGCATGCTTGCATTGTACCAAGAAACACAACCTCCATTAATTACCTATGAAAGACATTTTTCCCCCTCAGCAATGGTGGATCTGTCAGAATAAGTGCAAAGCGCATGTTGCTCACCCATGAGATCGTTCCTTACACTCAGCTTGGGTTAGAAGGGCAGTGGCTATCTCTGCCAGCACTTTCCTATTCCTGCCAGTCATGGGAGGATGATGAGAAAACATCCTAAAGGCATATTTGTTGTTGCGACAGCTCAACTAACCTTCTGTCCAAACCACATACTCTCTTTGCACCAGTGGTTATTACTGTTGTCATGGCCAGATGCACACATTTTGGCCGTCATCGACAAATGTCTTTGCCTTGCTGTTTCACAAATCACTATAGTATAAGAGATATTAAACTGTTTGCGATGTGACCTTATCGGAAAACAAATCATCAACTGCAGGACGGTTTCTGTAAGTCAGGTTCATAATGGGTGCTTTACACTTTTAGCATCATTGATTATTTTCCTACAACAGCATATTTTATGTCTTGCAAAGTACATCATACCTACACAATGCAATGCAATGTTTGATGTTTATGTATTTATTTATTTATTAAATAGTGCAAAAAACAGCTCCTAGAACTAGTTTTCCCTTGTATCTTGATGTACTGGTTAATCTTTGTAGCTTATTTGATAGCTAATAATAAACCTTGAATCATTTCCCTCCATGCAGCTCTATAATAAGTGTAGGCTTTCTGCATTAGCTTGAGGTTTAGAGGCAGAGAATCAAGCGGGTCAGTCGTTTGTAAAGTTTTGCCCTTCGGCCATGCCTACAGGTAGAGTTTTGGGGTGGGTGGTGGAGTACTGACAGGTATAGTTTAATTCACTGCTGTGAATACACTGTTTGCACTGTACACTGTGTGTAGTCTGTTTCCCCCTTAAAGCGCTGAAATTTTGAAGTTAAACAATATTCTTTTTTTGTATTATTATGATAGCTGGACAATATGGCCTGTAGCACTTTGGAATTCACATTTTATACTTAAAAAACATCCACTGAGTCACAATTTTATCTCAGAACTGTTCTATAATACACATAGGAAAAGTGATATTTGGTATTTTGTTACATGTTGAATCTTTAAGCCTCAAGTTTGCTTCACTATAGAATATAAATCCAATAACCAATAAATGACTGATAAGATATGATTCTTGGTCTGATTTTGGATGTATGATGAGTTTGAAGTTGCGGTCATATAAGGAGAAAAGAAAGTTAATACCCTATTTATAAAAGTATCCAAGTATCTAAACACCACAGTAGGAACTTTGGCAGGGATATAAGCTGTAATGTAAAACATTTCTCACCTAACACAGATACAAGCATATACTATAACAAGAAAGTACACAGTGTACACGGAAAGTATTCACAGCGCTACACTTTTTCCACATTTTGTTATGTTACATCCTTATTCCAAAATGGATTATATTTATTATTTTCCTCAAAACTCTACAAACTACACACCATAATGACAATGTGAAAGAAGTTTGTTTGAAATCTTTCAATTTTATAAAAAAAAAACAACAAAAAAAAACAACACATGTACATAAGTATTCACAGCCTTATCCATTACACTCAAAATTGAGATCAGGTGCATCCTTCTTCTACTGATCATCCATGAGATGTTTCTACAACTTGATTGGAGTCCACCTGTGGTAAATTCAGTTGATCGGACATGATTTGGAAAGGCACACACCTTCCTATATGAGGTCCCACAGTTACAGTGCATGTCAGCGCACAAATCAAGCCATAAATTTCAAGGAATTGTCTGTAGACCTCTGATACAGGATTGTATTGAGGCAAAGATCTGGGAAAAAGGACAAAACAATTCTGCTGCATTAAAGGTACCAATAAGCACAATGGCCTCAATCATCCGTAAATAGAAGAAGTTTGGAACCACAAGGACTCTTCCTAGAGCGGGCCGTCCAGCCAAACTGAGCGATTGAGGGAGAAGGGCCTTAGTCAAGGAGGTGACCAAGAGTCCGAAAGTCACTCTAAAAGAGCTCCAGTGTTTCTCAGTGGAGAGGAGAACATTCCAGAAGAATAACCATCTCTGCAGTATTCCACAAATCAGACCTGTATGGTAGAGCGGCCAGACTGAAACACAGCCTGCCTGGAGTTTGCCAAAAGGCACATAAAATATTCTCAGATTATAAGTAATAAAAGATTAAACTTTAATGTCAAGTGTCATGTCTGGAGGAAATCAGGCAGTACTCATCACCATCTCGAAAGTGAAGCATGGTGGTGGCAACATCATGCTGCGGGGATGTTTTTCAGTAGCAGGAACATTGTACAAAGACTTTCTTGGTGAAAACCTGCTCCAGAGCACTCTGACTGTTCATCTTCGAACAGAATGTGAATCTCCTTAACATGGCCCAGCCAGAGCTCAGACTTGAACCTGATTGAACATCTCTGGAGAGACATGAAAATGGCTGTGCACATACGCTCCCCATCCAAACTGTTGTAGGAAGAAACTGCATAAAAGTAGTTGTGTCAAGCTCGTAACATCAAACTCAAAAAGATTTAAGGCTATAATTAGTGCCTAAAGGTGCTTTAACAAAGTATTGGGCAAAGGCTGTGAATTATTTTGTGCATGTGGTTATTTTTAGTTTTTTTATAATTAATAAATTTGCAAAGATTTTAAATAAACATCTTTCACGATGTCATTAAGGGGTATTGTTTGTAAAATTTTGAGAAAAAAAAATACATTTAATCCATTTTGGAACAAAGCTGTACAAAATGTGGAAAAAGTGAAGCACAGTGAATAGTTTCCGGGTGCATTGTAAGGTTAAGACCAGCATTTCTATGCACACTATATCAAATTATTTTCTGCCTTCCTGGGATGGTTGTGAATGCCTTCAGAAGCTTTAATTTTACCCAGGGCCAACTAATCAGCACTAATGAGGTGCATCAGGAACACTGAGCCACCTCATCACACCTCCACACCTCTCATCTTTAAAAGTTGTGTTTTTTAACTCTTAAATTTAGTTAATAAAACCTTAAGCTCATTTAAGTCTCAAGGTACACCACGATCAGGCATAACATCATGACTGCTAAAGTGAATAACACTGTTTATCTCTTCATAATGGCACCTGTTTGTGAGTGGGATTTTATTAGGACGCAAGTGAACTTTTTACCTCAAATTTGATGTGTTGAAAGCTGGAAAAATGGGCAAGGGTAAGGAGTTGAGCGAGTTTAACAAGGACCAAATTGTGATGTCTAGAAGACTGTGTCAGAGTAGCTCCAAAACTGCAGCTCTTGTGGGATGTTCCCAGTCTGCAGTGGTCACTATCTATCAGAAGCTTTCTAAGGAAGGAACAGTGGTGAACCGGTGACAGGGTCATAGCCGGCCGAGGCTCATTGATGCACGATCCTACAAATTGCTGAAAACGTTAGCCCTGTTAATGCTCTACGGGGTCAGGACTGATTTAGCGTCAAAAGCGGCACCAGCACAATATAGGCCATAAAGTTATGCCTGGTTGGTGTATACTGCAGATGTATGAGAACTTCAGACCTTACAGAAGCTAGCATTTGTGTGCAGTAAGTGAAACATGCCTTGTCCATGATCTCTGGACACACTGATTCGGCTGAGGCTATGGTTTGTCCTTCAGCACGATTCCTGCTAAACACTCTTCTCCACAGCATGAATTCTCTATGTTGCTTTTTGAATGTCGACATGTTACTATAGCAACGATTATTACATTTAAGTGGATCCAATATTTTTTAAAATGTATCTAAACAGCTGCCTTTAATATATGTGTATTTTAAATGTTAAGTTAAATTCCAATCATTTTCTCCAATTATACTGTATATCAGTTACTTGGAATACATTCATATATATTTGTAATGTTGAATTATATTGTATATGTAATATTTTATACTGTATTATACATTTACAATTATGATATTGGGCAAATAATCCATAGACCCACATTCTACATTTCTCTAAAGCAATATAAATCTCTATTTTTCGAGAGAATATTCTGTAGGGAAATGCTAAATATTAAGATGTTGCTTGAAAACTGCTAGAGACTCAGGTGTTTGGACATCAAGTGGAATTTGGTTCCACCAAATATAGTGAGGTGCTAGGACTGAAAAGGGTCTTGAATCGGAATGTGTATACCATGAGAGACGGTGGGAGCATCCGAGCAGTGGTTGAGGATGGAAAAGAGCATGGTGCAGTGCAAGGTCAGATAAGTGCTGTGAGGTAGAGGGGGTGCTGGTCTGTTTTTGGCTTTGAAGGCAAGGAGTGTAGAAGAACCTAGAGAGGTTTACAACAGCTCATGCAGCTGCATACAACATTATACAATGATGCATGCCATTCTGACTATTAACAGAATAACATATCCAAAACAAAATACCAAAATCCAAAAACGAAATAACAAAAACTCCTTGAGAGGAACCAGATTTAAAACAGAACTTATCTTCATATGGGTGGCACCGAATGTACATTCATTACACTTTTATCATTGTTGAGGTGTTCTGTGAGTTCTTTAATGCAAAACTGTTTATGCAACCTGTGATCCTGAGCCATTTAAATTAATTACAGAACAAATCCATCCTAGATCTCGAGTTGCTCAGTAACCTTGATCTTTAGACTGTTGAGGTGGAACCATCCCCAGTTGCACAGAGTGGTCTCCCATTGAAGAGAACTCCAACCGAAAGTAGGACGATCCGAAGAGGAAAAATGACCTGATTATTCCCCTGTCTCATTAATTCCCTGTTTGCTGTTATAATAACTCCACTTTTCTAAAAAGATATTCGATCATAATTTTATGTTTATTTAACTATTTTAAAATGCGATGTACAGATAAATTGTGAGGAGGCCTGGACATGTAATGATGCAGGTGAAGTGAGGTGGCCTTGGGTGCAGTTACTGCTCCAATTAATACCTTGATGGTGTTCAATAGGGATGAAGTAGAACTCTATAGCTGGTCACTCAAGGTCTTTCAATCCAAACTATGTAATCCATATTTTCATTGAGCTGGCCTTGTGCACATGCTGGAAAATGTTTGGGTCTCCTAGTAAACAGAATATTAAATGCTACGCATCTAAAGACATCTAATACACAAGTATGCCTTCTTAGTTTTTTTGGGAAGAACTTCATATGGCTGCAAAAGTCAATTGTATTAATTCTTTGTCCATATAGTGTGTGTGTGTGTGTGTGTGTGTGTGTGTGTGTGTGTGTGTGTGTGTGTGTGTGTGTGTGTGTGTGTGTGTGTGTGTGAACTTTACTCTGAAAGGAGTTCTACCACTATCAACTGATTTACCAAATAAAAAAAAGTTCCTGTAGATAACAGGCATATGAAAAGTGTTTCTTATTGTTATGATGCAACCATCGTACCATATCTATTTGGTACCATCGCACCAAACCAATGGTTTCAAAATGGCGATCTTTGAGCTGGATCTTCATCTTCGGGATGTGGGCAAATTTCACAGGAGCCAAATCTGGCTAATAGGGTGGAGGCGGAAGTGAGATCATGTTGATTTTTCTGCAACGATCATCATGCATGAATTGCCATGTCACTCAAAACACCTCAAGCGACTGATTGCAGCATTGCCGTATGTCAAACATACGTCATATCAAACATCTCTGTGGCAGATTTGTCCAGTCTCATGCAGAATTTCACACTTGCTCGTTGTTCTAACTTACAGTCCATGATGAAATAGCAGAGATGGTCAAAATAGCAACAGTTAACACCATTAGTCTCGAAACATTTTTGTTATTTTTTTTAGATAGATATATGTGGCAAAAAGAAACATATGTTTTTGACATTCGTTTATAATTTATTGTTACTGATTTCCTGGAAGTAGCAGGAGGCTCATAAAAAAAGTTAAAATGTCTAGTTTCTTTTTAATGTGTAAAAACAGTGTCTTACTGACCTATTTGTGCACACAACAATGTAAACCTCTTCGTTGGTAATCTTTGCTTTTACTGCTCCTTCCGTAAGAAACATGTTGGCATCTTTGCACTAAGATTGGAAAAGCTTCAACGTTCAGCCTGAGTACCATTCACACCAAACATTATGCACATTTCCATTAATAACTCGCGCCAGTCTGCCCTCTGTTCACAGCAGGAGGGCCACATGGTAAAACAAAGGCTCCATTAGTGCAATCACTCCAGCATAAATGTAGACACAAACACATGCATACACAGTCTTGTATCACGACCTTGTCCCAGGTGTGCTGGTATGAGTGGATCAGGTGCAAGAATATTTTATTATTTATTACTGATACTAAAGAGCTCTAAGCAATTTGATAGGCACAAGAACACGTCACACTAAAGCAACTGACGCATTTTCAATAGCACCATGCCAAACACTTCCACGTCAGTGTTGCTGCTTCGCAGTGAGGAAGATTCAACAGACAAATAATATCTCAACATTCCTGTAAAAGTCTCTTTTCTGCTGTCAACCCTAACAGAAACCTTAGTTACCCTAACTTTAACAACAGTAACCCTAAACTTAACCTCTTGCTAGCTAGCAGAGCTAAAGAATCCACAGCACTAGCATTAGCCACTAACAGGAAGTGGCTAGCAGCTAAAGCTATTTAACTATTTTATTACATTTTTCCATGTATTTAATTTTATTTAATCAAATTAATTTGTGCCAATTTAATGTATTACTTAATGTAATCAATCAATAAATCAACTCTATTTAGATTTTATATAATATTTACAATTTTATTTTAAATTGTTTTCAAAATGTAAAACGTTCAAATGTTGATCACAAATGTTGATAATTATAAACTGCTTAAAAAACAAGCAATTATATATTTTGCATTTCTTTCCACTAACTGTACCGAAATTTAACCTAACACCAAAAACCTTGACCTCAGTTACCCTAACTTTACCCTCGGTAACCTTTACCTCGGTATCCCTAGCCTTAACCTCGATAACCTTAACCTTAACGTGGTAACCTTAACCTCGGTAACCCTGGCCTTAACCTCTGTAACCTTTACCTCGGTATCCCTAGCCTTAACCTCGGTAACCGTAACCTCGATAACCCTAATCTTATCCTCAGAAGCTCTAGCTTTAACCTCAGAAACCCTAACCTCAGTAACCCTAGCCTTAACCTCTGTATCCCTAGCCTTATCCTCAGAAACTCTAGCCCTAACCTCAGAAACCCTAACCCTAACCTCAGTAACCCTAACCTTAACCTCAGAAACCCTAGCCTTAACCTCAGAAACCGTAGCCTCAACCTCAGAATCCCTAAACCTAACCTTAGTTACACTTGCTTTAACCTCAGTAAGCCATTCCTTAACCTCTGGTTAATCCCTAACCTTAACCTCAGTATCCATAACCTTAAGCTCTATAACCCTAGCCTTAACCATAAAAACACCAACCTTAATCTTGGTAACCTTAACTTCATTAACCTTAACCTCAGTAACCCTAGCCTTTGAAACCCTAACCTCAGTAAGATAAGATGAGATAAGATATACCTTTATTCATCCCACAGTGGGGAATTTTTATGTTACAGCAGCAAAGAAAAAGAAATGTGAAATTTGTCTTAACCTTAGTAACCCTAACCTTAACCTTGGTAACCCTAGCCATAACCTCAGTAACCTTAAACTTAACCTTGTTAACCTACACCTCAGTAACCCTAACCTTAACCCAGTAAGCGTAGCCTTAACCTCTGTAACCCTAACCTTAACCTCAGTAACCTTAACCTCTGTAACCCTTGCCTTAACTTTAGAAACCATAACCTTAATCTTAGTAACCCTAGCCTTAAACTCACTAAGCCTAGCCTTAACCGTAGGTTAATCCCTAACCTCAACCTCGGTAACCCTAGCCTTAACCTCAGAAACCCTAACTTTAACCTCAGTAACCTTAACCTCTGTAACCCTAACCTTAACCTCGCTAACCCTAACCTTAACCTCAGTAACCCTAACCTCGGTAACCATAACCTTAATCTTAGTAGCCATAGCCTTAACCTCACTAAGCCTAGACTTAACCTTAGGTTAATCCCTAATCTCAACCTCGGTAACCCTTGCCTTAACCTCAGAAACCATAACCTTAATCTTAGTAACCCTAGCCTTAACCTCACTAAGCCTAGCCTTAACCTTAGGTTAATCCCTAACCTCAACCTCGGTAATCCTAGCCTTAACCTCAGAAACCCTAACTTTAACCTCAGTTACCTTAACCTCGTTAACCCTAGCCCTAACCTCCGTAACCCTAGCCTTATAAATACAAAAACTTTAGTAACCTTAACCTCAGTAACCCTAAAATTAACCTTGGTAACCCAAGAATTAACCTCAGTAAACCCTAACCTTAACCTCAGTAACCCTGAACTTAACCTCAGTACCCTCAACTTCAATAACTCTAGCCTCCGTAACTTTAACTAAAATATCAGAATTAATCCTAACCATTATATACAACAAGTAATAATTGAACAATGGAAATTAAAGTGCACACATATTGTCTATTACAAATATTACTATTATTTATTTTAGAGTCAACAAAATTATGGATCCAGCTAAGCCTAGCAGGATTACTGTGGTCCATTCAGGTTTTTCCTGATGTGCATATTTCAATTTCCAATATTAAAAACAGGTGGTGGGAAAATCTTCACTGTATTTATCTTGATGACTAACGACTTTCCATGTCAGCAGTTCTGAGAGTGAAGCATTATTGTGAATAGAGCCTTCAGCCAGGGAGAGGAGGTGAATTAAAGATAATAATGTGATTTATAAATGACTGGGTGGATGTCGTGAATTTGTGTGCCTTGTAAATGCAAATCACTAAGCCTGGAAGAAAATGTCATTTTCATGGTTATAAAAAGTCTTGGCCGCTCTTCATACCCTTATTATGCATATTTGTCCGTTTCAGCAGTAAACAAAATTTCCTCAGTTCCAAATTGTGTACTGACAAATTTCATTTATTCATTGACTCGTGTTCGGCTTCTGTTCATGCAGATTTCGAAGAAAATATCTACTGCCTCATTATTTGTGTTTGCTTCACTTTATATTTTCCTTTGACGAAGTCGGAGCTTCTACCTCGCTATTAACGCTTCAGTCGTGTGCACACTATTTAGCGACGTTCCATTCCATTGACCCAGTTTACTTTCGACATGTATTTAACCAGACTTCAAGGTTTATACCAAATACTGCTGTAATTGTTTATTCTAATATCCACAATCAAATTCTTTGTCTGAATGATTCAGATTTTTTTTTTATCTACGCACTTCACATTTCAAACCAAAAGAGCTCCAAAGAGCTTATACAAATTGGGGTTTGAGTTCATTTTCTATCAATTTAAGAGACGAGTGAAACATTGTGTTTGTGGCATCATTGAATCCAACATGGAAAGGAAAAGTTTCAATATCGGATATTTTTCTTTCCTTCATTTCTGACTTTTTTCTTTCTTTCTTTTCTCTCTTTTATTTGTATTTTTATACCTTTCCCACAATTTGTTTTCTTTTCTTTGTTTTCCCTCTGAAATTTTATGTTTTTCTCATACTTATTTTTTTATTTTCTTTACTGAGATGCATCCTTTTCTTTTCATTCCTTTCCATTTTTAAAATTGTATCTTTTCTTTCAGACATTTTATTTTTCCTTACCTTTTTGACATCTGTTTGCTGATATTTTATCTTTTATCATACTTATTATTGTTAAATTTTTTTGACTGACTCATCATTTCTTTCTTATCTTTTCTTTCCGGCATTTAATTTTTTCTCTCTGACATTTTTTCTTTCCTTTTCTTTACGTTCCTTTCTCTTCCTTTTTTTTTCTGACATTTATTTTCCTTGATTGACTTCATTCAATTTGGACGTTTTTTCTTCCCGTTTAAATTTTTTTTATTCTATTTCTTATTTATTACATATAACCCCTCTATATGCAGGAATTAAAAACTCAACATCCAGAACCTCTCTTCCTCTACCAGTGGCAAAATCAAAAACACAGAAAAGTATTTTGTTTTTTATTTTTCTCCTTCATTTCTGTGCTACAGTCCAGCGTGTCCAGATGTCCCCATGCCGCTGCACGACTATTTACATCAAATGCAAAATAAATCTGTTAGCTTTATACTAGCTTAATTTAGCCTGTTAGCTTAATGTTGCTAGCTGTTCATATTCGAGTTGTTCTTGGTTAAAAACTTATTTTCTCTCACTATTTTTATTGATCATGATGTTACTGGAATTTGACTACATAAAAAAAACATTTCTACAAGATACAATTTGTTCCACTGTCTGCAGCGTGTGACGGCCATTTTGTTTCTGGCTCAGGTGTGTATCTGTGTTTCTGCATGTGAACTGGAAATGTCAAAATTCTGTTTTTATTTTTTATAGCTATTTAAATTTGTGTATAGTGTACACTCTTTTTATACAGCCTTTGATTATTTAAGTCTATTTGCTGTCTAATTTTGTCTCGAGTAAACACTTATCCATCATATATCTATCCATAAAATCTTTAAAAAATATATATTTTTTACAGATTTAACCATTACTTTATCGCTTGAATCTGGACCAGGATGTGACACCTTAGTAAAGTTATACTGTAAGTTTTTCACAAGAGTAATAATCACCAGGGCCCAGAGGAGAATGAGATCTGTTCTTAAATTAGGCTTCTATCAAGGTTTCCTGCTCATTATCCTGCTCATTCTGCTTTAGCCTTGCATTTACCTTGTTTATTGAGTGTACAACTCTGCTGTCCTCTAAAGCCGCTATGTGACAATGTCATTGAAAAGCGCTATAAAAATGGAACTGAATTAAGCTTTTCATGGTCATCATGAATCGTGTGCTGGAATTTATTCAGACGGCAATGTTTGAAAAAAAAAAAAAAAAAAAAAAAAAACGAATCGGAGTAACAAGGTTAACGCCACACCTTCTCCCTAACAAACGCGTCTCTTTTCTGAGGACGATTATCCTACATGATCGTTTGCTAATACACAAAATTAGCGTAGCGGGAGAATGTGTGTGACTAGGAGGCAAACAGGAAGAAAAGTAAAAGGTCTCTGATCTCAGCCAAGATCAAACTTTTGCATCTATTAGGAAATCAAAGAGAATATCAGAGTGGATGAGTTTCACAGGAGGAGACTTGGAGAGGACTGGTGTAATCTGTAAAAGCACGTTAACCCCTAAATCTCTCAGAAGCCATCATACTGGTCGGGACTTACTGTGCAGCCTGTGCTCATTTAATTACACACAGGACCATTTCCTATTAGTGCAGTCACTAAATAATGCATTACACTTCCTGAGGAATATGTTTTGAAATATTTTGCAGAATAATATTAATTGAAGCGTTTAAGAGGTTAAAAGGTGCTACAGAGTAATATTTTTCATATTGCTGGATCTCAGGATCGTTCGTTCAGACTATCTAATTAATTCAAATGATCAAATGATAAAATAGGCTGCTAAAACACAGTGTTAATTGACTGTGTGTGTGTATGTCTTTGTGTGTGCTAATAACACATCCTGCTCCAAAGTAACTTCATTCGTGTTTTTTTTTATTTTTTTATCCTACAGCCTTTAAAAATCCTCGATGTGAACACTAGTCTAATATTATGCCCCAGCTGGATGCATGATTATGACCGAATCATAGCTTATTAATAGATCTTTATGAATGCTGTGTGAACAAAAGCTGCGTCAGGAGCTTGGATTATTAGCCATGGTCACGCTAATGCTATTTTAGTCTGCCCTAAATAACCTGAAATAGATTCAGCAAATTTAGACTTATTTCATTAAAGTATACGACTCGGTTTGTTTTGGGGGATGTGCTTTATTGCTCCTGCTGTGTTCAGTGAGCACACTGGACTGATATTAGTGAAATAAGATGATGATGTAACAAAATTAGTACACAAAAATAATACCATAAAACTTTAATTTGCAAGGAATGAAAACCCCAGAACAGGCAAAAATTCCACTAAAAGTAGTTTCTCACTGCCATACTTTGAGAAAGCTAAAGAATGTTCGGTTTCATCAACAAAAAACATTGAATTTGTTTATTTCCTCATGTGCCACGGTCTTGATCTCTATATACTGTACAATACATAACTGTTGGTTGAGTGTCACAAAGCATGCTGGACCTGCACTTCGAAGTACACGCAAATTAATTAAAACAAATCAAATTTCTTTATATACATATATAATTTCAATTTACATATTTGCACCTTAATAATAAAATAATATGTAAAATCTTTTATTAGAAATGAAGATTTGTGTAAATAGAACTTTTCCTTTTTTCCTCACTTCTCATATGCCATAGCAGGCCGTACAATAGATCACAATGGGCCCTAGTTTGGGAATTTCTGCATTAGAATATAATCTGAATTATGTAAATTTGTACCTAATACTATTTTTAGCTCAATCCAAGACTTCCCAGGGTATCCTAATTTCTTTCATATGTTTCTTCATAGAGATTATTCTTGACTGTCTGGATTTCTGTAAAGCTGAATTGCACAATATTTAACAATTGTCTATCATGTCCAGATTTCCCCTAGCTCCTGAGAGATTATTTTAGATAATAGCAAACACAATCAGTCCGCTAAATGCACATTAACATCTCACCATGTTGCTAGCCATTAAAACCTTTATGTAACGCAATTGTTTATGAGTGCTGTGCTTGGTTTTTGACCTTGTTGTTTTTTTCCCACCACTCTCACTTTGATTGTTCTGCATGCGTTTTTTGATTGTAGATACATTCTGTATAATTGTGTGAATAATTGTGCGCCCTCTTTTAATTCTATTGTTTTTATAATAAGGTAAATCCAACCTCAGATGAACACCAACACGTGACATATTACATCATGCCATTACACAAAGATCAAGCCTAAATGGAGAAAAACTGTGAGAGGCTGATAGTCATACAGAACATGATTACTTCATGTTATTGCGGCTAATGGTGGTTTTTCAATTATTGAATCATAATGTGTACTTGGATTTTCAGAGATGGTTTCTTTATTTTGGCTTGTTTTTGTTTGTAAAATAAATAATGTAATTTAATATGTTCTGTCGTTTTTCATCAAAGGTTGAATTAACCACATTTTAAGACTTGATAAGGACAAGATTTTTAATGTGTCCTGATGCATAAAACTATAGAATTTATAGAGGTTGTAGGTGTTTTTTTTCCCCCCACATGACTATTTGTGGTGAGTTTTATTGACTTAGTGATACAATCCCAGTTGTGTTTAAATATCTGGTCTGACTAAATGATTTGAATTGAATTTCATATCACATGTACTATATGGACAGAATTTATATTGGGACACCTGTATTTTCCACCCATATGAAGGTATTCTTTAAAGAGGTCCCTGGTGGTCTAGTGGTTAGGATGCAGCGCTCTCACCGCTGCGGCCCGGGTTCGATTCCCGGTCAGGGAACCAGCCACTCTTAGTGCCGGTCAAAAGCCCGGATAAATGGGGAGGTTTGCTTTAGGAAGGGCATCCAGCGTAAAAACATGTGCCAAATCAAACATGAGGATGATCTGCTGTGGTGACCCCTTAATTGGAGAAGTCGAAAGAAAGTTTTTATGAAGATATTCTTTACATGGTTTGCTTTTGAAGTTCGCAGACTGCACCCCAGGCCTCCTCACTTCATCTACATCAGTATCTGACTATCTGACTATTTGTCTTTATTGAAAAAAGTGTTCTCAACAAGAACACTCCAAAATCTAGTGGAACATCTTCCCAGAAGAGTGGAAGATATAACAGCGTATGGGACTAAATGTGGAATGGGTTGGTCATCAAAAAGTACATACCAATCTGTCTATATGGTATAGCAAGCATGAATAGATGACAAATGAAAGACAATGAATACCATCATTAGCTCTTGTACATTCTCACCATTCACAGCAAACATGATACGAATGTGCAAACAACAATGCGATGTACATTTCCTGTCAAAAGATTGGAAACATGTAGTCTTTTACTGTTTTTGAGACAGTAAAAGTGAATGATTGGAAAAAGTCCTGTGGAGTCCAAAAGTGACAGCTTTTGTCTCTAACAGAAGAACTTGGTTAAGAGGGAGAAAAGGATAGAAGTTGTTAGCAGACTGCCTCACCCTCACAGTCAAACATGGAGGTGGAAGTTTAATGGTTTGGGGTTGTTTAAGAGCAGGGAAGTTTGGAGACTTATTCCGGGTGAAAGTATCCAACATGGCAACCATTGGTCTAGATTCCGCCTAGACTGCGGCTCGAAGCGTACGTCACAACTCTGTACGCGTTAATTAGAGAGCAAACAGTAGTCTGAAGTGTTATCTCTAATGGAAATACCTGCCCAGTCACTCACCTATTTAAATCCTATTGAACTGCTCTGGGATTAACTAGATCTCCAGAAAAGAAATCTCCTTATAATGAAGAACATCTTTTGCAAGATTTATAAGAGGCTTGGCAAAGTATTTAAGCTCATTGTTTGGAAAAACAAATAGTCCGAATGCCGGATCTGTACAGGCCATTTGTTTGGTCAAAGTAAATCTTCATAACGTTCACTTGTCTATTTTGTTGCATATAAAAAATATATCTCAAAAACCTTAAAACTTTTGACTTGCACTGTACAGTAGTTTACAGGGTTGCAATGCTTTGTAGCAAACCTAGTTCCTGCTCAATCCTGATAATCGGTGACTAAATTAAATACACTGAGAATGAAATTAATTAATATTAAAAATACATTTTTATATTATAGATAATATGGTGGAGTAATGTTATTATAAATAAACGTATCAACATAGTTGATAATAATGCGGAGATGGTAGCTTAGTAGTTAAGGTATTGATCTTCGGATCTGAAGGCTGTGAGTTCAATCCTAGGCACACCAAGCTGCCACTCATTGGCCCCTGGGCAAGGCCCTTAAACCCATAACTGCTCAGTTATATGAATGAGATAAATATAAGACACTCTGGAAGGGAGTCTGCTGAATGGTGTAAATATACGTATTATGAAATACTTTTTGTTTCTTTGTCTTCTACACCATATAGTACCTTACGCTTGCCCATTTTTCCTGCTTCTAACATATCAAATTTGAGGACAAAATGTTCACTTGCTGCCTAATATTTTCCACCCACTAACAGGTGCCATGATGAAGAGAGAATCAGTGTTATTCACTTCACCGGTTATTATGTTGTAAGCCTGATTGGTGTATTAAACTTACTGGTCTGTCTCCTATTTCATTTATGTCCTGTATTGTCTATTGTGCACTCGTCTCTCTCTCTTTTTTTTTTTTTTACACTACATATTGTCAATGATATACTCTTCTATTTGTGGCATCTGTCATGTCGCATAATAGCCTTTGGAAACCGTATTTTGTTCTACTTTATACACATATATATGTCAAAATGACAAATCTATCACTCTAACTGTCTTCAACTGTCCAGTTCCACTGAGGATGTTCTTACTGTAACCTCAAATACCTGTATTTGGCTGACAGGAGAAAAACATTGCTGTTGTGTGTCCTGCAATGCTTTTTTTGTCTCAATTCTAAACTTCTGACCTTTTTATCAGCACTTGATGTTTCTGATTGTGTAATTCTGTATAAATTCTAGGCTATCAACAATTTGTTTCAAAAATCCTCCAACCATGTCCCCATCAGAAGCACTAAGATGTTTAATGCATTGCACTGATGTCCCATAATTAGATGACTGTATCATTTTGTAGATGTGTTCCTATTAAATTGACTGCTGAGTGTATATCCACTTAATAAAAGACTGTAAGGGGCCAGTTTAGAGGAGTTTTATCACATTAATATCTTACACACCAAATTAATAATGAACTGCAAGAAATTCTCGCTGCCTGGAATTAACCGTATTCTGCTTTGTATATTATAATGAATAGCACTGCCTTCATCTTTTCACAAGTCATGAGGGAGGCTAATGATTTTTGAAGCGTACGCTCCTAAATCTAACCCAGCTGAGATGACGAACATGTCGTTAGGAGAACACATTAACGCCTTAACAAACGTTCCCTCAGGAGTTCTCGTCCTGTCGTGCTGCAGATCTGCAGTTGTTCCTCCGGCAGCTGCAGCGGTGCCATTATTTACACAAGGCCCGGGCTGTACTGCCCTGCTTTCCCGCCCCGTTTCTCCCGAAGCCTGCGGGGGGCAATTTATTGCTGTTGCTGCTCATTAATATTAAACGTAACTAATGAGCTCTGATCACCTGCAGCACCACTGATAATGGGAGTAGGGGTGTGTGAGGGGTGGTAATGTGCTCCCTCGTTCTATTTTGGTGCCACCTTGTCTATTTCTGTCTATGTGTACCAATTACACAAATATCTTAAAGGAAAAGTCCTTTAAAGGGTAGAATGAGTTCCTGTCAGACAGACAGGATCCTGGTTCCAGTCTCAGCTCTTCACTCAGGAACATCATTATATATTTTGGTCTCACCTCATCATTTAGGAAAACTGTTATAATGTCCTGTCTCACCTTAGACTTCCATAGTGTCTTGTCTCACCCGCATTACTAAGGTATACGTCTACAAATTCCTGTCTCACCCTATTTCTCCAAAATACTTTTATAGCTTCCTGTCTCACCCTCATCACTCATTTCGGCTTTTAACATATTCTGTCTAACCTCAGTTTTTAAATATACTTTTTTTAAGTTTCCTGTCTCACTCTCATCAATCAGGAAGACTGTTGCAGTTTCCTATCTCACCTAATCATACAGGAAGACTGTTACTGTTTCCTGTCTCTCCTCATTGTTCCCCAAAAAAACTTTTATAGTTTCCTGTCTCACTCTCATCCCTCAGAAAGACTGTTGCAGTTCCTGTCTCACCTAATCATACAGAAAGACTGTTAATTTCCTGTCTCACCTAATCATAAAGGAAGACTGTTACTGTTTCCTGTCTCACCTCATTTCTCCCAGAAAAACTTTATAGTTTCCTGACTCACTCTCATCAATCAGGAAGACTGTTGCAGTTTCCCGTCTCTCCTAATCGTACAGGAAGACTGTTGCAGTTTCCTGTCCCTCCTAATCGTACAGGAAGACTGTTGCAGTTTCCTGTCCCTCCTAATCGTACAGGAAGACTGTTGCAGTTTCCTGTCCCTCCTAATCGTACAGGAAGACTGTTGCAGTTTCCTGTCCCTCCTAATCGTACAGGAAGACTGTTGCAGTTTCCTGTCTCACCTAATCATTCAGAAAGACTGTTAGTTTCCTGTCTCACCTAATTTCTCCCAAAAAACTTTTTTAGTTTCTTGTCTCACTTCATTACTCAGGAAGACTTTAACCGTGTCTCACTTTATATACTTAAATAGTCTTTTACAGTATTCAGTCTCACCTCCTCACTCAGGTAGACTTTTTAAGTTTCCTGTCTCACTCTCATTATTGAGGAACACTGTTACAGTATTCTGTCTTACCTCATCATTTAGGAAAACATACACATATCTTTGAGATTTGAAGGATATTTGTATAGCCTTTTAAATTAAGAACCCTGGAAAAAAAGAAGGCAACTCTTTTAGAAGTTTGTAGACCTTTCTTTTTTCTGTTCAAATCAATTTAATATTATTTCTATAGTGTTTGTAGAAATATCGACATTGTCCCAAAACAGCTTTACAGAAGTAAATAGACTTTAGATTAACATAATTATAGTCCAAATCCATTTCAATAGTACTTGAGTTTAACTCTCTTCAGTAACTTCATTGATCTTTATGTTGTTCATGTGGAACCATTCTCAGCTGCTCCGATTGGTCTCCAATCGAAAAAAAAAAAACCTCCAAAAGGTTTGTAGTTACAGTGTAGTTAAATAGTAACTGCTGTTGCTCAGTTTAAGGAAGCGTAGTATCTATACGTCTATTGTATTCAGAAAATCTAATTTCACATCAAAATATCAATCCTACCTGTGATTTTATAAATTATGTACTTAATTTGAATAGGAATTATTATTTTTTTTGCTTCATTCATCATACAAACAAGAATTCTGTCACTTGGATCACGGTGTCATCTGTAGCAGGAGAGATTTCTATTGTACATGTATGCAATATAAATAGTTTTCATATATACAGTCAGACCCTGACCTAAGACCACTCGATTTGCGACATTTTAGAGATACAACGGTCAACAAAAAAATAAAAATAAATAAATAATAATTATTAAAAAGAAAATTCAATAATAATAATAATAATAAAAAAAAAAAAATATATATATATATATATATATATATATATATATATATATATATATATATATATATATATATATATATATATATATATTTGTTTAATTTATTATTTTAATTTATTTTATTTACCATTATAAAAATATATATATTTTTTATGTGTTTTTATATATATATATATATATATATATATATATATATATATATATATATATATATATATATATATATATATATATATATATATATACAGTATAGATATCAAATATTTTTTTTATATAGATATGTGCAATTCATTAATGACAATTAATGACTTTAAGATAATGACTGATGCTCCTGAAAGTCTTTGAACCGTTATTAAAATGGCCCAAGAAGTTAGTTTACTTACAGTATACAGTTAATTCATGTTGGGTCTAAATCCTATGATGTTGTGATAGTAAACAGTTCCTAGAAGCAGTAAAACTTTCAAAACTGATATTCTGCTCTACAGGAAGTTTTGTGTTTGTAGCTTAGGTAACATATGGTGCTTTCGTATTTCTTCGTGCTTGTACTGTACAAAACCCAGACTCAGTGAACTGTAACTTGTAAATGAGGAAGTTTCTATTGTTAGATTGTCTGTTCGCGACAGAAACGGATGCCGTTATGTCTTGTTTACATAAGCGTGTGATTCAGGCAACAATCTTTAGCTCGGGCTTCGACAAAAGATGTTAGAGTGCGTTCCAAATGGCTGTCATCGGGTCCTCACTATTCAAGGTGCAGCCTTTAGAGGAAGAAGGGTATATCCACAATCTGTTCTGAATAAACTGCAGCATACTGTATGCGTAATGTTTAATCTTCTTCTCTCTCCCTCGCTCTCGCTCTCCCACTATCCCGTCACCTTTCTGCTTCTCATCATCTTTCTGTATCTCCTTCTCTCACTCTTTTTATCTATCATCTTACCCTCTAGCTCTCTTATTCACTGTCTGTCCTTCTCAGTCTTTTGCTGTCTTACTTTCTCATATTCTCAATTTCTTCCACATCATCTCATTCTCTATCTCCCTTTCTGTCTTTTTATGTTTCACTCTCACTTTTTTGGCCCAATTCATGACATCCAGCTTGTTACAGTTTCCTGTCTTGCATTTTTATTCAGACAATGTTAGTTACCTGTATCGCCTCATGATACAGACCAGCTTACAGTTTCCTGTTTCAGCTCATCACTCAGACCTTTACAGTTTCTTCATATGATGCAGACAGACAGACTATCTGGCTCGTCTTACCTCATTATGCACATAGGGTGTCACCGTCTCCTGTCTCATGCCATCATGTAGACTCTGCCTGGTTCATGTCTCATGATGCAGGGAGACTGTTACAGTTTCATTACTCATCTCATAACTCAGGTAGTTCCTGGTTCCAGTACAAACATATTTTTTTACAGGTCTCTGTCTGAGTAATTAGAACCTTATGCGGTGAGTTATGAGGTTATGAGGTGAGGAATGAAACTGTTATAATTGTCTGCTTCAGCTAATGATGCTAAGTAACACAATGTTACCATTTCCTGCCTCGCCTCATGATGCAAAGTAACACAATGTTACCATTTCATGTATCACCCCATGATGCCGAGTAACACAATGTTACTATTTCCTGTATCACCCCATGATGCTGAGTAACACAATGTAAAAATTTCCTGCCTCGCCTCGTGATGCCGAGTAACACAATGTTACTATTTTCTGTATCACCCCATGATGCCGAGTAACACAATGTTACCATTTCCTGTATCACCCCATGATGCTGAGTAACACAATGTTACCATTTCCTGTATCACCCCATGATGCTGAGTAACACAATGTTACCATTTCCTGGATCACCCCATGATGCTGAGTAACACAATGTTACAATTTCCTGCCTCGCCTCGTGATGCCGAGTAAAACAATGTTACTATTTTCTGGATCACCCCATGATGCTGAGTAACACAATGTTACCATTCCCTGTATCACCCCATGATGCTGAGTAACACAATGTTACCATTTCCTGTATCACCCCATGATGCTGAGTAACACAATGTAAAAATTTCCTGCCTCGCCTCGTGATGCCGAGTAACACAATGTTACTATTTTCTGTATCACCCCATGATGCCGAGTAACACAATGTTACCATTTCCTGTATCACCCCATGATGCTGAGTAACACAATGTTACCATTTCCTGTATCACCCCATGATGCTGAGTAACACAATGTTACCATTTCCTGGATCACCCCATGATGCTGAGTAACACAATGTTACAATTTCCTGCCTCGCCTCGTGATGCCGAGTAAAACAATGTTACTATTTTCTGGATCACCCCATGATGCTGAGTAACACAATGTTACCATTCCCTGTATCACCCCATGATGCTGAGTAACACAATGTTACCATTTCCTGGATCACCCCATGATGATGAGTAACACAATGTTACCATTCCCTGTATCACCCCATGATGCTGAGTAACACAATGTTACAATCTCCTGCCTCGCCTTGTGATGCAGAGTAACACAATGTTACTATTTTCTGTATCACCTGATGAGTGATTAAACTACGCCGAGTAACGTAAGGTTCCTATTTCCTGTATCACTTTATGATGTCAAGTAACAGAATGTTCCCATTTCCTGTATCACCTCAGGGCACAGAAAAAAAAATCTGTTTCCTGTCTCACCTTCACAGTGCAGACAGACAGCCGAGGCATGTATATTAGGATTCAGAGAGAAGTGCACGCTCAGCTCCGAGCTGCGTTCCTCTGAGAGTGAGGAGCGAGTGTTTAATCACACACTCCATGTCTGTATCCTTATTACCCGCCGCAGTCTGAAGTGTGCTGAAGGCCGCCGTGAAAACAAACACGCTATAATTGGGACCAGGGGAAGGAATGTGCGCAGTTGTCTTTGGAGTGTGTGTTTATTTCGTCTCTTCTCTGGCGAACAGAATCTGTTAATTACTGTAACGAAGTTTGCTTTACAGTTCTCCGCAATGCCGTACACATTGTTATTGCCAATGCCATCGGTACTAAACTCTAATCACAGTTTACTGCTGGTTCCTGCTCATTACACACTTTCGGCAGTGCTCCTCATGCACTTCAGCCTCGAATCACGACATCATTTGGACACTGTTAAGGAAAAAACTTTTACCTGAGTCAATATCAGAGTCTCAAACTCTTCTCTTTGGCTCCGCCCCAATTCGGATTTTGACCTTGGTCTAGTTTCTCTCGCATTTCTCTCTATTTTGCCTCTAACTTTCTCGTTTTTTTTTTTGTTTCTGCATGTTTCTCCAATTCTAATGATGCTAGTTGAAAAGTGTTTCTTTCTTTCCAGTATTGTTTATTTATTGTTTACTTTCTGGTTGCCATTTTTTTCCTTCCATTGTTCCTCAACAATCACTCGTTCCGTCCTTTTATTAGTGTGTGTAAAGCATCCCTGTTCCCTTTTCACAGTGTTTCTTTACTGTGAGGGAACTTTCCAGGTTGTCCATCATTTTCTTGCTCCCTAGCGCCTGTCCCTTGTTGCTTGTCCTTTACGTCGGTCCTGCTTCCTTGTTTCTCTTTTTTTGTTTCTTTTTTCTCGCGCGTTTTCAGCGATCCATCTTTCCTGGCCTCATAGTTTTCGTGCTCACCTTTTCCTTCCTCATTATTACCAGAGTCATTATCTCCTTTTCCCTTGTTCCTCTTTTTCAGTTCCAACTGTTCCTCGTGGTTCAGGTGTTCACACAATTTATCCAGTGTCCTTATTGTTCTTCTTCCCTGTTGTACTTTCCACTGTTATGCCATTTCTTATTCCGATAGTTGACATATTCCCTTGTATCCTTCTTTCCTATTACTTGTGTTTTTCGTTTTCTTTGTTCCTAGTTCCTGTTCCTGTGTACCTTGTACCTTAGTATTCATTGTCTCGAGATTTTTCTTTCTTTTTGTCGCTTATGTTTTTCCACTGTCCTTTACTTTTGTTGTCTTGTTTTTGTTTTTCTTAATAACACAATTGATGGGTTCCTTTGTTCCTTATACAAATTGTTTACTAAAAGTCTGTTTCTGGTTCCTGCCTCACCTCACGATACAGGAAGACTGTTACATCTTACTGTCCCACCTCATGCTACAAAGAGCCTTTTTCAATTTCCTGTTTCTCCTCATCACATAGACAGCCTGTTACATCTCCTGTTTTACCTCATAATAAATACAGACTGTTACAGCTTCCTGTCACAATGTATCACCCAGACAAAAAGATACAGTTCCCTGTCTCAACTTCTGATACAAAGAGCCTTTTTTAGTTTCCTGTCTCTCCTAGTCACTCAGACTGTTACAGTTTCCTGTCTCTCCTATTCACTCAGACTGTTACAGTTTCCTGTCTCTCCTATTCACTTAGACTGTTACAGTTTCCTGTCTCACCTCATCACTCAGACTGTTACGATTTCCTGTCTCTCCTATTCAATCAGACTGTTACAGTTTCCTGTCTCACCTTATTACTCAGACTGTTACAGTTTCCTGTATCACCTCATCACTCAGACTGTTACAGTTTCCTGTCTCACCTCATCACTCAGACTGTTAGTTTCCTGTCTCACCTCATCACTTAGACTGTTACAGTTTCCTGTCTTACCTCATCACTCAGACTGTTTGTTTCCTGTCTCTCCTATTCACTCAGACTGTTACAGTTTCCTGTCTTACCTCCTGATCCAAAGAGCCTTTTTTAGTCTCTTGTCTCACGTCATCACCCAGACTGTCTCCTGTCTTAGCTCATGATAAAGGCAGACTGTTACAAGGTTCTGTCTTACCTCTTAAACCAGACAGACTGATCCAGTCTACTGTCTCACCTCTTAGTACAAAGAGCCTTTATCAGTTTCCTGTCTCACGTCATCACTCAGACCTACAGAGTCCTGTCTCACCTTGTCTTGCTTATGCATACATCCTCCACTGCTTTCTTATCGAGCATGTCTTTTGTTTCATATAGTTCCAACTTGTAGCTTTACACATGAATTGTTTCTCCTTGTTTCCAGTGTTTCTGGCTTTTCTTTGTTCACTTCTACCTTATTATCTGTGTCCATAGTTTCCTTGTGCCCTCATTTCCAGAGTGTGAAGTTTACAAACGTTGTCTAGCTCACCTTGGTTCTTTATTCTTGCCATGCACCCTAGTGGATATCCTGTGTTCTTTTCCTGACTGTTCTGTGTCCAGAGTTAGAGTTATAGGTTTGTGCTGCATTGCTCTCTTACACCCAGGTTCCTGCTTTGTCATCAAATTCATTCTACACCAACATGTTCCTCCTTTTCTCTCTCTTTTTTTAATGTGTTGCATGAGCCAACTTGCTGGCTGAACATCTTGGCTGCCATTTTATAAGGCTTAGGTTTTTTTTTTCCTGTTTCTTTGTATTGGCTAGGTAAGGTGTTAGGGAAACAGATTGTCTTTTGTCTGGGCCTGGATGATGTCATTTATTGGTGTGTAAATACTGTTAGCTCTACAGCTGCTACAATTTACGAGAAAGTCATCTATTGTGTTTAACTTTATACTCATGAAAATATATTTCGTACACACACACACAGCACTATACTTACAAAAGTTTGTGGACACCTGACCATAAGATTAATATGTGCTTTCTGAACATCTCATTGCACATTTAGTCCCCATTTGCTTCTATAATAAACTCCACTCTTCTGGGAAGATTTTCCGAAATAAAACCACAGTGACTTTAGTAAAGTCAGGTACTTTTGTAGGTGAGGTGATGAGACCTGAGCGTTCCAATTCATCCGAATTGTGTTCAGCAAGGTTGAGGTCAGAGCTCTACAGCAGGCCACTCAATATCTTCCACTCCAACCCATGTAAAGTATATCTTCATGGAGCTTGTTTTATGCTGGAACAGGTTTGGTCCTAGTCAAATGAAGAGAAATGTATATTTGATTTGATTTGATAATCATTTGATCCCCTGCTGATTTAGTAAATTTACCCCCTTACAAAGAAATGCAAAAGCAAGAATGGTAGGTTATGGTAGGTTTATTTTAACAGAGAGTGAAAGAACATTGAAAAATATATTATATATAAATTAGATTTTATTTGATCGAGTGAAATAAGTATTTGATCTCGTACCAACCAGCAAGAATTCTGACCACCACACACCCAAATTAGTCCTTTACACATTACGTGCACAAAAGACACCAGTCACAGAATCAACCTCTTCAATTCAAGGTTTGAATGGAAGAGGTTGATTCTGTGACTGGTGTCTTTATACACATAACAAGTTGATATTAGGAGTTCTTTCTTAAAGGACAGGATTAAAATAAATACTTATTTTACTCGATCAAGTACAAATTATTATATAACCTTTCTTTAATGTTTTTTTTTTTTTTTTCTGGATTTTTTAATTCTGTTTTTATTCTGTTGAAATAAACCTACTATAAAAATTCTAGACTGAAAAATACATTTCTTTGTAAGGGTTACCCAGGGTTGCCTCACAAAATCAGCAGCAGATCAAATAATTATTTCCCCCACTGTAGAGCATTTTTGCATTCTTGTCTTTATACATAAACTCCCTACCTTGCTTAGTGGTATCTATCTCTCTCTCTCTCTCTCTCTCTCTCTCTCTCTCTCTCTCTCTCTCTATATATATATATATATATATATATATATATATATATATATATATATATATATATATATATATATATATATAATCTAAATTTTGCTTACACAATTACATTTATTATTCTTATTATGACTTTTGTTTGTATTTGTCTGTCTTCTTCTTTTCTCTTCTTCTTCTTCTTCTTCTTTCAGCTTCTCCCATTAGGGGTCGGCACAGCGGATCATCCGTTTCCATACCCCCCTGTCTTCTACATCTGTCTTTTTCAAAACACCTACCTGCATCTCACAACATCCATAAATCTCCTCTTTGATCTTCCTCTTTTCCTCCTTCCTCTGTTTGTATTTGCCTGTAATACTTGAAATAATTTCTAACAAATTAACATTTCTTTATCCCTAGCATGTTAACAATGATTTGCTTTATGTAAACCATCACAGCACAAAGCAGGCAGTTACTAAGAGTATTTAATGAATGAGTTACTCAGTAATGAATGAAAAATAAATAGTAAAAATAGCAAAAATGAGTCAATTTTTAATTTTTTTTTTTTTTTTTTTTTACATGCATTTTGCAGTAAGTTCAATTGAACAGGAACAAATGCTTTGTGAAGCTTTCTGGCTTTTCTGTTCAAGCTTTTTAGGAAAAATATTCATATCTGTTCAATGGATCTGCTAAACACTGGATTGTTGAATTTATAAGATATAAACATTGTGGTGAAAAAAAAACAATGTACTGTGAAAACTGAAAAGATGATTAATGTTTAGTGACTGTTGACATGTTTAAAAGATACTATGCAAAAAAAAAAAAAAAACCCAACAACATTCCATTGCATGCAAGGGTTTGCTCTAGTGGTGTGTTTGTGTGTGTGTGTGTTAATGTGTTAGTGTCTGTGTGTGTATTAATGTGTTTGTGTGTGTGTGTGTGTGTGTGTGTGTGTGTGCACGCGTGTGTGTTAATGTGTTAATGTGTTAGTGTGTGTGTGTGTGTGTGTGTGTGTGTGTGTGTGTGTGTGTGTTTGTGTGTGTGTGTGTGTGTGTTTGCGTTAATGTGTGTGTGTGTTTGCGTTAATGTGTGTGTGTGGGTGTGGGTGTGGGTGTTAATGTGTTATTGTGTGTGTGTGTGTGTGTGTGTGTGTGTTCATGTGTTAGTGTGTGTGTGTGTGTGTGTGTGTGTGTGTGTGTTAATGTGTTTGTGTGTGTGTGTGTGTTAGTGTGTGTGTGTTTGCGTTAATGTGTGTGTGTGTTTGCGTTAATGTGTGTGTGTGGGTGTGGGTGTTAATGTGTTATTGTGTGTGTGTGTGTGTGTGTGTGTGTTCATGTGTTAGTGTGTGTGTGTGTGTGTGTGTGTGTGTGTGTGTGTGTTAATGTGTTTGTGCGTGTGTGTGTGTGTGTGTGTTAGTGTGTGTGTGTTTGCGTTAATGTGTGTGTGTGGGTGTGGGTGTGGGTGTTAATGTGTTATTGTGTGTGTGTGTGTGTGTGTGTGTGTTTGCGTTAATGTGTGTGTGTGGGTGTGGGTGTTAATGTGTTATTGTGTGTGTGTGTGTGTGTGTGTGTGTGTGTGTGTGTGTGTGTGTGTGTGTGTGTGTGTGTTCATGTGTTAGTGTGTGTGTGTGTGTGTGTGTGTGTGTGTGTGTGTGTGTGTGTGTGTTAATGTGTGTGTGTGTGTGTGTGTGTGTGTTAGTGTGTGTGTGTGTTTGCGTTAATGTGTGTGTGTGTTTGCGTTAATGTGTGTGTGTGGGTGTGGGTGTGTGTGTTAATGTGTTAGTGTGTGTTTGTTTATAAAAGCCTCTTTAATACAAGCGGGCCTGGAGGTACGAGCTGTGCTCAGATCTGCCAGTTAATTAATGGTGTAATTAAGGTTTAGTCATTGATGTGGCGAGTGACGACAGCGATGGATGGCTCTTGCCGCTTCACGCATGGCGGCAATTCAATCCTGCGCTGACACGACCACCTGCGCCACTCAGCTGCCGAGTTTAGTTCGTGAACCTCTCCCAAATTATCACGAACACGATCACCTCCCTGACTCATTCGTTCCCTCGTAATCTACTGGCCTCTCTTTCTCAACCGGCTTTATAAATTATAAAACAAAGACAGTCTTTGGTATTGGACTCAGACTTCTGGTTCTGAGACGAATCAAAATATCACAGAGAAGAAGGAAAGATCAAAGATCGTCTCACTCTTCATTTTTTTCTGAGGAAAACACACGCATGCTCCAATAATTAGTAAATACATATTCAGTATGACTTCTTCACTTGCTACTGCACTGGATCTAAAATGATATCAATATTTATACAGGTCTCATACTATTCCTTTTCCATATTAGGTTGTAGTGTTTTCAGTTCGAATAGTGTTACGAGGTGTCTGATCATTTAAATATGATCTAACATCAGTGATTGCTATAGCAGCTTTCAAACTCTGGTGGCAAAAAAAAAAACATGCAAATTCTACTGTGAAACTGTGTTTAGAGAAAAAAGTGGTGGATATTTATAAAACTAGTTAGCATGGTACATCTAAAGCATGTATGGAGGATTTGTGTTTAGCATAAACTGTGAAACAATTTATAATAAAAGTGTAAATATACTGTAAATATTAATAAAACCTTTTTTGTATACATGCATACTGTACTGTATACCAATATTTTTACGGTCTACCAATGTAGCAATGTAAAATATAAACGCATATAAGAAAGAATTACTCAAACAAAATTGGAAAATAATATATGAAGAAGATATTTATAAAGCATATAATGTATCACTACATGATAAAAAACTGTCCTGTTAAACAATACAATGATAAACAAAAACTAATTTATCTGTGATTATTTTATTATTAAATGCATGATGCAAAAAGAAAAACACACTGTATAGACAATACATTCAGTTTTGTACCACAGAAGCAGAGAATTAATATGAAAAAGTATAATAAATTATATAAATATAAGGGGGAGTGGTGGCTCCAGCAGTTAAGGCGCTGGGTTGCCGATCTGGGGTTCGAGCCCCGGTATCACCAAGCTGCCACTCTTGGGCCCTTGAGCAAGGCCCTTAACCCTCTATGCTCCGGGGGTCCCTTACGAGGGAAATATCAAGGTCCGTGACGTCGGAGTGACGTGGGGCCGCCTTCCCGTGGGCTCACCACCTGCAGGAGGGACCGTAAGGGACGGTGCTGTGAGGATTGGGCAGCAGTCGAAGGCGGGGGCCTGCTTAGACTGCTGCCCCCGAATTACGGATAAGCGGGAGAAAATAAATGAATGAATATATAAATATAAAAAATGCGTTATACCATTTAAAATAGTATTATTAGAAATGAAGCTAAACATATTAATGTTACCCAGGGTATTATATTATTTTTCTATTATATATTATTTTATTTTATAAAAATGTGGATAGGCACCATTTAAAATAAAAAAAAGTATATGGCAGTTTCTATATGCCCCTATTTCTACAAAGTCTTCGACAAACTTTTTATAAAAAGACGAATATTAATTATTATATTTAAAAAAATAATAGTTCATCAGCCAAGTGTGTGTGTGTGTGTGTGTGTGTGTGTGTGTGTATGCAATTACAGGTAACCAAAGTATACCACAATCCAAACGGGCGAATTCACATCATTGTTTGTTATTTCAGATCCACAGTTTGTTGTGAGTCACTGAAAGCGGATGTTCGGGTAATTTAAATAGGGGTGTGATTTAGCGCCAATGTTCTTAATTTTAGAGCTTGGTGAATAGTATAAACCGGTTAGGTGGCCCATGCCAACTGAATGTTGTTTTATTGTTTGGGGGCATGAAAATGTTCAAACAAGAAAAAATCTAAAAAATCCTGCAAACATTTTACTATTTATTTATATCTTCATTTTTTTTTTTCATTATGAATATAGTTAACATTTCTAAGGTTTTATTTTTTAATTCTTAGAAGGTTCTAAATGTTTGACCCCAGTGAACACAATGTTTTAAAAGCTCAGGAATATTTATACAGGGAGTGAACGTAGACTACTAGGTTTCAAATAATTGACATTTAAATGATTATATATAAACATATCTTAATTTTATGCATATATAATTTTACATTAAAACAACTAAAATTCTTAAAATAAAAATTATACATTGAAGAAATTATAATAATGTAATATCATAATGATTTCCACCTAAATCTCAAAAAGAACTTATATGCAAAACATATATAACTCAATATAACATATTGAGTTAACTCAAGAATATTCGCACATTCCTATTTGTTCTAAATGGACCTTAAAATTTAATTTTTCACATTTTTAATAATACAATTAACATGGGCATGGACAAATATGGATGCTTTATGCTAATGTATGCTTATTGTTAGTAAAACCATACAACATAGATCATGAAGACAAAATATTCTTGTAAATGTTTTAAAGTATTTATGGTGTTTTAAATGACGTTAATCAGGACACCAAACAAAACTTTTGCTATGTTTCCACACGAATGGTTTTAATTGCAGGACCATGGCATGATAAAAAAATATTTTGTGTAGTTTTTTTATGTTTTTCATAACGGAGTAAAGAAAGGATGTTGTTAATTAATGTGATAATAAAATGTTGTTATTCATTAAATCTATCTATCTATCTATCTATCTATCTATCTATCTATCTGTCTGTCTGTCTGTCTGTCTGTCTGTCTGTCTGTCTGTCTGTCTGTCTGTCTGTCTGTCTGTCTATCTATCTATCTATCTACCTATCTATCTATCTATCTATCTATCTATCTATCTATCTATCTATCTATCTATCTATCTATCTATCTATAATGAAAAAGTGCATTGAGTTGAAAAAGAAACATGATCTCAGGGGGAAATGATATCTGACGCTTCTGACCTTTAACCCTGCTGCCCCTATGGAAAACTGGACAAACTGAAAAATTTCAGCAGCTGCTGCTAAAATAAGAAAGTTCCAGGTACTTGCCCAGACATGTTTTAGTAAAAAAAAAAAAAAAAGTGTGTCGCAATAACAAACATGCCTCCGTGCCTTCGTTTCCAAGAACAGAAAAGAAGCAAAACATTTACACGAACAGATGCAAACGTCGCTGTGGTGCAATGTGTGCTTAGGAAATGATCTGTTTTTTTTCACATACATTTTTTGGTCTCATTTAAATTTTTTAACCACTCAGGTTTTTTTTTTTTTTCAATATTAATATTCTTGTAATCAAATAATATTAAAGGTTTGGTTATACAACATTAATTGGCCTGAAATCTAGAATTCATTGAAACAAATGTAAGGCATGACACTATAAAAGTAATATTTATATATTTTATTTTTCACACATACTGTATACTGATCTATTCAAACTAAAACTAATATAATAAAATATACTAGTCTAACTATTCTATAGGAATTCATTATTTCATATTCTATTTATGCTGATTTAAATTTACATTTATGGCATAGCCCTTATCCAGAGGATCATGAATAATTAAAGTTTAAGAGCCTTGTTTAAGGGCCCAATGGCAGATTGTGGGACTGCAATTTAAACTCACAACCTTCTGATCAAAAGTCCAAGATTCTAATCACTGAGCTACTCGTTCCTTTAAATGTTTACTAAACCTAATTGTGAGCTGATAGTTATTATTTATCCCAGGACTGAAAAGTCCATGTTAGTTAACATTGAATTAATTGCAGCTTTCTATTAACTGTTGCCATTTACACAACTCAGGTGATTGGGTTACCTTTTGAAAGAAACCACTGAGCTTGTAAACTGCTGCAAATTAAACGGCAACCCGATTAATGAAAGTGTTTAATGAGGTTGGTCATTGTGGACTTATTTTCACTCAGGCATTGAATAAACCTTAGTTAATGCAGGTTTGCATATTTAACTGATTTAGTTAATTCTAAAATAAAAACAAACATAAAAAAGAAATACTTTTAATAACATTTTTAGCATCATTAAAAGCATATTACTGCATTATTGGTTAATGGCAATACATGTAATTATTCATAGAAATGTAATTGGGGTTATGAATGTATTTATTTATTTATTTATTTATTTATTTATTTATTTTGTTTGCATATTATGTAAGGATAAGTTGTGGTAATTTTAAATTACTAAAGAAATGTTGAAAATTGTATTACCTAATTTTATTACCGTGGCTGGTGATTATTAAATTATTCTAAACTAAAGTGAACCCAAGATTCTACTCAAGACTCGTCTAAATGTCAAAAAAAACCCTGAACAATAATATTTAAAGAGATATTATTTTTTATTATTATTTGGTCAATTAATGATTATTAATTCTTAATGCCTTAATAATGACTACAGAATTGTCAATAAGTTACAGTATACTAGTGCGAGCTAATATTCAGCTACTCGGAACACATTGTGTTGTTGTTAGCCAATCAAAACACACTGTAGTACATAAAGCCATACAAAAGACACTATATTGATCTTAGCCAATCAAAACAACCCTGTACTGTTGTTAACCAATCAGAACACACTGAATACTCAATCAGAACACACAATATTGTTCTAATAAGCTAATCGGTAACACAGTACACAACTTTAAGCCAATCAGAATACATTGGAATACTCAAATAAAATATATTGTACTGTTCACAGCCAATCAGAACACACTGTAAAACTTTAAGCCAACTCAGCCAATCAGAAAAGCTTTATTACTTTCAGCTTCTCAGAACACACTACACTTCTTTTATCAAATCCCTACAGTTATTCACAGTACTCATGGCCAGTCAAAGCACAATATATTGCTCTCTGCCAGTCATAAAATACCACACTGCTATTGGCCAGTCAAAACAGATTAAATTGATCTTCTCCATTGAATACACTGTACTACACCAGTGATGAGCTGTCAGGGCCAGCAAGGCGTTCTCTGCCTTCACTATCAGTAGCACTGACCTTCATTTACAACCTAAATTCTAATATTTGTTTAATATAAATGTATTAATTTATTCACAACAGTCTATTCATTTCTCTTGGCTACACTGCTTCCAATATGTGTATGTGGATGTTAGATTTTTTGTCTAAGCAGATTGCAGCCTCTATGTGCTGCCATGTCTGCCCAGGGCCTTCACAATCAGTAGTGCTGGCCGATGTACCTTGGACTATATTAGTAATGGGTCTGTTTGTTCTTTAACCAATCAGGTTTCAAATTCACCTCACAAGGCCAGCTAGGTGGCTCAAAATAGCATCAGCATTTTTCCGTCCTCTGATTGATTGGTCAGAGGGAAACCGTTACAGCGATGTTCGACTAGCAAAACACGTCTGTACTGCGCTGCACACATTAATATATATGAGTTAGACTTTTTTACGCCCACAACGGGCTGATGGAGGAAGAGAAATTGATTTAGTCTCGGACATTTTTAAAAATCCATTTTTAAGAAAAGTTTCACATCGTGAGGAGGTCAAACCCGAAGCTCGCTAGCTTGTCTCAGCCCCGGAAAGGGTTTGTTCGCCACTTCCAGACCAGTTCCAGATAAGCTGTTCCACTGGCTTATAGACTCTGAGGAGCGGTGCAAATTATGAGTCTGCATCTCTGGTAAATAGGTTGTATTGTATTTAAATTTTAAATGTTTTTGTCATATTATTAGACAAATATTGATTCTGAACTGCTAATGATGTAGGTGCACAGTTGCGGTTGTAGTGTAGAGGTTTTGGCGCTTACTTTAGTAAAATGGTATTCACCCATCATATGCGAAATGCCACTATCTCTGTAATGCCACTCGTTTGTATTGTATTGATGTTTCTATAATTGCGACGTGATTGTGGTGGCATTAAGTGGTGGATTAAGTCCGGTAAGTCCCCACTTAGGGCCAAGGTACCACTGTACTACACGAAATAATCAGAACATGCTGACCTACACTCAAGTAATCAGAATACACTGTAAGATTCTCAACCAATCAGAACACACTATACTAATCTCTACCAATCAGAGCAAATTGTACTATTCTCAACCAATCAAAACACAATGCCCTATTCTCAACTAATCAGAATACACTGTACTACTCTTATCCAATCAGAACTTTCTTTACTACTCTCTAGCAATCAGACTTAACTGTACTACTATCTACCAATCAGAACACACTGCAGTATTCTTAACCGCTCAGAACAATCTGTGCTACTGTTAAATAACACTGGTTAAGACTCAGCAAATCAGAAGACTGTTCTACTCTCAACCAATCAAAACACTGTACTACTTTCTTTTATTCAGAACATGCTGTAGTATTCTCAACCGGTCAGTCTGTACAATTCGGTGAAAACAACGAGTTAATCGACAAGCGTTTTTATTTGTATAACAGTAAACATTTTGATAAATACACGTGATTAGTGTTTAATAACTGATGAAATAGAAACTGTCCTCAGTAATAGACTCCAACTTTTACACCACACTCTGTGACCTAAAAGCATCATGGGAACAAGGCTGCGGTGACATTGATGTTTATTCACTGACCTTTCACCGTCCTTCCCATCTAATTCCCTTCTCCATCAGGATCGATCCATCTGGAGGAGACGGGTGTAACATTTCACTCAGGGGAGGAAGCCACGTTTTCACATTCACACGTCTGTTTCAACCTGAAATGGGCAAATCATCACAGACATCTAAAGGAATAAGGGCATCTAAACAAATCCATTTGATAGATTTTAAAGCCGGTCACCTTGCAGCATGATATTTATCATATTCAAAGTTAGCCTAATGAGGAAAATAAGGCAAGGTATTCAAAATAAATGCAATGTGACCTTAAGAAGGTCGGCTTGTTGTATACTAAGACATAACACATAATAATTGTCGAAAATCTAATTAAGGAAATATGGGCTATATGAAAGTGGCTTTTATCATTTGGTATTTTCTGGTCCAATTATTCAAACGAGCTTTGCAGGAAGACTTAGCAAATCAGCATTGCATGAAGTTTCTGGAGTAATCTTCAGTTTAACGATGTTTCAACTGAAATGAAATGTACATAATACATTTTGTGAGCTTTAGTGATTTGATTTTGCACTCAAGCTGCAATGGCAATGTAGCAAACAGCTAAGACAAACATAAAAGTCAAAAGTTAAGCATTGAAGAAACTACATGCCTAACTCATCACACACCACCTTAAGAGAGTAGTTTATTATATAAAACACACACAGTTTTCTATAAAATGCCATACAAGGGAATTTCAAAAAGCCAAAAACAGCTGTAGCGGCCATTTTGAGTCACTTCTTTGACATACTTTACTTTAAAAAATTGTAAAGCTTCTGTCACCAAAGCAAATTCATTGTAAGTGCGAACATACTTGGCAATAAAGCTCTAACTGATTCTAAATGTAATTCTGATATTGTTTACCCTTTTGCCATTAATGTTAGAAAATTTGCTTGTTAGAAAATATTTCACTGGATGTCATGCGCTAATTAGCATTACATAATAGCACTGAATTCTGGCTGGTGTCAGTCTTTTTTGTTGGTTTGCCTGTTTCTTACTCTCTGTGCTCACGTTATATTTTAATACAGCCGAATACTCAATAAAGCTGTTCTCATTTACATATTTTTTTATTTCTGTTGTCAGGAATTTAAAAAAGGGACAAAAATGAAAAATGAAAAAGTGACTTGTACATGTACTGTTAAAACTACATGTTAGCCAGAAGTCATTTTTCAAGCTGCTGCTAAATCCTGGTTTTATAACCACATCATCTAAATCACCGTACACACAAGTTAAAAGACAATGACTGTGTTGTGATTTGAATATATTTATATTTGATCATTTAGAGTTCAAGATAGAACACCTCAATGCAAGAATCCCTCACGGCTACAGGGCAGTACTGCAGACTCTCTTCTATGGTAAATATCAAATGCTTGTCCAAAAAGACATTACAATTATGGCATTTGGTAGACTTCCTTATCCACATCAACATACATATATCTTATTTATACATCAATGCATTAACCTAAGGATTAAGGGTCTTAATCAAGGAGCCAGCAGTGTGCGCTTAATGGTGCTAAGATTTGAGCTCAGAACCTTCCAAGTCCAACAGTTTATCCACTGAGCTCCAGTACCATTTCCAATTGGCAATTTCTTTTCTTGATCATCTGCTTTAGTCATTTTGTAAAACAAGAAAGAAAGAAAGGTGCTTTATAAGTGTCACATGTATGTTACAGCACAGTGAAATTCTTTCTTTGCATATCCCAGCGATGTTATGAAGCACAGGGTCAGACATGATACAGTGCCCCTAAAGCACAGAGGGTTAAAAGCCTTGCTCAAGGGCCCCAAGATTGGCAGCTTGGTAGCTTCTCCAATCAATAACCCAGAGCCGTAACCACTGAGCTTCATTAAGTTGAATTCCCATTGTAGTAGGGTGATTTTTTTTTCCTATTTTTCATTGCAAAACTTGCAAGTTAGAGTGACTCTAACCAAAAGTTAGAAGTTTGACAAATTTGAACGCACCTGAGATCAATTATGTCTGAGAAATAACCAATCAGATAATCAAACAAAATGTATAAACAATTAGAGCAATCAAATATAGTCTAGAGACAAAGCTATACATTAGATCAAATATTAGCAATGTGGCATCAAAGTGGCTATGAAATTACTTCCTGCCCCCATTTTTGTAGACCCTTTCCACCAACATTCTCACCTTTTCTGTAGCTATGTTTGTACCTTCAGGTTCTCCACCATGTCACCCTCCTGTCCCGAACCAGTTCAACTTACTGTCTCATTCGCTTACCTTTCACCCTACTGTCCTGAACTCTGTTCCTTCCTGTCTCCAACAATCTTGCTTTCCTGTCCCAAAGTTTTATTCTTTTGTCCCCCAACTCTCCCTGCTTTTGTTGCTATGTGTGTGTTTTCCTGCCCCTCATGTTCCTGTCCCTTTTCTCATATGCTTCTGTTCTCAATCATCTTGTCTTCTTCGCCCCAGTCTTCTCATCATCCTGTCTGCCATTCTTGTACTCTCCTGTCCACAACCTTGTCATATTTCTGTCCAATTTTATTGTATTTTCCTGCCCCAAGCCTCTCACGTTCTTGTCACCATTCTTGTATGTTCAGGTCCCCAACTAAATCACTTTCTTGTCCCAAAAGTTTCTCTTCAGGTCCCCAACCATCTCAGTTTCCTGTCTTTATTCTATTTTTATCATTTCCCCAGCCCCATCATCTTCTGTTGCCTTTTGAATACCTTTTTGCCCCAAATCTCCCACTTTCCATTTCCTATTCGACAACTTACCCGTCTCCACCACTTTCATCTTCCTATCTTCATACTTGTGCCTTCTTGTCCCCATTCTCATATGCTTCAGTACCCAATCATCTTTACCTTGTGTCCCCAGCCTTCTTCCTAATCTTTGCATTCTGCCTTCCTCTACTTTCTTGTCCCAAACTTCTTGAACCCTATCTATTCTCCTTCCTTTTCCAGTACCTCTATTTCTTCCTTTCCCCTGATAAAGTGCATCTAGAAAGTATTCACAGTGCTTTCCACATTTTGGTATGTTACAGCCTTATTCCAAAATGGATTAATTTCAATATTTTCCTCAAAATTCTACAAAGAATACCCCATAATGACAATGAAATTCAGAGTGACCAGCGGGTTCTTGGTCACCTCCCTGACTAAGGCCCTTCTTCCCAGGTCGCTCAGTTTGACCGGGCGGCTGGCTCTAGGAAGAGGTGGTTCCTTCTTCCATTTTTTGTTGAAAGACCACTTTGCTCATTTGGACCTTCAATGCTGCATATATATATATTTCTGTACCCTTCCGCAGATCTGTGCCTTGAGCCAATTCTGTCTTGGAGTTCTACAGAATTACTTGGACTTCATGTCTTGGTTTGTGCTCTGAAATGCACTGTAACTGTGGGACCTCATATAGACAGGTGTGTGTCCTTCCAATTCATGTCCAACCAACTGAATTTACCACAGGTGGACTCCAATCAAGTTGTAGAAAAAACTCAAGGATGATCAGTGGAAACAGGATGCACCTGAGCTTAATGTTTAGTGTCATGGCAAAGGCTATTAGTACCTCTGTTCATGATTTTTATTTTATTTTTTTATTTTTTATTTTTATTTTAAACAAATTTTTTCACATTGTCATTATGAGGTATTATGTGTAGACTTTTTAAGAAAGTAATGAATTTATTCAATTTTGAGGAAAAGTGAGGCGCTGTGAATGCACTATAAACGTATATTTGTCCACATTTTTATAATTCCTATTTTTGTCCTATTACTTTTTTTGCACCATCTCACTGCCACTTTCTCTAACCTTCTGTCACCATCCCTATTTATTTCTGTTTCCATTGCCCCCTTCTTTCTTCTCTTCTCTCCCACCCTCCCTCCCTCCCTCCCTCCCTCCCTCCCTCCCTCCCTCCTCTCCTTTCCATTCTGTTCATATGTTACCACACAGATCCTGTCCTCAACCCTTGCATAGGTCTCTGGGTTTGATCATGGCATTGTGGGGCATTCTGTTTCAAGGTGACCTTGGAGGAACCTGCATTGTACAATGAGCCGAAGTAACACTCATTTACCAACAGAGTGTGTGTGTATCCTTGGTAATCCCACTGCTTCATTCATGACAGCGAAGGTAAAGGAACTAAAGATGAATAAATAAAGGCACCATTAATGAGAAAGCAGAAGAGTATTGAATGGGAAGGAGTAAACGTCACTTAAAGCAAGTCATTGAAATGTTCGCTGTCGGATTGAAAAGCTACAGTTTACTGAAAGCAGCAATTTTTATAGCTGTAAGTTGAACAGCATTTGCTTTGCTGTTTTGCTGCAAACACATGATTAGTACTGATTTGCATGGAGTCCACATACTGACTGGAAATTCTGAAAGAATTCAAATCTCGATGGGTGGTGAGGATGCAACTGAGTCATCACAAAAAAGAAAACTTTGCTACTTATTTATGAATGCTCGATGAGCCAGCCGAGGGCCTTTCAGCAAAGTTTAAGTCAGGGAGAAAATCTGCGATCGGAAAAAAAAGAGATGGATAGAAGGGAAGAGAGAAAAGTAAAAGGAGGGGAAGAGAGGGATGAGTTTGGCAGAGAGTGAAAGAGTGACTTTTGGATCTGACGGTTAGCACATGAAAGTGTGTGCGTTGTAGGATTCACAGCTGATCACAGCAGCGAAATGATCAGTCGGCGCACTTGCATTCTGCCTAGTGAGCCGCATTTCCTACATTTGCTTTTAACTCGGAACGTCATTCTCTTTTTTTGATCTACCGTAGTCGATTAGCCCTGATATCACCTCCCACCACAGATCTGTCCATTTTCCCTTTTTGCTCCCTGTGAGTTGAGATTCCCTTTTAATGACACCAATCTCACTTCGTGCTGCCAGCAGAGAAGTCCACATGCTGACTGGAAATCGTTCCTCTCATCAAAATCCACACTCCATGCTTTAATTATTCATGCCTAAAGAGGGCATGCAATATTAAAACATCCCCAGGCAGTAGTGCAGCCCAGGAGAAATATACCGCTCTGACTTAAACATGCAGCATCACAACGAATAGCTAATGTCGGCCTGTGAATTCGTGCTCGTCCACATTTGTTTACTCAGAGGTGTAATTAGTGTTGCGGCAGTTTTACCAAATGCTCTCTATGAAAATGGAGCCTGACACGAGATCAGAATGACTTTTCACAGAGAAAAGAAACAGTGCCCCGATAACGACAATTGTTAATCCGCGGTGTCTTGTTCGATATTTTTTACGACTGTATGTTTAAGTGCTGTTTCTGCAGGTGAATAAATTCACTCAGAAACGCTAGCATTCTTGAACAGTGGCCTTAGAAGATGAAATAGATGAAATATTTGAGGCATTTTATTTAAAATAAGGAATCACATTCAATTTACGCTGCAGTTTTATCATTTAAAGTGATGCTAACAAAAATGGCAACCATAGCATTTACATGCTTTCAATGTTTAATTAAAGCACACTGAAAAATCAACCTTGGTTGGCCAAAGTGCTGTAGATAATAGTAAAAAACTAGAAATAAAACAAATACCACAAATTTACTTTTAAAATATTGAAAAACACAGGAGAAAAGATGAGTTTTAAGCATGGATTTGAATGCAGCTAGTGTAGAAGCAGTTTTAATATATAGTGGTAGATTGTTCCACAGCTTAAGGCCATCAAAAGCTTGATCACCGCTCAGTTGTAGGCAAGATTGTAGGACAGACAAGAGATGTTGATCTCTTGATATAAGTTATCTAGATGGGTTTTTGGGAATAATTGAGTCAGAGAGGTATTTGAGGGCTTGGGTGCATTGAGCTTTACAGACAAAAACTAAGATTTTAAAATCAGTGCAGTAACGACTGGCAACCAATGCAACAAACATAAAATTAGTTTTTTATATAGATATGGAATCTGTAAAAAATTACATTTCTGTTTTCTGACCTTTTTTCTGAGCAATGGTCAGACTGAATGCAAACACTATTCTCCTGTAGAAAACACCAAAACAGTCCAGGATGCGAGCCTTGAAGACACGTGGCAACAGATACCTTGACCTCATTGACTTTATTGGTTAAAACTTTGACCTGTGAATTACCAAGCTCTGTCTTATGGGCCAGGAGAGACTATGAGTGTCCCGATTGGACTCTTTAAGGAGCTGCTTTTTATAACCAGGCATTTATTTTACTGTTTTTGTCCCTGTCACTTGGCCCACATCTGTTTCCTCCACTAGGCTTTTAGCAATGTTGTTAGCAATGTTGACCTGTCGGTTTATTCTCTAGTACTTATTATCTGCTTAACTGATGATTGCTCCTAAATTAGCTGCAGCTCTTTTCCTACTGGTGATTTATTTTCCTTCTGCTGAACATGACAATATTTTTCTTAATATCATATCTAGCATTTTTTTTGTTCCTTCCATGCCATGAAGTAAAGGCCTGAGGTTGGCAGTCTGGTATGGCTGGGATTTGAACCCACAACCCTGGTCCAAAGTCCAATGCCTTAACCACTATCTTATCACCTACATAATCTATCTTATATATTACCTACAAACAACATCCGGTGATCTACAAACACAAATGTGGCAGTTGATGACGTGATGGCAACTCAGTACAACAATCATAATTACCTACGAAATGAAATACACTAAACGTGTAAAACAATGGGGTAATTACTACAAATAATTCCTCCCCCTAGTGTTCTGTGGTAGACTCTGGATTGTCCATGCCAGGACTGAGCAGAATATTTTATTCTAGTAAATTCTAAACAGAATTGTAAATTTTGGCAAAAAGTGAACAGGGTTCACTTAAAATTGATGTGTTAGAAGCAGGAAAAATGGGCAAGCCTAAGAAGCAACTTTGACAATGGACAAATTTTGACGACTAGACAACTACTACTAGCATCCTCTTGCTCCCAGTGTTCCTGGGATAGACTCCAGATCATCCATAAAAAGGATAAAGCAGCATTTTAGACTAAACTAGCATTTTTTTTTTTTTACATTCAGCTGAGACATTGTTCTTGAAAAATATCGCATTGCTGTCAGGATTGCACCGGGTTTGATTGCACCCGGACTACCATACTCATCAGTCTGTACACATAGCTGATTGTTTTCACATGAGTGTGTTTGCACCTGTGTCACATTTTCTGTTAATGAGCAATATCTGATGGATTTACCAACTGGTTTTACCCTCATATAATCCTCTGATGTCTATTTAGATTTACGTTTATAGCATTTGGCAGACTCCCTTATCCATAGCGACTTACATGTATCTCATTCATACAACTGAGCAGCTTTGGAGTTAAAAGACTTGTTCAGGGGCCCAGGAGTGACAGCTTGTTGTGGCTGGGATTTGAACTTGTGACCTTCGGATTCAATCATATAAACATTTTTAATAGAGTCTATATAATATGAGTATGTATCTCATCTATTAGTTGTTACTTTCTGCTTTGACTTGAAGAAATTGTATCCTTGTGTGCTTTGTGTTTCCTCCCTGATCAGTCAGGACACCACAGAGGTGCTGTTGATCTCTCAAAAACATCTCAAAGATTTCCCATGGACCCATTATTGTCCACCTCCTATTATTCATGTAAAAGTTATGTTGTTCTCTTGCTTAGTTATTACAACTTTTGTTTAATTGTCTTTATGTTTAAATGTTGAGTTTACATTGTAAATAAAGTAGAGCTGCATTTGTCTACAATAATCTGGCATAACATTATGACCATCTGCGTAATATTGTTTGTCCCCCTTTTGCTGCCAAAACAGTTCTGACCCGTCGAGCATTAACAGCATTATCTTCTTCTGCAATTTGAGCTACAGGAGCTTGTCTGTTGGATCAGACCACATGGACCAGCCTTCGCTCCCAACGTGCATCAAAAAGCTTCGGCCGCCCGTGACCCTGTCGCCGATTCACCACTGTTCCTTCCTTGGACCACATTTGATAGACACTGACCACTGCAGACCAGGAACCAAGACCAAGAGCTGCAGAGATGCTCTGACCCAGTCATCTAGACATTACAATTTGGCCCTTGTCAAACTCAAATCCTTATGCTTGCCCATTTTTCCTGCTTCTTACAAATTACCTTGAAGACAACTGAAGACAAAATATTCACTTGCTGCCTAATAATATCCCACCCACTAACAGGTGCCATGATGAAGAGACGATCAGTGTTATTCGCTTCACCAGTCAGAATGTTATAAAGTCATAATTGTATGCCAGATCGGTGTATACTACATGACCGTTACTTTGTGCTAATGTTGTGGAATTTGCATTTCACCCAACAGGATGTGTCTGATTCTGATTCTGAATCTGATTTTAGTTATTTACAAGCTGCTAATGGTCAGTTCATTTCCATGACTTCGCTTTTGTAATTCTTTTCTAAAAGTGCCACAGCCAACAGCCTACTTGGCAAAAGTGTCCTAATGCATTTCAATTATAAACATAACAGTGGAGCCCAAAACCGAAAGGAAAAAGACAGAATTGGACAACGCAAATCTCCCATGAATAGATAAATAGCCGTCTAATGGCTTTGTAGACAGAAGCACTGGTCACAGCAGAGCTATCAGGTCTCCGAGTGTCTCCGGGAAATGTTAAAGATTTTGCAAGTATTCATATGCAAATAGTTGATTTGGAATGCAACATGAGTAAGGTCCCATTTTACTGCTTTGCACTGTGAAGTTTCCCAAACTTCTAAATTGGGCAAACTCAGAGTGTAGCTCGCTTTCTAAATGGGATCTCAGGAGTGTGCAAATGCTGACAAAAAAAAAAAAAAAAAAAAAAAACCTATCCAGGAAAGTGCTTTCTCATCCTAGTGCAACAAGAACCTCTGTTCTGAACTTGAATCCCTGCGAGGCAAAACCTTGGACAATCCATCATTTAAAAACTTCTGGACTGTGAATGACACTCCAGTCCATTTCTCATCATTTATCATTTTGGATGTTCCAATTTACTTTTCCTCTCTCGGCTAAATACGTCTGACTCGAACAAGTAGAAAGGCGCATTTTTCTGCTTCAGAGCTGAGGCGGCTGCGGAAAAGCTCGCTTTTTATTATTAGTATTTTTTTTTCTTTTTACTTTTCCATTACAAAATGATGAAGGGAAGGACTTGGGTTAAAAGTGCGAAGTGTTCGGACCCTGTTTGGTTTGTAAAGCCAGACACGAGGGAAAATTACAACAGTATGAAATGCTTTCAATCCCACTTCTAAAATGACTTACACACTGCAAGAGCCCAGTGCTCCTCATTATCCACGCTATAATAAAGCTCAAAGTGAGCTGCTGTGTTTACGTGGAGCCAAAATGGGGTTTGTGGGGTATGTGTGTGTGTGTGTGTATGTGAGTGTAAGTGTGTGTATAGAGTACCTCACGGTGTGTGTTTGTAAAATGCAGAGAGTCAGCAGAAAACCTTTTGACATGCCACAGCAGATCATTCAAATTCCCGCCGAGCTCCAGCTTTATCTCCTGTTGCCAAACACTCTTTTCTCTTTCTCGCTCTGTCTCTCTCTCTCCCTCTCGTTTTTCCTGTTAGCATCAGAGATTACCCCCTCATGCTTTACCCAGCGTAATGCACTTCATACAACCTTGGTGTTTGAGGCTGTATGTGTGTGTGCGTTTTGCATTCCTGTGCCGCATGCTGTGTTTTCATGTGGTGATAACTGTCATTCTGCATTAATGCTGCAGGCAATGTGTAAAAAGCCTTTTCCTTTAGTTGTCTCCGCTGCTGGACATGAATGATATGGACAGATCTGCTGCCCTGTGTCGTTCGCTCCAGAAGAGTTCTCTACCATTTCTGACTCACAAACACATCTCGCGACGACGCATGGAGCGCACGCAAGTATGTGTGTGTTTTTCAGGGGGGAAATAGGAAAAACAGCGATGCCCTATTTTCATGTCTGGCCATTCATTTCAGTGTTGCTCTGTTGCTTGCGCACATAAAATACACAGTCTTGTGAATCCTTTCGAATATGATTAACTCTTGCGCTGAATAAATAGAAACGACATACATAGAAAGCAGCCTGTTGGGTTCAACTGATTTGAATGGACTTTATTTGTCACCTACAAGGGCAAAGGGTTGATTGGCATCGTCTTATGCAGTGCGTTGAAGGTGAAAAAAAACCCCACTTGGGTACAGAACAGGACAAAATCATGACAAACCTTACAAACGAAGAAATCAAGCCATGGGTGTTGTACAGTTCAGATACAGATACAAGTTTATTTTATTTATTGATTGATTTGTATTGTTTGTTTGTCTACTAATCTTCATATGGCACAGCAAAAAGGAAAAAATGCATAAACTTTAGCACTTTATAGTTTCTATGGTATAGAAGCCTGTTTCCACAAAATAAAATAAAAAAACGTTTTGACCAATTTCCGACTTTATTTCTTGCAATTTCCGACTTTATTTCTTGCAATTTCCGACTTTAATTTGCGCATTTCCAACATTTTTCTCACAATTTGACTTTATTTCTCGCTATTCTGACTTTATTTCTCGCAATTCCAACTTTACTTCTTGATTTCTCGCAATTCCAAACGTATTTCTTACAATCCTACTATATTTGTCGTAATTCTGAGATTTCCCTTGCAAGTCTGAATTTTTTTCTCTCATTTTCAAATTTATTTTTTACAATTTTGACTTTATTTCTCACAATTCAGACTCAACGGACTTTAAGTCGGAATGGCGAGAAATTAAGTTGCAATTAGGGAAACTTTGTGGCAAAAATGGACTTCCATATTAGGAAACATCTGCAGAAAAAGATATTTCCTGCTCACTTGCTATCTTTTACATAGTGCTGACACTGGAGACTCCTTCCATCACTTTACAGGAAATTTCATTTTATCATCAAATATATCAAATTTTTTCATTCTTTTTTAAATTTGTTTATTATTCATCTTACATTTTGTGGAATGTAGGCCTGTATAAGGTATTTTATAAGTTACTAAACTGATAAACATATTACAAAGTAAAGTAAATATAATACACATTTCTGATTTGCAGTAAAGTTTCTGGAAAGATCTTATTGATTATTATTTCCACAATATGGACACATTTTTGTGAAGGGTGGTTGTGCAAATTCAGATACAGTACAAAAGCATTAATAAAGTCAGTTACTGATGTAGGTGTAATTCAGACTTGCAAGGGAAATCTCATAATTGCGACAAATATAGTAGGATTGTAAGAAATACGTTTGGAATTGCGAGAAATTAAGAAGTAAAGTTGGAATTACGAGAAATAAAGTCAAAATAGCGAGAAATAAAGTCAAATTGTGGGAAAAAGGTTGGAAATGCGCAAATTAAAGTCGGAAATTCATACCAACTTCAATTCATTTCAAAGGTGTTCAATAGGGTTAAGATGAGATCTCTGTAGCAGGCCACCCAAGATCCACTTCCACTCCAACCCATTTACATATATATTATGTATATTTATGTAGCTGGCTTTGTGCACAGGGGAATTGTCCTGCTGGAACATGTTTAAGTCTCCTAGTTCAATTGAAGGGGAAATTAAATGAAATGCTACTGCAATGTTAATTGTCTATTTTCAGTGGTACCTGCCTAGGAGTGGGATATACTGTATTACGCTGCGATTGAACAGTAAGCTCTAATAGTTGATGTGTTGAAAGCAGGAAAATTAGCAGATGTTTGAGTTCAAGCGTCTCGAAATCAGCTGGGCTTGAGATGTGAGCCCGGTATTCATCGCTTACCGAACCAGATACCTTACACCAGACAATTTTTTCCTGTTTTCCATACATCATCTTTCTAGAACTGACTTAATAAATAAATATTCACTTGGTTTTTGGGTTTTTGTTTATCTGAGTTTGCACTTCAAATCATTTTTTTTTTTGTTCTGACCTGATCAAGATGATCTTCACTCGGTAATATACATTGCCTGTCAGAAGTTTAGAAACATCTCTTTTATGGCTTTTGAGACAAATGCATGTTCTTGATGTTCTTTTTGTTTCTAGGCAGCAAACTAGGTAAAATGCAAAAACACACAAGACAGTGAATGAGCGAAAGAATGTTCTGTGGAGTCCAACTGTAATAAATGTTGTCTCTAACAGAAGAACTTATAGAGAACAGAGAGAAGATCTTAGCAGACTGCCTCACCCCCACAGTCAAACATGGATGTGAAAGTTTAATAGTTTGGGGATGTTTTAGAGCAGGGAAGGTGGGACACTTATTCTGGGTAAAAGGGAACAACATTGCAAATATTCCATACTTCAACACCACGCAATGCCATCTGGACTTGAGTTCATTGGAACCGACTTCATCATACAACAAGACAATGAGCTGAAGCGTACGTCCGAGCTCTGTACACGTTATTTAGGGAGCACACAGTTGTCTAGAGTGATATCTATCATGGAATGATCTGCCCAGTCACTGCACCTAAATCCTATTGAAAGCTCTGGGATGAACTGGGTCACAAGAAAGAAATCTCCATCAATAAAGAAAACCCTAGTCCAGTTTTTTTCATGAGGCATTGCATATCAGCTGAATGTTTGGAGATTTGAACTAAAGGAGGCTAAAGGAGTATTTTTAAATAAACATAAAATGGAACATCTGTACATTTTATATTTTTTGGTCAAATTAAATTGTTACTCTGTTAATTGACCAAATTTGTTGTATATAAAAAAAAAAAGGAACTTGCATACCATCATTTTCGGACTATAAAGTGCACCCATATATAAGCTGCAACCACTAAATTTGTCTACACTGAAACTAATGAACTTTACACAGGTTTAACGAAAGAGAGTGTCTGTAACACGGTGTAACGGGTGAAATATATTGTGGCTCCTTGAAGAGCATAGCGGTATTTTGGGAATAACCTGGCACTGCATTTTTACGCTATTACTGCATGTGTGGAGACCTAGGAATATGTCCTTATTGTTTTCTGATGCTCATTTCTAAGTTTCTTTGACTAACCCGTAACGCTGTTGCCAAGAAAAATAAAAAAGCACGAGTTTTGGAAACCTGTCTGTGCTTATATGATTTCTGTTGCAACTGGAGTTAGCGAGCTCTCCCTTTACCCAGACTCAACGCGTTACAACGGCTTGTATCTAAACAGTAGCCTACCAAGAAAGTCATTGTTCACTGTCTTCCTCCTTCCTTCCACAACTATTTCTCTCAGGAGTTTATCTTTTGCCATCGTCGTGCTTTAAAAAAAAAAATTTTTCTCCCGATGCCGTACAGATCAGAACACAGGTGAGGTGCGATTTTTCGTTTCCGTTCGGAAATTTCATTGGTCTAATGTTACGTCGCTCAGTTTTTTGGCTTGAAGTTTGTGAAACCAGGAAAAACCCAGGAAAAATTCATAAATAAGCCGCGCCATTGTTTAAGTTTAACATGGAAAAAAAAAAAAAACTACTTGCAATAAACTTGTTTTGTAAAAATGCAGCAAATTGGTTTTATATTTGCTGGAAAAAAAAAAATCTTAATTTTTAAAGGGGGAGTAATAAATAATGCTGGGCATTGCACATGTATATGTGTGTGTATATATATATATATAAAACATTTATTTTTTTATATAACTTTCCTCTAGGCTCAGTCTACTCGATAAACATCAGCAACATTTTATCAGAAATCTTTCACAGGGCTAATGTTCAGGTCATTTTGAGCTTAAAGAAACATGGTTAAACAGAAATAGGTCATTATAAAAGCACAGTGTTTGTAAATATGAAACAGAAATGCAGCGTTCTATGCTCCATCCCATATTCTATCTGCATGCACACCAGGGTGTGAAGAGAAGCCCAGAACATTTGGTGGTTGTTTATACAGAGCTGAAGAGAAGATCTGGGATGAGAAGACTCGGGAGTTAAAAATCAATGTTACAGTTGTTTTGCTATAAAAGCTAAAGGAGAAGCCCTGGGGCAACGAGTTACACAAGGGTTAACTGCACAGCAGACCAACCACACAGCTACAAAAGCTGAGCCCGCACAAGCGTTCCTCAGTTGGGGGCAAAAGTTTGCATCCCTCATGATTTTGAAGATAAAAACAAACCCTGTAATTTATAATTCATCAAAAAAAAAAAAAAAAAAAAAAAACATCGCAAACGTGTCTTGCAACAAAATAACAGTCCAAACCACAGTATGAAATCAACAGAACAACAGGAAGAAAATCAGTGAAAAAATGTTGTTGTGACTTTCTCGGTTTTTAGACCTGATTCGTACAGAGTTCGAGTTGGAGCAAGTAAGTGAGGAAATGGGTTACTGAGATGTCAAATATTGTATCCAGAGGCTGTATAAAGAATGTTACAAACCATAATAAGTAGGAACCATATCAAAATAATCATAATAATAATCATTTTTTCACATGGTGATGCCGGAAGTGGGAGTGAATGCAATTTATTAAAACTGAAGATTTTATATAATGTACATGCACTGAAAAACAAAACAAGCAACAGAACCCAATCGTAAACAAAATAGACAAACAAACGAAAGACAATAAAATACCATGAAAATTGTGTTTACATACAAGTGCTAATGCGTTAATGCGAAGACTGTGCATTGTTTAACCGTGCAATTTAACCAAAGCATGATTGTGCCATTGTTTGTGCATTTCCTGATGCATTCCTGTTTTCCATGTTTTAATACATAAAATAATTCATCTAATTTCACAATTTTTAGTATGCCTTTTTATATATATATATATATATATATATATATATATATATATATATATATATATATATATATATATATATATGGAAAGGGAGAGCTCTGGAAAAGTCACTATTGTTCTGAGAAACTTGCAGCCATGACAGGAAGAATATCCGTGGTACGCCCAAGAGGGCGATGCAGACACAGTCAGAAAGGGTGGCAGAGGCCCAAAGGGAATCCAGTGGAACCCCGTTGTACGAGCAACCTATAGTACGAGCAAACGGAGATACGAGCAACCTCGCTCGCAAAATTTTACCCTGTTTCACGAGCAAATTTCGAAGGCACGAGCAAACTCACGCTGCCGGTTCCCCGTTTTCGGCGGAGGCTCGCATCAGTCGCTTAGTTGATGACGTATCACTCAGTCGTTCTCATTGTTCAGTGCAGCAAAAACTTAACTGTGGAAGCGGGGGCGTGGCCGAGCGGCCGTTTGCGAATGGAGGGCGGGTCCGGGAGCAGATAGGCAGGGGATTGCCTCACCTGAAGTTAATGTGACCTAATGATTGTTCCCCTATTTCCAGTGATTGGAGGGTGCATTTAAGGAGGAGAGTGTGTGTGTGTGTGTGTGTGTGTGTGTGTGTGTGTGTGTGTGTGTGTGTGTGTGTGCGTGCGCCTAAGAGCGCCAGAGATGTGCTGCGTGGGGCACTAAGCAGACCGACACAAAAAAAACAAATAAAAGTGGATGTGAAGCCTTTGCACCTGACCTGTTGTGGCGTTCCTTATTCCCTTATTCCTTATTCTCTCCCACAGTAACTTTTTTAGTTTTATATTTTTATTTCACTAGAAATCTTGAAAAATGTCTCCCAAGAAAATCGGTGATGGTGCTGTGAAAACGAAAGTAAATAGAATTACAGGGAAAACGAGGAGGTTATGAGCGTTTTGTGCGTCTCACACTCGCAATCAGCCACTATCACATGCGGAAGTGTTCAATTATGTTTATATTACGGTCAATTGCTGTGTATTTGTTTTTAAAAACAGGCTACAAATACTTTTTAATTGCAGAAATAAGCGATCGGAGGAGACCTCGGAACGGATTCAATCACTTTTACGTTCATTCCTATGGGGAAAATCAGTTCGAACATACGAGCAAATGGACACACGAGCAATTTTCAAGAACGAATTATGCTCGTACAACGGGGTTTCACTGTATCCGTGGTACGCCAGGGAGAGGCGAGGTCCACTAAGTCCAAATGAGTCCTGTAGCATAACCTGTTTAAAACCGATGATGGGTATGAGGGAGTGAGAGCCTTAAGTAGGCCCGTTGCTAATGAGCATCAGGTGTCGGTAGTTAGTATGACAGAGATTGGCTCCGTGCGGGCGGTGTGCAGGAGAGGCAAAGCCGGTGTTTCCCTGACATTGACATATATATATATATATATATATATATATATATATATATATATATATATATATATATATATATATATATATATATATATATATAAATAAATTATAAATTATAAATTACAGTAAATTACAATTTGTTAAAAGAAAATTCATTAATCTACTACTACTACTACTACTATAATGATAAAATTAATAATAATAATAATAATAATAATAATAATAATTATTATTATTATTATTATTATTATTATTATTATTATTATTATTATTATTATTATTATTATTATTGAAATTAGAGAACTCTATGAAACAATGTTGGAAATTAAATATTTTGAAAAAAAGTTGGTTATAATAAATATTTCAGAAAGATCAGGGGTTTACGCTCCAGTATCACCAAGCTGCCACTCTTGGGCTCTTTAGCACGGCCCTTTAAACCTCTTTGCTCCAGAGGCACTGTATCATGGCTGACCCTGGGCTTTGACCCCTGCTTCCCAACAAGCTGGAATATGTGAAGTAATAATTTTACTGTTCTTTAATGTAGAGTATATGTGATAAGTCTCTCTCTAGAGTTTTCAGTTTACACAGAATTTACACCAGAATGACTGGAACATTCAATGCTATGGTTATATTTTTAAGCCTATTGCATAAATGTGCAGAAGGGCAGCTGTAATATTTAATTGTATTCATTTTTTGGTTTATTATTCTGCGTATGTTTTATCTTATGTATCTTTTATTGTTTTTTAATGTTTTATATGGTGCAGAAAGAAAAATCCAGTACCACTGGCAAAAATGATTTTATTGATGAAAGAGGTTAGAAAAGAACAAGCAGGCTGGTTCAAGTAACTGAAATAATCACTCTAATATCAATCATATCCACACTGAGCAGAAAACCATTTGAAGACAAAAACAAACAAAGGGACGGATGGCCTACAACAGCATAAGACCACTCCTGCCTTTCAAAAACAGGAATCTGAAGCTACAGGGGGCTCAGAGAAACAGACCAGGCGATGCTTTTTTACAAAATTTAAACTCACCAGCTGGTAGAAATACCACAGCAGAGGAATTTGGCATTTCAATTAAAGGCCAAATGATTTCGAGAGTGTACCAAGTTTGTCTGCTTGAAGCAAAGTGGTATTCCACAGTAAGAAATCCAAGTCTACAGTATTGCTTTTTGTGTTAGGAGTGTTAGAGGTGTCAGATGTTAGATCATAAATGCACTTTAGTGAAGGTTGTTTGCAATCCACTGAACTGGCATTATTATTATTCGTTAATAATCTACTGAACTACTGGAAGCATTTTTGGGAAATCTAATAATGAAGGACTATTGGTGAAACCGAGCACACTGAATTATTATTCTTATTGCAATGACAATTTTGCGTCTACTTTATTTTGTCCTGAGGGTTTGTGAACATTTGCATCTGACTATACTAAGCATATCCCACTGGTGTTCCCTTCTCCCTGAACAGGAGCATCCTGAAGGAGCAGGACTCCACACTGTCTGCTCTGCCAGAGGGTGAAACCTGTCAACATGCTCCAGTGCAGTCTAACAAGAACTTGATGAATGTTAGAGGTTGTTTTTTATATAATTTTTTTTGTTTTGTTTTGTTTAATTTTATTTTTTTGTTTGTTTGAAATTGAAAATTTGATTAGTTTGGTTTATGAACTTTTAATATTTTGTATTATTTTTTATCCAACTGTTTTACTTATACAAAAGCCTTTCGTTTTATATATATATATATAATAAAAAAACATTTATAAGAAGTAATTCACAATTTCTCTTGAGTTTACGGTACAGTACATGTACAATTCCCCTTGAAAAAAGAACCATCAATAGGAGAGTCAAAACCTCAAAATTTCTTGTTACTTGCGAGGGGTCATAGAACGTATCCCCCATCAGTATCGAGGTTGGCTGAGAAGTGCAAAACACATTAACAAATCTGAAAACAAAATAACAAATCCAAAAACAAATTAACAAATCCGAAAACACAACGACAAAATTCAGACAAACCGGAAAAAGTAGGTATAGTTGTGAATGGAAACTTACCGATCATTGGACGAGACACCTGTCACACACCTGTATATCTTGAATGACAGGTGTCTCGTCCAATGATCGTGGTGCAACGGTACACAAAATTCATAGTTGAGGTATGTTCTATAATTTGATTATTAATTAAATTATTAACAAATTACAGTATACTACCCCATACTGATTAGCATTCCTTAAAACTCCTGGGCAGGCTTGGTCATGTCTCGACTCAGTATGTTTAAGTTACAGTGGGGTCATTGGAACGCATCTCCATCATGAGTCGAAATTGATTAATTATTAAAAATAAACAGCAAATATAAATTGATGAAAAAATAAACAGCAACAGTAAGTAGTTCATGCCTGTATTAAAGCCTCCACATCTTAGATTTATCCGCCTGCTGAAGCCATGATCCGCAAAAGAGCTTACAAAGCATGCTTGAGAGCTTGTTGTGGAAAAGCTAATGATTAGTAGAGGGTTACAAAATGATTTCCAAAACATTACATGTACCATAGAACAGCATTAAGGCCATCATCAACAAGTGGAGAAAATGGGACACCCCTGTGACATTACCGAGAACAGGATGTCCCTTAAAAAATAGATGAAAGGAGAAGCAGAAACTTATCAGTAAGGCTGCCAGGAGACCTACGGCAACATTAAAGGAGCTGTGGGAATATCTGGCAAGTACTGATTACTCTCTGCATGTGACAACAATCTCCTGTATTCTTCACATGTCTGGGTTTCGGGGTTTAAAAAAATAAAGCCCTGACTAAATCACCCCGAAGCATCTGGCGAAACGTGTTTTAATCTGGTGAGACCAGGGGGAAATCTTTACGGCAAAAACAGGCATTTTAACACTGACAGAACAACATATTTACTGTGCAGCATGGTGGTGGCAGCATCACGCTATGTGGCCGCTATTCTTCAGCTGGGACTGGGGCTGTAGTCAGGAGAGATGGATACACAGATACACTATATGGAAAATTTAGGACACCTGACTTTTCCAGCCACATGTGGTTCCTCAGACTTTGGATATGATACTATTACACTTCTTTACTTGAACTAGGAGACTCAAACCTGTTACAGCATGACAGTTCTTCTGTTCAAAAAGCCAGCGCCATGATGGTTTATGGTATGTTTTACATGGGTTGAAGTGGAAGATCTTCTCCTATAGAGCTCTGACCTCAACTCTTTGGGATGAATGTGAATGCTGACTGCAGCCCAGGCCTCCTCACCTCACCTACATCAGTCCCTGATTTTACTAACACCCTTAAGCACAATTCTCCATGAGCACACTCCAAAATCTTGTGGAACATCTTTCAAAAAAGGTTGATAAAACAAAAAATTTCACTAAATGTCGAATGGGATGTTCTAAAATCACATGGAAATCTGTAAATGTGTTTACAAATCTTTGTCCATATACAGTTGTGTAGCTTTAAATACCTCATCTATTTTGGCACAAAACCTGCAGACAACTGAAGATCGAGATAAAATCCCCTTCTAGCACAACAACAACCCAAAGCACAAATCTCAATAAAGGAACAGCTTTGGTTGAAAAAAAGTGCATTTTTGAATAGTACAGTCAGAGCCCAGATACATGGAAAACCTGTGGAATAATTTGAAGATTGCGCTGGCAAGGTTTCGCCTCACAATTTGATAGATCTGGGGCATGTTTTGAAGAAAAAGTGGAATAAAATTGCCAAATCTAAATAGAGTTGGAAGGCTCTTACCTCAAAAAGACTGAATGCTGTATTCCAAACAAAAATTTTGTTTTTACATTGTAATATCTCATGGGGTGTACATACTTATGCAACACACCTCTGTCTATTTTTATGCCTAAATGTTTCTATGTTGATAATGTTGTCTTGTTTGTAGTGTTATTGTGCTTTGACACCATCCATATAAGAGATGTATTGGCTGCCTAAAGGCTAGTTAAATTGTTAGCCTCTGTCATTACTTCTTTTATGTCCACAAGCCATATTTTCGCTGTTGCCAAGCAACAGCATTCTAATCACTTTAAGCACTTGAATGGCAAACGTCATGTTTTTACCTTTCCATAGTGAAAGCACAAATTTATGTCTTCCATTATGTGTGCGATGGGCCGGAGCTCTCTGATGATGTCATCACGCTGACACGTGCCTCGCATCACACACTCACACACTCACACACACACACATACACATACACACACTCTCTCACACACGTAGCAAACATTTCAATCTCAGCACAGACCAAAAACAATCTTGTCACTCAGTGTACAGAAGATACATGAACTTCGGGTTTTATTTTAATTTTTTATTATATATATATCGCAAAAAATAAAAATAAAACCCGAAGTTCAAGCAAATTTAAGCAAATAAATAAATATGAAAAAATTATATATATATATATATTTTTTTTTTTTTTTTTTTTAAGGATTCAAATTTTTTTTTTTTTTACACAATTCATTTTCATCGTAAAATCTTCATAGGATTGTAGAGGTGTAAATATTTTATATTTTATTTTCATTTATTTGCAATGATGATTCATTTTTCGTTGTTTTTACATTTATTATTTTTACGACATTTTTTTTTTCACATGGATTTTACACCATTTACTTCCATTAAAGGATTGATTTCTTCATGTATATATTTTACATTTAAATACTTTTAATTGTTTTAATTTATATTTCCATGCCAAATTTTTTCACATCTCATTTTATTTTTGTTTATGCATAAATATATAATTTGCAGCGCTCCCCGAGATACATTTAGTTTTGCCAAACTTTTTTAATGCAATAAATCTATTCATATTCATTTATTTCACACATCTCACCCCACAACCACCTCTTCTTCAAACACACCTTTCCAGATTTAGATAGTTTTTTTACACATCATTCATTTTTCCTGTACAGTAGCTTACATGTTTCATTACTGCAGTTTAAGGATACCATGTGCTTAACATGTGCTTAATCACATGCTTTATACCTCATATAAAATTACTTGCACATGTTTTTTCTACATTTCTCCCCGTCCTGTGTAGCACTTATGTGCTTTTTCTGTAAGCTTTTTAGAATTTGCTTAACATTTAGCAAACATCTGCCCAGAACGGTGACCAGCTTCTCCACTTGCCCTTGCTTTGCCTCTGGCTCTATCATTCTGAGCTATCTGTTTACGTCCGTCTTTCAAGGTCACCGGCTCTTTAGGATGCTAAACACGTAGCGGCTGCTCCGTGACCTCGTCTTTTCCCCCCTCCTCCCTTCTCTCTCTCGTTCTCTCTCCTGCTCCTCTCCTCCTGCTGTCCTCTCCCCATCCCGCTTTCAATTTTAATACGAGCTCTGCCAATACCCGGGTGCACAGGCGAAATTATTTATTTTCTAAATCAATCATACTTATATGAGTCCCTTATCACGTCGACCTGCTTTCACGAGAAACGCTTCTTCAGAGCTCTCGATCTCGGAATCCAATTTCCGTGTAGTTTTCCAGTCGAGGACAATAGCGCGCCTATGTGCAGAAGAGATACCCGGCGTCATGTCTAAAGAAATGCGTCCGTCACGATCCGCTCACATGATTGTCTTGTAGACATCATCTCTGCTCTTGACCTTCATATTCGATTAGCTGTTGCACTGGCCAAAAAAAAAGACAAAAAACACTTTCATGCATAGATTACAGACCCGAAGCTCAAAGCAAATCCATTTTATAAAGCACGAGCAGATGGCCATGTTTACACTGTAAACAGCTAGCTTGGGGATCGTTCACCCCAAAGCGTAATGCAGTTGAAAATATTGATTTAGCTCTGCATCTCCGTGGACCGATCCTTTTAGTCCGGCACTAGGCAGGAATTGTACGTTTATTAATAATAACCTGCATACAGTTTACTCACATCCTGCTTTTTATTAACACAAAAGACAGATATAATGAAGCAGGAAGGGACAATGAACTAGGAAGAACTCTAGAAATACTTCTTATGAACAAAAGAATTGGGACACCTGACTTCCAGCTATATGTGTCTCTTTCTCAAACTGTTACCATCAAGGCACACAGTTGCATAGAATGTTTTTGGATGCCGTAGCATTAAATGTCCTCTTGAACTAGGAGACTCAGACCTGTTCCAGCATGACAATGTCCCTGTGCACAAAGCCAGCTGACAAAGCCTGACTTTTCCAATCACGTTTTTCTTCGCCAAACTGTTGACTCAATGGTTGAAGGCATTTAATAGTATTGGATGCTTTTGGATGCTGTAGCATTAAATTTTCCATTTAATTAAACTGAGAGATCCAGACCTGTTCCAGCATGACAATGTCAAGCCAAGTCAAGTCAAGTTTATTTCTATAGCGCTTTTCACAACAGACATTGTGTCAAAGCAGCTTTACAGAATTTAACAGTTTAAGTGAACGATGTGTATTTATCCCTGATGAGCAGCCGTGGCGAATGTGGCAAGAAAAAACTCCCTTAGATGTTATGAGGAAGAAACCTTGAGAGGAACCAGACTCAAAAGGGAAACCCATCCTCATTTGGGTGACATCAAAAGTGTGATTATAAATCTTTAAAACAATACAGAACACTGGAGAGAGATGCAATGCACAATGCACCTGTGTACAAAGCCAACTTTGTGAAAATATGCTTTTCATGGGTTGGAAAGGAAGATCTCCTGCTATAGAGTTCTGACCTCAACCCTATTGAACACCTTTAGAATAAACTGAAATGCTGACTGCACCTCAGGCCTCCTCACCTACATCACCTACATCGGTATCTGCCTTTACTAACACTCTTCAGCTGAATCTCCACAATCCAACCCTTAGTGGAACATCTACCCAGAAGAGTGGAGTTTATTATAAGAGTCTGGATGAAGAGTTTGGTCTATATAGTGTCCTGCACTGAAGCATGGCATAACATCAGTCAACTTTCTATAAACTGAACATGTGAAAAAAAAAAAAAAAGATCCTAAATCTTTTGTATTGTTAACTACAGTGATTGATGAAAAGACTTTGTCCAGAATCTCAGGTTGACCTACAATTAATTTAAAATGTGTAATAATGAGACAAATATTGTCCTGTATTTAAAACTGAAGGGTTGGGAAGAGAAAACAAAAAAAAAAGAAAGTAAGACTAAAGAAATGAAGAGAACAGAACAGAAGTAAAAGGTAAAAATAAAAGACAGGTAGTGAAGAAAAGAAGAGAAGGAGAGAGAAGTAAACAGAACAGAAGACAAAAGAAGAAAAGAAAAGAAAAGAGAACAGAAGAAAAGACAACCAAAAAGAAGGAAAGAGAAGACAAAAAGGGAAGAAAAGACAAGAGAAAGGAATAGTAGAGAAGACAAAACAAAAATGAAAAAAAAAGAAGGAAGAAGTCAATACAAAATTAATAAAATTGAATGTAAATAAAAAAGAATAGAATGAAAAAATTATAAAGAAAAACAAAAAGAGCAGTGTTCTCTAGTCTCTCGATAAGACAAACCAATGTGGCTAAAGAACGTCTATAAAAACAGAGAGGAAAAAACAGCTAGAAGGACAGAGAAGACGAGAATGGAATAGTAGAGAAAACAAAAGGAAAAAAAATATAAAAAGAAGGAAGTAGACAAGACAATACAAAATAAATATAATGTAAAAAAGAAAAGCAGGAAAAAATAATAATAAAAAAACAGAAGGGAAAAAAGATGAGAACAAACAAAAAGAGAAGTGTTCTCTAGTCTGTTGATCAGATGAACCAATGCGGCTAAAGAACGTCTATAAAAACAGACGGGGAAAAAAAAGCAAAAGAAAACAGAAAAAAGCCCTCATGGAGACAGATGATAGCAGCTTCTTGACAAATCAGAAGAAAAAAAAACAAAGAGGAAGAGGATGAGAACGGGAAAAGGGGTCTAAAACTGCACAAGGTGAAAATTGGTCATTGCCAAAAAACAAGTGGTGAGGAAACAACATGAGGATGTGAGGAAGAGAGACAATAAGAGAGAGAGACCCATAGAAAGAGAGAGAGAGAGAGATAAAGGGGAAGAGCAGGAGAGAGAGAGAGAGAGAGAGAGAGAGAGAGAGAGAGAGAGAGAGAGAGAAATAGAGAAATAAAGAGGGAGAGAGATCCAGCTCTTTGGTATGAAGAGCAGGAGAGAACAGAAAGAGAGAAATGAAAACTGACTTTGACACGGCTCATTTCCAGCGTGTGTGTATGTGTGTATATGAGTGTGTATGTGCGTGTATGAGTGCATATGAGTGTGTGTGCGTCAGCGCTAATAGGTCCCGCAGAAACCACTAGCCCCGGCTCTACAGAAGGAACGGGCTGAGCCGAGCCGATCGAAAACGAGCTTCAATGCCGACCTGAAGAGCGTTGCAACCGCTCAGATGATTTTTTTGTTCTTTTTCTTTTAAATTATCATAACAATGATTATAAATTTCATTTATCCGCAGCCTTTCTCTCATCTAAGGTCGGGAGAAAAAAAGAAAAGAAAGAGATGTACGAGAACGAGAGGTCAAAGTGTAGCGAAATCGACGTCATGTGAAATTGATAGCAAGCTGGAACGCGTATAATGAGATCGATTACATTGTAGTGGAGGAGTCTTTTAACTGACTTTACACCCATCACTCTGATCCGATTACACATAATGTACAGTAGCGCTAAAGAGATTTCATTCAGGCTAGCTAGTTAGCATGTACATCTAGGCAGACTCATTAACAAAATCAATTAACCTCTCTATTTCACGGTAGTTGCGTTGCTTCACAGATGGGGAACTCCTTTACATGCCGAGATAGCTGCTCTATTAGTGCGTTCATTAGACATTTATTTCTGGATGAACTTTATCCGGTTAGGGTCAAGTCAAGATCCGGTAGCAGATCCTTGAGAACTATGAATCAGGTATATTCCCTGGCTGGGATGAATGTCTATCATCCACACACATGGATATATATATATACACATACAGTGGGTACGGAAAGTATTCAGACCCCCTTAAATTTTTCACTTTTTGTTATATTGCAGCCATTTGCTAAAATAATTTTAGTTCATTCTTCTTCCTCATGAATGTACACACAGCTCCCCATATTGACAGAAAAACACAGAATTGTTGACATTGTTGCAGATTTATTAAAAAAGAAAAACTGAAATATCACATGGTCCTAAGTATTCAGACCCTTTGCTGTGACACTCATATATTTAACTCAGGTGCTCTCCATTTCTTCTGATCATCCTTGAGATGGTTCTACACCTTCATTTGAGTCCAGCTGTGTTTGATTATACTGATTGGACTTGATTAGGAAAGCCACACACCTGTCTATATAAGACCTTCCAGATCACAATGCATGTCAGAGCAAATGAGAATCATGAGGTCAAAGGAACTGCCTGAAGAGCTCAGAGACAGAATTGTGGCAAGGCACAGATCTGGCCAAGGTTACAAAAAGATTTCTGCTGCACTTAAGGTTCCTAAGAGCACAGTGGCCTCCATAATCCTCAAATGGAAGACGTTTGGGACGACCAGAACCCTTCCTAGAGCTGGCCGTCCGGCCAAACTGAGCTATCGGGGGAGAAGAGCCTTGGTGAGAGAGGTAAAGAAGAACCCAAAGATCACTGTGGCTGAGCTCCAGAGATGCAGTCAGGAGATGGGAGAAAGTTGTAGAAAGTCAACCATCACTGAAGCCCTCCACCAGTCGAGGCTTTATGGCAGAGTGGCCCGACGGAAGCCTCTCCTTAGTGTAAGACACATGAAAGCCCGCATGGAGTTTGCTAAAAAACACCTGAAGGACTCCAAGATGGTGAGAAATAAGATTCTCTGGTCTGATGAGACCAAAATAGAACTTTTTGGCCTTAATTCTAAGCGGTATGTGTGTAGAAAACCAGGCACTGCTCATCACCTGTCCAATACAGTCCCAACAGTGAAGCATGGTGGTGGCAGCATCATGCTGTGGGGGTGTTTTTTAGCTGCAGGGACAGGACGACTGGTTGCAATCGAGGGAAAGATGAATGCGGCCAAGTACAGGGATATTCTGGACAAAAACCTTCTCCAGAGCGCTCTGGACCTCAGACTGGGCCGAAGGTTTACCTTCCAACAAGACAATGACCCTAAGCACACAGCTAAAATAACGAAGGAGTGGCTTCACAACAACTCCGTGACTGTTCTTGAATGGCCCAGCCAGAGCCCTGACTTAAACCCAATTGAGCATCTCTGGAGAGACCTAAAAATGGCTGTCCACCAACGTTTACCATCCAACCTGACAGAACTGGAGAGGATCTGCAAGGAGGAATGGCAGAGGATCCCCAAATCCAGGTGTGAAAGACTTGTTGCATCTTTCCCAAAAAGACTCCTGGCTGTATTAGATCAAAAGGGGGCTTCTACTAAATACTGAGCAAAGGGTCTGAATACTTAGGACCATGTGATATTTCAGTTTTTCTTTTTTAATAAATCTGCAACAATGTCAACAATTCTGTGTTTTTCTGTCAGTATGGGGTGCTATGTGTACATTCATGAGGAAGAACAATGAACCTAAATGATTTTAGCAAATGGCTGCAATATAACAAAAAGTGAAATATTTAAAGGGGTCTGAATACTTTCCGTACCCACTGTATATATATATATATATATATATATATATATATATATATATATATATATATATATATATATATATATATATATATCACAATGTTTAGAGACTAAACTTTATGATACTAGATAGATAGATAGATAGATAGATAGATAGATAGATAGATAGATAGATAGATAGATAGATAGATAGATAGATAGATAGATAGATAGATAGATAGATAGATAGATAGATAGATAGATAGAACTTTATTGTCATTGCATAGTACAGGTACAAAGCAACAAAATGCAGTTCAGCATTTACCAGAAGATAACAGTTGTGCATATTGACAAGTGCTGATAAATATGTGCATATATGTACAGCATATAAATATAAAGGCTAGTTTCCAAAAAAAGGCAATCCAACAGGAGGATGCTACAAGAACATGCTTGATTGAAAGGAGCATTGTTGAAAGGATACAAGCACAAAACACAAACTATAAAAAGAACACATTTAATTATTTCCAGACAAGATTTCATTTAAAGCTGGATGGATGAGATCGTGACCCACATCTTATGGGTATTTCAGTCATGTACATTATATGCTCTAATAAAAAGAAACCTATGCCAGATATTCTGTGAAGTTGTGCGTCTTTAGAACGCTGGTAACATGGGGGCCGTTCTGATTCGAAAGAGAAAGATCATTCCAGTAAGCAGTGAGATCTCGCCTTTAGTTGCTTTGTATGCATAATGAGCTTCAGCACCCTTTGATGCGGGGATTGCGATGATAAGAGCTTGCTTAGGTAGCTGACTAGTTGACTAGTTGCACTGGCAGGTGGTGGAAGTTAATTGGGACAGCTCCCTGTTCATATAGCAACTTTGTGATGATAAAAGATACAAACATCCGAACATAATTATATGCAGTATAAACTGGATGTCGGAAATGTCATGATAACGGCGCCTCATTAGGGAGCAATTCAGTTTATACAATGAAATAGAAAAAAAAAGAAATGCAGGTGTCCATAAAAAAACAAATCTCATGAGCTATTTTTCATTCTATTATGCCATTACTATTTTTTTGTCACTTTGCTACATATTAATTTTGACCTTGAACCATTTTTGTCATTTTCAGCAAAATATCAGCTAAAATATGCGACCAATTAAGCAGCCAAGTTTAAAAAAGAAAAATAGAAAAAAAAAACAACAACAAAAAAACCACCAGTAATATAGTAGGCAGAAATGTATATGCTGAATGTATTTATCAAGGCCTTTATGTGTAGGAAGTGGGAGGAAACTGGAGAACCTGGACCACTAACACTAACACAAACCTCTGTGCATAATCTTTACCCAAGCTCAGGAACGAATACTCTGAAGCTTTACATAAATACCTGGAGCAAAACCTTCAAAGTGAACGGCTGTAGAAGAGTACCGTATTTTTCGGACTGTAAGCCGCTACTTTTTTCCCACATTTGGAACCCCGCGGCTTAAACAACGAAGCGGCTTATTTATGAATTTTTCCGGGTTTTTCCCGGTTTCACAAACTTTAAGCCAAAAAACTAAACAACATAACATTAGACCAATGAAATTTCCGAACGGATACCGCTATGCTCCTAAAGGAAGTGCAACATATTTAATATATAAACAGACACTGTCTTTCATTAAAGCCTGTGTAAAGTTCATTAGTTTCAGTGTAGACACCTGCGGCTTATAGACAGGTGCGGCTTATTTATGTTTAAAATAAAAATCTTTGTCAAATTTAGCGGCTTATATATGGGTACGCTTAATAGTCCGGAAATTACGGTAATGATTTATACTTTCACATCTTGAAAAACAATGGGTTCTGTTTTTGTTTCACTCAAGTTTTTATTTTCCTCTTTTCATGTGAGGAGTTTTGCTTCACTACAGTTATCTCTGAAACTGACATCCAGATTTCTGTACCAAGCTTTGTGACAAGGTCCATCATCAAGAATGCTATACAAATCAACCTGAATTGATGTAAACCCAATGTGACTAACCTATTGTGGCTGCTACTCTTTGGACAGTCCTCTGGTTGAGTTTCTAATACACTAAAAGTGATGTATGATCATTCTGAAGGTCGTCCAAAAAGCAATGTCTGCCAAGGTTCCTTTCTGGATGAATACAGCTACAAAGGCTACTGCTTTTCACAGAATGGAATGCACTTACTGTCAATAATAAAAGCTACAGTAGGTCAAGCTATAGGCAAACTGAATAAATCCTAACATATCCAAAACTTTGAAAAGGAGTACGGCACAAAGCCGTAACTGTAAACAACTGTAATTTCAAGCCTGGGGCGACTGTAAGAAGGAAAACTCCCTTAGATGGTATGAAGACGAAACCTTAAAAGGAACCAGACTCAAAATCCTTATCTGGGTGACACACTCCTTATCCTTAAGAGTGTGATTATAAATCATTAAAACATTACAAACACCAGAGAGTGAAAAATATCATGAGCACTGGATTGTGTGATTATGAGTAATGACCTTTCTACAGTCAGATGGAGTTGTGCAACCAGGAGCTCCTGTGCAACTCAAAAATAAACTCACCATCTGAGATCATTATAGATTCAACACCAACTTCTCTATGCCTGAGCCTTGAAATGTTCAATGAAGGAGAAACAGCATAAGTAGAATTTCTTTTGAGTATTGATTACTTTTATCCTCAATGTCCAATGTCTGAAATCTTCATTAAGTGGGACCCACCTGGAGCTGGAACATCTCAAGATGGCTCGGGATCCTCATGGGGTCAGCATCTTTTCTCTGAAGGTCGGAAATTGTAAATTGACATTCAGTGCCAGCCATGATAATCATATTTTTTTTGTTTTGTTTTTTTTATTCTGGTTCCTCTCAAGGTTTCTTTCTCATACCATCTCAGTGTGTTTTCTCTTCCACTGTCTCCAATGGCTCCTTTATTAGGTATAAACTTAGAGACTAATATATACATTTAAAATGTATATCATTAATTGAATTGACTTGATAATGGCATAGTAAAATAAATATAAATATATATAACGTAAACTGTGTGTCTCAGAAAGTAAACTATGCAACATAAACAACTGACATACAAAACAATACAATACTTTTGATTGGTCCCTTAATGTTTTTTTGAGTTAAGTTAGAGTTTAACCTTCAGTATAGATCTTTAGAGCTATTGTTAATGGTTCCAGTAAAGTAAACTCAGTTCCCCTTCAGGAACACGAGCTGCGTCGAAAACGCTTTTGGAACGCCTCGCGTTGTTCACGCTCTAAATCAGGTGTAAAATCTGTCTAATAGGCAGTTGTGACGTCATTGACGGGCTACATCATGCAAACCAGGAAGCTACAAATTCGGTAAGCGCTTTGTGTTGGCTCCGTCAACCCTGAAGGTTTACGTGTCCGCTATCGCGGCTTATTGTACTATTGTCCTATGCGGCACCCGAAGGCCCGGGATACGACCCAGAAAATAAAAAAATGTATGAAGAATAAACAAAATATATAAACTTATTTATATGTTTAAACCCTAAATAAAGCAAGATAGAGGTAACGATGGTGAGGATAATCACTTTTTGATAAGGAACCTTTAAAAGGAACCAGAATTAAAAGAGAACTTGTTTTCATCTGGTTGACATCTGAATAGTGCAATTATAAATATTTCTTCTAGAATTGTGTGCTATATAGTCCAAAATAATAGTTGTTTTAGTCTATTATGTTGAAACGATCAACTGTTCACTGTTGAAATGTTTTTATTGGGTCTTTTAGACTAGAAGTGAAAAAATGTACTAGGTAATGATGAAGGTGCTTTGTTCATGTCACTTGTACTTTACAGCAGAGTGAAATTTTTTATTTGCATATCCCAGCAAAGTTAGGAAGCTGGGGTCAAAGCACAAGGTCAGTCATCGTACAGCACCCCTGGGGCACAGAAGGTTAAGGACCTTGCTCAAGGGCCCAAGAACAGTCAAGTCAAGTCAAGTCAAGTTTATTTGTATAGCGCTTTTCACAACAGACATTGTCTCAAAGCAGCTTTACAGAAAACAACAGTGAAGGTGAATGGTGTGTGTTTGTCCCTGATGAGCAAGCCGTGGCGACAGTGGCAAGGAAAAACTCCCTTAGATGATATGAGGAAGAAACCTTGAGAGGAACCAGACTCAAAGGGGAACCCATCCTCATATGGGTGACATCAAAAGTTTGGTCATAAATCTTTCAACAATACAGAACAATTTGTGATCATCATAGATCCAGCATCAGCTTCTCCATGCCAGGGCCTTTAAACACTCGGCATCTACTTCTCCATGATCATCCATAGGTCCATAATCTTCACGAGGTGGGACGTGACTGGAGCTGGCCAAACCTCAGGATGCCTCGGGATGGGGAGAGAAAGAGAAGCAGTGGAGAGGAATTAGCGTAGCTGCTGTTCATGATATTAACAGCACAAGTTGATAATGTGCATGTGATCAGATGTTCTGGAGCACAAGGTTGTGATGTGATGTGTGTGATTTGTGTTATGTGTAGGCTTTGCTAAAAAGATATGTTTTTAATCTGCACTTAAACTGGGAGAGTGTATCTGAACCCCGAACACTGTCAGGAAGACTATTCCAGAGTTTAGGAGCTAAATGTGAAAATGCTCTACCGCCTTTAGTGGACTTTGCTATTCTAGGAACTACTAGAAGCCCAGAGTTTTGAGATCTCAGGGAGCGTGACGGATTGTAGCGTGTTAAGAGACTGGATAGATACATGGGAGCCAAACCATTTGCATCAGCATTTCCAACAGCATCTTAATGATACTAGGGCTTGAACCCCCAACCTTGGACAATGCGGTTGGATTTTGTTTGACTTCAGGTGAATAAAGTTTTTTTGTAAGGATATAAACTCAAACTCTACCTCAACTCCTAACTTTTGTAACTTTGAAACATGAGACTATGTTGATAGCAGATTTACTGTAGGTTCTCCAATAGCTTTTCAATGTTTTAGCATATTCGGGTGGATGTACAGCAGATTCGCAGTATCTCTGATGGCGTGAGCGAAAGCCAGCCGGGCTTGGAGAGTTTTATTCATCACACTCGAATCTCGCCTGCTCATCTGTGAGTACTGACAGCAGATTTGTTCGGGTTTTATGTCAGGGATGGAAGTGGATGTGTGTGTCGGTTTTGACGATAAAAGCCCATGTCTGTTCCTTCTGTCTCGCACTATGTGTGTGAAAAAAGCTTTGATGATGTCTTGCTGTCTTTTCTCGTCTGCTTGTTGCAGCTGATGCGAGTTCACACCAACATGCCGAGTGGCCAAACTCAATCACTCACCGAGCGTGAGGAGAGTGAACAGGGTGGGTAGGAGTAAGGTTAGGTTCGGGACTCAGCGCATTGCAGATAACTTTTTATTATTTATTCTCGTAAAATATTACCTACTAATCTACTCTTTTGTATTTAGTAATTACAAATCTGTTATAACTGTGTGGGCACGGCGAGTACAGTACTGAATATTTTCACACTTCTTCATCTGTTTTACTTGTTTTTGAGCCAAAAAATCTTTCATAGACATATACACAAAGTCTAAGGTGACATTGAAAATATTTTTTTTTTTACTGAAAACTAAAAAAATTAAACGTACATAAGTTAATAATATATAAACAAATTAAGTGCATTTTCTAAATCCTGAACATGATAATTTAAAATAATAATACACGCAAGGCTTTTGAATGAATGCCAGCGTGGTGGTCCAGAGACCGTTAATCAAGATAGCAGACAACAGTGTTAGTGCGTGCATGGACCAGCGTGTGGTGATGAAGTTTCTTGTGAACGAAGGCATAAAACCCACAGATATCTACAGAAGACTTCAAGCACAGTATGGTTCCACTCCTTGAAATTGTTTTTTTTATTTTATAAACTCAAAAGTCCCAATTAGACTTGAACACACATATATATATATATATATATATATATATATATATATATATATATATATATATATATATATATATATATATATATATATATATATATAATCGTGCTTTGTACAAAATGTCAGATTTTCTTGTGTCTGATCTTTTTTACTGAAGCTTGTGTTTAGACAATCTGATGGATTTGATCTAAAATAAATCATCAGGTTTTGTACAAACTTGTGGATGCCGTGCCGGATCGAGTGTGTGCTGTCATTAAAGCAAATTGGAAATTTAGTAGATATTTTAAGGATTCAACTTTTCACACAAGTTGTTAACAGCAGAATGTGTAATTAAAATTGTTGTATAATGTCAAGTAATGATGGGAAAGTGCAGATATTAGTTTATTTAAGGTGACAGCAGATATATATATATATATATATATATATATATATATATATATATATATATATATATATATATATCTGCTGTCACCTTAAATAAACTAATATATATATACAGTGAGGAAAATAAGTATTTGAACACCCTGCTATTTTGCAAGTTCGCCCACTTAGAAATTATGGAGGGGTCTGAAATTGTCATCGTAGGTGCATGTCACAAAAAAAATTCCAGAAATCACAATATATGATTTTTTTACTATTTATTTGTATGATACAGCTGGAAATAAGTATTTGAACACCTGAGAAAGTCAATGTTAATATTTGGTACAGTAGCCTTTGTTTGCAATTACAGAGGTCAAACGTTTCCTGTAGTTTTTCAGAACCTTGATATGCTTCTTACAGAGCCACTCCTTGGTTATCCTGGCTGTGTGCTTCGGGTCATTGTCATGTTGGAAGACCCAGCCTTGACCCATCTTCTAATCTCTAATTGAGGGAAGGAGGTTGTTCCCCAAAATCTTGCAATACATGGCCCCGGTCATCCTCTCCTTAATACAGTGCAGTCGCCCTGTCCCATGAGCAGAAAAACACCCCCAAAGCAGGATGCTACCACCCCCATGCTTCACAGTAGGGATGGTGTTCTTGGGATGGTACTCATCAATCTTCTTCCTCCAAACACGTTTAGTGGAATTATGACCCAAAAGTTCTATTTTGGTCTCATCTGACCACATGACTTTCTCCCATGACTCCTCTGGATCATCCAAATGGTCATTGGCAAACTTAAGATGTGCCTGGACATGTGCTGGTTTAAGCAGGGGAACCTTCCGTGCCATGCATGATTTCAAACCATGACGTCTTAGAGTATTACCAACAGTAACTTTGGAAACGGTGGTCCCAGCTCTTTTCAGGTCATTGACCAGCTCCTCCCGTGTAGTTCTGGGCTGATTTCTCACCTTCCTTAGGATCATTGAGACCCCACGAGATGAGATCTTGCATGGAGCCCCAGTCCGAGGGAGCTTGACAGTCATGTTTAGCTTCTTCCATTTTCTAATGATTGCTCCAACAGTGGACCTTTTTTCACCAAGCTGCTTGGCAATTTCCCCGTAGCCCTTTCCAGCCTTGTGGAGGTGTACAATTTTGTCTCTAGTGTCTTTGGACAGCTCTTTGGTCTTGGCCATGTTAGTAGTTGGATTCTTACTGATTGTATGGGGTGGACAGGTGTCTTTATGCAGCTAATGACCTCAAACAGGTGCCATCTAATTTAGGATAATAAATGTAGTGGAGGTGGACATTTTAAAGGCAGACTAACAGGTCTTTGAGGATCAGAATTCTAGCTGATAGACAGGTGTTCAAATACTTATTTGCAGCTGTATCATACAAATAAATAGTTTAAAAATCATACATTGTGATTCCTGGATTTTTTTTTTAGATTATGTCTCTCACAGTGAACATGCACCTACGAAGACAATTTCAGACCCCTCCATGATTTCTAAGTGGGAGAACTTGCAAAATAGCAGGGTGTTCAAATACTTATTTTCCTCACTGTATATATATATATATATATATATATATATATATATATATATATATATATATATATATATATATATATATATATATATATATATGGTATAAAAGGAAAAAAAAAATAAAAATAAATAACCCGAAATAGAAATATGAACTATAACCTGAAGCATGGACAATGAGAGCAACCATCAACAGCGAATGTGTGTATCTTACTGTAAATACATGTGCTAATCAAGGAAAATGAGGAACAGGTGTGACTGACTGACGAAATCTGAGAAAGTGATTGGTAATGTGGCCTATGTGGCTCAAAAATGATTGGGACCTTTAATTTTTCAAGCCAAATGTGGTTCTTCTACAAACTGTTACTAGATACCAATTGTATAGGGTATCTTTATATTCAATAGCATTTAATTTTCCCTTTGCCGGTACTAGAAGATCTCCTGCTATAGAGCTCTGATCTCAAACCCTATTGAACACCTTTTGGATGAATTGGAACGACACCCAAGGTCTCCTCACCCTACCTATATCAGTACCTGTCTTTACTAACACCCTTGCGGCTGGATAAGCACAAGTCTCCACAAGCGCACTCCAAAATCTAGTGCAAGTAAATCTAAAATGAGGTGCTTAGAAATGCACATAGATATCTTATGGTCAAGTGTCCACAAACTTGTCCATATTGCTAAAATGTTTAGGCATATATGTAAAACATTTCATTAATAGCAGACATCCAGGACAACTTACAATTAGGTCATTTGTACACTGAGAAGGTGAGGATTAAGAGCCTTTCTCAAAGGGCCCAGCAGTGGCAATTTGGCTTTGCTGGGATTTGAATTCCAATTCCAATTGGCAATCGAACATCCCAACCACTGACCAATCACGTCCCAATATGGTCACTTCCTCATTATGGCCATTTATGTAATTTTTTATTATTACCTATAGGCACACTACTGTATTTACTCTAATTGTTGTTATACTATAATTGATAATGAAGGTGTATTTATTCACAAACCTGGATAATTTTAAAATGTTCCTTAAATTTAAAAGTCAGAAATGAGTTTTATATAGAAAAGGTAAAACTAATGAATGGAAACTGACAGTGGAAATCGAGTGTGCCCTGTTTTGGCTCAGATTTGCTTATAATGAATAAAGGCGAATGTGTTTATCGTGCTGTTAACCCTGTTGCATAACAGTGCATAAAAAACAATGTCTTACAGTATACCCACACATAGACAAATGCTCATATACACTATGGTGAACTGGGCCATGCAAATCCACCTCTAAATGTGTGTTTCCCTTTTCTCGTATTTAAAATCAATATGTACTGTAAATAGGCTCGGATGGCACCATCAACAGCGTAATTACACACGGATGAAAAGAGAGATGAATATTCATTCGTCTCTTTTTTCTCAAATCGACGGGAAAGCTGAAACCTACATAGAACCCGAAACGATCTTAATTAAGCACTTTTTTTTCATTCTCTTTGTTCATTTGTTTCCATTCATTAAAAAAAAAAAAAAAACAATCAAAAGAATTGTCAAAAATGTCTAATGTAACTAACATAAAGCAACAAAATAAAACATGAATAGAGTCAATTGAAAAGCTAAAATATATAAAATATCTAAATTGTTATTTATTAAATATCACACACACACAACACTATGATTTCCTTCAAACTGTTTAACATGGGGATAAATGCTAAGCCAAATTTCAAGCATTTACTAGAGTATTTTCTGTTAGTAAATGTGAACCTGCTTTAATTACTGATATAAAGGACGACCAACCATGATTTTGTAAACTTTTTCTCCATCCTGTGATTATAGAACATATTAAGACAAAAATATTCACCCTGTTGTTGTGTTCATAAGCTTGCTTTTTCACCAGAAACCGGAAAAAGAAATTCTATATACAGAAAAAAAGCAAAAACAGACAATACGATCCTAAAGCTTGTAGCCAGAAAGGTGTACAAAAATTGATGTTGTTGGTTGGTGATGTTGCCATGTGTTGCGTTTCTGTTTTAACATCAAGGGCAAAGAGGAGAAAAGTGTTGTAGTTAGAAGAAAAGGACATAAACGAGACCCAGTAGTAAAGCTGTGTATAATATTAATTACAAGAATCATGAACAGGACTATAAACAGTACAACAAGAAACAGGAAAGAAAATAAATGGAATGAGATGACATCCAGCAACTCAAGAACTGTGAGGATGGTTTTTAAATGTAATTGATATTAACAGTCTACTACAATGGTTCAGGACCACAATTTGCATGGACAGTTCTCCATTTAAGGACCTATCACTGAACAGTACACCTCAACAATGATGGAACTGTAATAAATGGACATTTGGTGCCACCCAGATCAGACCGATCATACCTCCTTATACCGTCTCAGCTGTATAGATACACACACTCACACATAGGGAGGACATCCAAAGCTCCACGCAATAACCCAAGCTCAAGATCGAACCCAGACCTGTTAGCTTTAATATGTAAAGCCAGCGCTGCAAAGTGCTCCATTCGGTATTCATGAGCTAACAAATGTGACCATCTTTCCCACACAAGTAGATGCAAGGACATGTATGAAAACCCAGCCATGTGCTTTCCCAACGATAGACCGCTGCACCACTTTGGAGCCCATTTCTATGGCTTTTTTGCATAAAGGATTTGCAGCACTAAGCTAAACACCAAGAAAAAAAAAATGCTAGTTGAAGGTAGATGGTAAAAAAAAAGGCAGGCTGGGAGAAAGAAAAAAATAATATTGTGCCATGCTGTTCGTGTGAAAATGAATGCTATAACACCGCATGGCCTTTTGACTGGTACGCTTTACACGCTGATGTTGCATGCTGGAATACCCCGTCGTTGTTATTGATGCGACTTTTTGTCGTCACGCTTCTGCTAAAGTGTCGAAACGAAAAGGACCAAAGTAATCTTTGCTTCCTCTTGTGCCCTCCTTAACTCCCTCCTCCCCCTTCGCTCATTTTCCATAGCGTGATAGAAATTGGTAGTGGTGGAGGGTGAATAACATGCCATATAGCTGCTGTGTGTGTGATTAGCTGTGCTGCGCATGTGATTTTCAGGTGCTGGTGCTCTCTGTAGGGTTTCGAGTGAGTTGTTGACGATAAGCGAGGTGTTACCGGAGTGTCAGATTAACAGCTACATAGGTAGTAGCAATAAAATCTTGCCGATTGCTGTCGGATGAAATTGGTAGCCCAAGGGCATGGTTATGGCTGAGAAAGAAACCTTGGGATTCTTAAAAAATAAATAAAGTTCATGCAATATGTGTATTAATGCAAAGAGCACTGCTTTTGTTTGTTTCTTTTGGCTATACTTCATGTCAACACTGTAAATTTCCTTACCTCATAAGAAGTCCCTTGTTAGCCTAAGAAACCAGAAAGAAAACACATGGGAAGGTATGGGATAACAATCAGCGCTGACCGGAGGTTATTTCCCCTGGTATCATTTTACACTTACAGTCTGCTTTCACTACAATGATGTCATACTCTAGTGTTTTTTATTTTTTTTTACCCCAGATTTTCTCCTTAATTTCGTCTTGGCCAATTCCCACCCACCAGTCTGGTCCTCAGGGACGTAAAAGCGATAACGTGTGTCTTTAGAGACACGTGAAGGCAGCCAAGTGCATCTTTTCATTTGTTGGAACTGCTGCTCATGCTACATCACAGGGCAGTGTGGGAGAAAACACTCGGCGGAAAAAAAAATCTCTTCACCCCCTTCTATTTGCATGAACTGACAGACGTTGACGATTAGCTAGGGTCACTGTGATTGACAGGAGTCAGTGAGGGGGGAGAAAGTAGACTAAACACACACACACACACACACACACACCTATACATACATACATACATATATATATATATACTCTTTGTTTGTACTTGCTTTGGCAATTGTACTTTTACTTGTTATGCCAACGAACCACCTAAAAGCTATAACTGATAATAACAAAAAAGAGTAAGGGAGACTTTTTTTTTTTTTTTTACCCAAAAAAGCCATTATTCCCTTTCTTATACTCCAGGTCACAGAGTGCTACACCATTATCTGAGGTCAAAACCATGACAATATTTTTTTTTCCCTTATATGTAATGTTGTGGAATATCTATTAGAAGTCATTTCCTGTTATTATGTATAGTGTGGCAGCTAATATAACCAGTTTTCCCTCACAAGCTTCTATTTTTCTTTTTCTATTAAATTAATAGGACAAAGCATTCACCACAATACTGATAACCATCTTCTATTTTCAAACATTGTATCCATATTGGAGACTCGTTCTTCTTCAGAATACAATAATATAATGGCCAATATAATACATGTATAAAATAATACCCAATAATTATGATTTTCTTCACCTGTAATGATTCACTGTGTTACTGTATAATACCATCAAGATATATTACACTATATTGCTTAAAGTATATGGACATCTGACAATCACATCTATACTGCATCTCAGTTTTTCACAGTCTTCACACAAAATTACCTATGATGTCTTGCTCTATTAACATCTCCTTTCCCAAAGTAAATACATACATATATATATATATATATATACAGTACAGACCAAAAGTTTGGACACACCTTCTCATTCAAAGAGTTTTCTTTATTTTCATGACTATAAAAATTGTAGATTCACACTGAAGGCATCAAAACTATGAATTAACACATGTGGAATTATATATGGAATTATATACATAACAAAAAAGTGTGAAACAACTGAAAAATGTCATATTGTAGGTTCTTCAAAGTAGCCACCTTTTGCTTAGATTACTGCTTTGCACACTCTTGGCATTCTCTTGATGCCTACTTTGAACCGACAATATGACATATTTTCAGTTAATTTTTTTGTGATGTATATAATTCCACATGTGTTCATTCATAGTTTTGATGCCTTCAGTGTGACTCTACAATTTTCATAGTCATGAAAATAAAGAAAACTCTTTAAATGAGCAGGTGTGTCCAAACCTTTGTTCTGTACTGTATAAATATATATATTCTTCCCACAAATATGTGTTTGTCATTGCCCTGCTTTGTCAACCTACCACTTTGTGTATCCTTTCCTGGCTAACATGCACCACAGATGTAGGCTAGCCTACAAAGCTAACAATGAGCAAGGAAGAAGGCAACAAGAAGTATGAGGCTAATGTGGATGAGACATGAGATGAGACATTTCTGATCATCATCATCATCATCATCATCATCATCATCATCGTCTTTCCTCTGCTTGTGTTCAGTCTGGATACATCCATTAGGTAACAACATTTAAAATTCTTTTGTATTAATATGATACTAAAACAGGTAGTAGTAATGAGTACTTTTTACAGTAGTACATGTCAGAGCCCAAACTTCTTTACTTTTTTTTATTACTTTGTGTGTACTTCTGCCATCTATGATCACAACACAACGAAGACGAGGCGTGTCCTGAGAGTCACACAGAATACAGATTAACATGGCAGAGGTAGAGCTGCATCTTCCCAGAGACAGAACAGGAAAAGAACGTTTGCATTTTTTTTTTCTTTTCTTTTTATTTCCTTAGATATAAAGGCATCGCACTGCATTGTGATATAAGTGAATCGCAACGCTTCAAATGTATCTTTATTGTATTGTTGGCTATTCATCGATATGCAAATCAGCCTCAGTTACGGAGATGCACTTCCTTAATATATATTTCCTAATAGAAGCACTTCACACTTCTCTCATGTGTGTGTTTGTCTGGAGCTCTCGTGATAATGATGATGTCACCTTTTCTAAAATATTTAACAAAACAGCTGCAGAAATAGAGCCCACTGTATTATTCTTTCCAAACGATCCCGTGACTGACATTCATTTTGTATCACAGGGATAAAGATGCTGCGTGGGCAAACAGTACTCTGCAGGTTCAGTTGCTTTGTTTTCTGATCATTCAATAAATTTGCTATTGTTTTAATGATTCATTAATGAGCATATAGTCACACACACCACCTGTCACAAGTGCATATGTGTGTGTGTGTGTGTGTGTGTGTGTGTGTGTGTGTTTGTGTTTGTATATGTGTGTGTGCCTCAGGCTACAACAGTTAGTCCCAGGCACTCACCGTCTGCCGTTCCGCCTTCGGGTTTTCCCCTTTCTTTATTTCTTGCAGCTCTCCTACCCGAGCCTCACGTCGGAAAAACACAGCAGATGTTCAGCAACAAAGCAAATGGTGTTTCGCAGAATAAAACTGTTGGTTTCAGTGAGGGCCCTTCGTTAACGCCGTATTGTACGGCGTACAACGCAAAGCGCTTAAACCATAAAACACAGCGATTAAAGCTATTTAATTACTTCGCTTCTCTTGGTATTTGGTTTCGCAGTTAGTTAAACACTAATACGATCTCAGGACGGATCCTGTGTAGCGTTTTCGAGCTGATGTGCGATACTAATTTGCATTGCAGGAGCGTAAAGTGTTTGTCGATGCCTCACAAAATGACTCGGAAAGGAAAAGAATGTCAAAAGAGATCAAGTCAAGTCAAAAGTCAAGTTTATTGTCATTTCTACCATACACATTGGTACACAGTACATAGTGAAAATGTGAAAGTGAACCCTGGTGCTTCACTAAACAACATAGAGCTACAACAGACAACATAAAGCAATATAATGTGCATTGAGTGCAAACTGTGCAGACAAAAAACAGTGCAGACAGACAACGCAAGACAGTGTGGGACAATACACATAACACAAAATCCAAAATAAAGAGATTGCGCTCAAAAGACAAAAAATCTTAGAATAAAATACAACGACAGTACAGTCTTGTGGAATTCTAGCATCTGATTGGTCGGAAATGTACTTGGTAATGGTTAGAGCTCTTGGAATTTAAAATCTCATGTTTAACGTACATGTGAAACATAGTCTTTTTATTTCACATGGAATGAAATTTCACCTCTCTCTCTCTCTCTCTCTCTCTCTCTCTCTCTCTCTCTCTCTCTCTAATCCAAATGTTTTACCTCTGGTTTGAGTTCTCTTCAATTGAAAGCCACTTTGTGCAGCTGAGGATGGTTCCACATCAACACTCTAAAGATCCATGAAGTTCCCTTTTAAATCTGGATACTCTTAAGGTTTCTTCCTCGTGCTGTCTCAGGGAGTTTTTCCTTGCCACAGTTGCCACTGGCTCACTCATTAGTGATAAACCTACAGTTATAAAGAAACAAACTTATAGACAGAAAACTACATTCTTTTATACAACTTTATAACTTCTTTACTTCTGTACAGATGCCTATTGTTAAAATTGCTATATAAATAAACCTGTAGTGAATTGAATATAAACTAATTCAAATTGTAAATGTTATTCATTACATACACAATCATAAAAAAATGTTCACGATTAATCTGTGCCATAATATAACCCAGCCATTAGGGTTGCACAAGCCAGTGCACTCTTAGTGCCGGTCCCAAGCCCGGTTAAAGGGTGAGGGTTGCGTTAGGAAGGACATCCAGCCTAAAACATGTGCCAAATCAAATATGCAGATCAGGAATCAGACATTTTTTGATGATCCATTGTGGCAACCTCTAATTGGAGAAGCTAGAAGAAGAAGAAGAAGAAGAAGAAGAAGAAGAAGAAGAAGAAGAAGAAAAATAATCTGTGGCATAAAATAAAATAAGAATTAAAAAAAATTCAATAATAATAAATAAAAAAAATTAAAAAATTAAAAATATTACAAAAATAATACAAAAAAATGTATTTAAAAAATAGAAACAATTGAATAGTATTAAATTGTATATATAATCATGTATATAAGATGGAAGGAGTCTCCAATTTCAGCACCTTTACAATTTTTTCTCAACTTTCATGTCCTCAGGGATCATGAATGTGCTTTTTTATTCCATGCTAACATGACAAGCTGTTTTTTTTTTTCTCTAACAAGTAAAATGGTGAAAAAAGACCCCTGGAAGCTCCTGAGGGAGCTGTCTATGTGTGTGATAAGGTCAAGAAAACTTGTCTCACAGATGTTCCTATGACATTAATTGTAAGTAGAGTATAAACAAATTTAACTCAACATCTTGCTATTTTTTTTTTTTTTTTTTATAAAATCAGTCAATGACAAAATTTAATTTTATAAGCAGAACGATTATATGTAATAATACATACTGTATTTACTCTGGAACAGCACATCCCCTCATGTTTTCTTGCGTATATATTTAGAAAAAACATTGTGTTCGGATTTCCTGCACAATTATGTGTTCGAAATGACACAATCTGCGTTGGATATGCTGTGTTTGTTTTCCAGACGATCTCATCCGCTCGTCGCTGTTGTCTCAATCTCAAACCGTGGCTGTGGAAGTGTCAGCGTGCTGTTCAGAAAGCTGATTTCATCTCGGCTCCAGTCTGTCTTCACTCTCCGCACTTCCTGGCGCTCGGGGAGCCTTGGATCACTCCGGAGAATTCAGCGACGCCTTCTGCTCTGTCCTCTGCCTAGTCATTTTCCCCCCCACTCAGACTCCATGAGGAATTGAGGATATGCGGGGGTGCAGTCATATTTCTGTCTAGGAAATGCCACTTTGCACCTCCTGCACTCTTTCACCTTAACATTTAATCATTCGAATTCCATGCTGTTACTGTTATCTTCATATTATTGTTATCCATCACAAGTGTGGTCTCGCGAGAAACTTCTCAGAAGAGCTGAAAAGTCTCTTGAGCCGCTTTGCTCAAATTGGGATTTACCGACTCGTGGATTTAAGGTGATGTCAAGCTTCCGTCTCTCCTCCTGCCTCCTTTCAGGCAAGTTCCTCGCCTCTTTTCATCTGACCTTCAACAACTGGGCTGTGACACATGTGCACCTGGTCTGGGTTTTATAAAGTATAAAGCCTTTTAGAAAAGAAAAAAAAAATACAGAATTTCCCAGGCATTTGGTAGCAATGTACTTTTTTGAAATGACTCCTAAATGGGTACGCATTTTACAGTAATCCTGATATATCCCCGACAATTGACAGATGATGCAAAGCTCATAGAGAGATTTAATCAGTGATTCAATTGCTCCAGCCACAACAGCTGATTGAGGCCATTAAGGACACACTGCAGGTGACCATTTGTCCTCTCTGTTCATTTTAGCTTTAAACAAAACCCATCATAATTTTTAGGCAATTACTCAGCAATTACTCAGCAATGACACAGTTATTTACATTGATAGATCCTGAGATGTTTCTGAAACTGTAATGGCTTTGCTGGAATGCCTGATTCAATGTGCCAATAAAAGCACATACACTAAAACACACTGAAATATACACACTATATGGACAAAGGTTTTTTGAACACCTTACAAGAAGATTCTCATCTACTCATTGAACATATTATTCCACATGTAGTTCCCATTTGCTGTTATCAAAACCTTCACTCTTCTGGTGAGATGTTCCATTAGATTTTGTGGAGATTTGTGATCATTCAGACACAAGAGTGTGAGTAAAGTCTGGTACTGATGTAGGTGAGGTGAGGAGGCCTGGGGTGCAGTCAGCATTTACATTCATATCAAAAGTGTTCAATAGGGTTGAGGTCAGAGTTCTATAACAGGAGATCTTACATTCCAACCCATGTAAAGTATATCTTCATGGATCTGGCTTTGTGCACAGGTTCATTGTCATGCTGGAACAGGTTTGGGTCTCTTAGTTCAAGTGCACAAAAAAGTAAACAAAGTAAATGTAATTCGTTATAATGTACTTAAGTAGCTTTTTCGTGTATTTGCATTTTGGGAGACTTTAACTTCATTATATTTCAAAGTGAAATATCTTACTCGACTAAATTTGGTGAAATCAGTTCTTTTAATTTATGACTGAATAAAAACTTAACTGGTCAATAATGCAGCAATCCACCAATCAGGGTCGAGCGCACGCTCTGTGTGTGAACTTTCTTTTGATTGCCGCTTGGTGGTATCAACGTATCATCAACATACAGTTGATATCAATATACAATATCAATTCAATATCAAGCAAGCAGATCATTTTAAGTGGAAGAAATAATGGAAGAAACTCCTAAATTGAATTCGCCACAACACCCGTGGCCTTATTTGGGTGATATTTTTGAAGTAATGAAATTTTTTAGCTCACGATCATTTAAATAGATATCAATCAGTGTTTGTATAATTAATATCATTCTATTAAAAGATTCTTGTGCTAAGAGTAACATTAGAGTCTTTTCACATAAACTTTGAGTTGATCAAGCAAAAAAATCTTGTGACAAAAATCTCTTCTTTAAACCCAAGTGCATGGTTTGTGTACTTCATCCACCACTGTATACAATTGTGTGCTTTCAACCAGTGGTTCCCAACCTTTTTTGCACCACGGATCCAATTAATGTCAGACGGGTAAAACTGTAAAAACTGGTATTTTGTAAATATAATAATAAACGTGAATCCACTGTGTTGTTGTTGGTTCATTTTGTTTGCTTGGGGTGTGAATTTAACGGTTATGTTTTATGTGTTAGCGGCCGGAGCAGCCCCTTTAAGAAGGTAGCGGATGGAGGTAAGACATGTGACCGAGGCATCATGACATGCATCAAGAGTGAGTCGTAGACAGATGTGGCGGAAAGAATGCGGTAATTTTCCAAAATAAAACATCGTTCAGAATCAGATACTAAATAAAATGGAAATAATGTGAGTTATGTATCCTTTCTGTGCGGCCCGGTACTAATTGACCCACGGACCGGTGCTGGTCCGCGGCCTGGGGGTTGGTGACCACTGCTTCCAACTTTGTGGTAATATTTGGGGAAGGACTACATATGGCAGGAAAATCAGGTGTCCTCACACTATTGTTCATATACTTTGTCTGTAATAGACATCATTCTACCAACTTGCTTTCTTAGTGTGCAATTTGTAAGATTTAGTGGTATTGGGGAAGAGCTAGTTTAAATGAAACTGATTAGAGAATTGGTTATTTCAGGCACATAGTCTTCATCCTCCCAAGGTGAAAGCAATGCAAAAAAGTCTGTATAGTTATTAATGCAGGCAGTTGTTATATATGAAAATAACAGTCTATTTCACTTCTCTGTTGTTCTTCTAAAGATTTTTTTTTTTTTTAATGCTGCAATCCATGTCCACATTTTCGCACACTCTCCTGTGGTGCAGGAAATAGCTGGATACAAAGCATTAATTGCCTCGACCGTCTCCTGGCAAACTATTCTTCTTGCCTGACTATTCAGGTGGAACCCAAATGTGCCCTTTGTGGTGTACTTTCCTCCTTCTAACTCACTTCTAAGGGTGTGTACTGGGTTCCAGTGGGGTTTTTGTTAAAACAGAGAACAATTAGATGTCATCACTTATAGAGGCTAAATCCCAAAACACACCATTTAATAAATTAAGATTAGCTGTAACTGGATGTCCTGGATCTCTAAATGATGCTAAATCTGCTAGCATTAAAACTGGAGCTAATTAAATGCATTTCTTTTTTGTTTTTCTCAGAACAAAACCGAAATACATATCCTTGCTTTCAAAAATATTAAACCCTTTGCTATTGCTAATTAGTAAAAACACCAGTATTAGTAATAGCATTGGCAGTAGTATTTGTATTAGCATATCTCAGGCACATTATTCTTAAATATACAGTATAGAATACATTTGGTCCAAGCTACTGTAAGGCAGAAGTACCGCAGGCGTAAATCATTTGGTACCGGGCCGAACAGAAAGAATCTGTTAAGCTCCCACTGATTTTGCATTATGGAGACTTACATATAAAAGTTGTCCTGCTTGTTGGTTGTCAGGTTTGTTCCAGGCACAATTAAGAGGAGATAAGAAAATAAGAAGGAACTGATCTCCTTTCTTAGATCTAATGGTTCTCCTTCTGATGTGACTAGTCCCGAGACGTCCTTTGAAAAAAAGAAATCTAAAAGCACCTACGTATCACAATAACATCTCAGTTTCACTTCTCAATCCTCCTCCTCCTCATCTTTTATCCTTCTCTCTGCCAGCTGGTGACTTTGTCATTTTCTATGACAAAATCTGCCAGTCTTGACCATTCTACACTTCACTACCAAACTTATCTCCTTTTTCTGAAGGAGAAACTCAGCTAGAGGTCTAACCAGTTGTCTGGTAGATTTGATCCCATTCCATCCCATTCCGTCCAAAATGCTGTAGACTATCCCTTCAAGAACTTAAGATTATCCCTTCAAGAACCATAAGTACCTCGCACACAAAATAACCTCCAAGACCTTAACCTATTCTAGCTTCAAAGCAGGAAACCTCACAGAAATTGCTCTTGTGGCTGTTACTTTAAAGCATCATGCTGCCAGGTCAGCCAAACTATCTGTGCTCCTGCACCTTCTTGATCTCTCAGCAGGCTTAAGGTGGTCTCTTACAAATCTTTCCTGTATATACTCACAAGCTTTGAAATCAGTGCTCCCGCATGGTGTTGGTTTGCTTCCCACCTACAGGAATAGTATCATGTGGCATGGGGGTTGGGTTCTTAACTCCCCTTGACCAGCTAGAAATGGAAATAATTAATTTCTGGAGATTATGAACAGACTGAAATACTAAGAAGAATAAATAAAACAGTTTGAACATCTGAGTTAAATTTAACAATTTCATGTAATATGAGTTAACATGGTAAAGTCTGCTGAAAGTGCTTCAGTGTAAATTAAAATTAAACCTACAAACTTAAACTATGAAAATATAGGAATATTGAATATACTATTTTGTGTTTAATGCAAAACTAACCGCCTTGCTGTTTTTATCACTATTAAACTCTTCTTGCTTCCATTAATACAGTTAGTGAGTTTGTGTAACAGGTATTGGAAGTGTTATAATTAATTTCATATGCAGAATTACAAGAAAATAAAAAGATGTTTAATCTGTACCTGATATAGCTGTTTGTGTGCATATTCTCCTTTTCTGACCACAGTGTTGCTCTTAACCTCCTGCCTTTGCACCTCTTTTTCCAATGTTGACTTGATTCCATAGAGAAGTAGGTTTCTAATTAATCTAATTATACCTTTGTTTTAAAAATCCCCTTTCTGCTTACGTCATCGATCTAAATCATGTCTGTGACATTATTTTCTATGTATATTTGATTATTTTTTATTTTTTACTAAGTTGGAACTTGAACCACTGCCAAATGCATTGCACTTTACATACATTTTACATACATTTTCCAGAAACTTTACAGAAACAAGAGCGAGTTCACTCACTGTGTAATCAAACTGTGTAATCCACTGTGTAATCTGTGTAAACTCTTTGTGTAATCACTTATGCTGTTTTATTACTATGGAAATTTGTTGCTCGAATGTTTATTTTTTTTGCCTTTTGTATTGATTCTATATGGCAGAGAAACCAGAAAGGGCAAATTCACACAATGTAAAAAAATACTCTTGTGTCTTTTTAGATGAAATGAAGAATCAACCTATCAGCAAGCGTCCATCTATTTATTTAATGAAAAACACAATGCAGATAACGGCCAGTTAGACTTGGACATAATACCTAGTGCCTAAGACCAAAATATCACCTTTATTTTAGTTTCCTATACAGTGTTCAGTATATATCAATAGATTCAAGTAACATTCTGGGAATTTGGTCACAGTAAGTTAACAACTTACCACAGAATTTCTCCACATACTCCCCAGGCAGAATCTTCACTGGATTCCCACAAGTCTCCACTGGTCTCCCACAAGGCTTCACCACTGGTCTCCCACAAGGTTCCACTGGTTTCCCACAAGTCTGCAACACTGGTCTCCCACATGGCTCCGCTGGCCCCCCCACAAGGCTGATTGTTTGGCCATCTTTCATTTTCCCTTGATACCGACTCTCTCAGTGAAGAAATATTCTTGCATTGCATTTAATACCAACTGCTATACCGATGGTACAGAACTCATTTACACAACTCCTTCCTTCCCTCCCATAGACGTTTGTGCTTCTGCACAGATTCCGGTGTGTCTGGCGGACATCTCGTGATGGATGGCAGCTCATCACCTGGAACTAAAATCCCAGCAAGACTGAGAAATACATCACTGATGGTGAATTTCTGTTTCAAGATCTTGTCATCTCACTCCATCTCAGCATTTGACACTTCTAGACATCTTGGTAGACTTCTTTTTGCACTCATGTTGCTAACATAACTTGTTTGCAGGGGACACCATCTCGAGGATAGTGGACAATTTTTGTCCACAGAGGAAACTCAGATGCTTGTTCAATTCCTGGTCAACTTAAAACTTTATTACTGTGACTGAACCTGGCAGGGCTTTTACTATTACTATTGATCCCCAGTGGTTCCATCTCCCCAACATTTTTCTCATCACCTCATTGCTGAATTTTCTCTATTTGGCTGCCAAGATTCGATTAAAACATTTACGCTTACCTACAAAGCCAAAAAAATGAATCAGTATCCACCTTTCTGTGGACACTTTTTTAAAACCCGGCTCTGTACCACGTTCCCTTCTAGCTATACGCAAGCACAGCTTGAGTTGATCCACCATCCCTAAAGACACAAGAACAACAGGCATCAAGGTTCTTCTCTGTGCTGGCACTGAGATGATGGAACATCTCATGCTTTTCCAAACATCTGAGTCACAGACTGTCATCAAAAGAAACCTGAATGCCCACGATTTTCACAGAACACTTGAGCAGTGCACATTAAAAGAATTCTCAACTTGTACTCTGTTTTCTTTGTTGTGCCACCTTCTCTTTAACAGGGCTTTAGCTTTATTGTATTCTCAGAACACGGCCTATTTGCACCGGCATGAGGATGTTTTTGATAGACTACAAAGCACCTCTGTCTGTTTCTCTGGAGAGTGAATCTACTAAGTGCTGTTAAAAAAAAAAAAAAAAAAAAAAGACTTGTTGCCTTCTAAGCAAAAAGACCCAAGGATACAACTCGCATCTGTCTTGATTTGTCAGCCTGATGGTACATTCTGAGAATACCACTACCTCAGCGTGACTCGTCCTCTTCATCTACTGTGCACTAGCTACTGTAACTAAGTCACTTTACTTGAGTGATATATAAAATAATCCTCCTGAGGATCCTGCTTGGGCACAAATGGAATTTAAAAAGATTTTTCATTTTTCTATGAATAAGTACAACTGTCATCACTTAGCCTGGAGATACATTGGGTGATCACAGCATATGACCCCTTTATTCTTCACATTTATCTATAAACGCAATGACAAAGCCTAAATATGTACCTTCTTGAACATTTCTACATCTTCTAAAATAACAGCGGGTTATGAAACGCGCATTAAAGAGTGTAATTTACCCTGGTTCAGGGTAAAGAGGTCACAGGGACATTGGAGACAAGAAAGTGCAGAGACAGAAGAAGCGCACTTATTTCAAATGACATACACGTGTATAAATCATTCACCATGAACAAGTCTACGTTTCAATCATCAACAATGCATTTTACATTAATGGCATTAGGTGGACACTCATCCAAAGCAATATACAACTGAGGTAGTGCTTGGGATTTGAACTTGTGACCTTACAATCCAGATTTCAATGCCTTAACCATTGATGTACCTCCTCCAGACATATACAGGTAGGATACAGATAACCAAATGTGTAATCATGTTGAATTCATAATGCATTTCTTTATGTAGCATGTCTGGAACGGACAACCTCACCCACAAGGACCACACAACCACTTAGCGATGAGATCTGGTATTTTTAATCTGTTGATAAGGAGAAATTATCAGTTCAAAACGGGGTAGCAGCTCCTCCCACTCTGATACACTCAGTATTGTTTATAGGGAGGACCGCACAGTGCATGCGTCCACCAGCCTCATGCAGTGAACCTGAGGCCAACGCAAAACGCACGATTAGAAACCCCGGATGTACCCCGCTGATGACACTCCCCCCCAAACAAGCACTCAAAGAAAAGTTCCTCTATATTTTTAGATATTTAAACAAAAATGATTCAAACGAAATTTCGTGAAGTTCATTACTTCAGCATGAATATACACATATGGAAGGTATAACATTAATAAAAAAAAATAATAATAATTTGAGAAGAAAGAAAAAATAATAATAAAAAAAATAATAATAATATATATAATAATAATAATAATAATAATAAAAAAAAACATTAATACAGAAATATATAAATAAAAGGAAAACTCAAAACAAAAATCTAGTCAAAGTACCTTTTATACCAGTTACATCTACACAGCAAATAAATACTTAATGTAACTGTTCATCAACTGTACTTACATTGTAGGACCTCATGCTGTGTGGAAAAGCAGGATTCATTCTTCAAAATATTAATATGGTGCCATCAAGGTAAACACCATCCACCTTAAGCTGCAACCCAGGCCCAGGGTGTTAAACCTATATTCCTCATACCAGCATTTCCTCTTCTGATTTTCTGTCCACTTCCTCATTCCTCAGTATGTAACTCACATGATTTGCATTTCATTGCAAAGTTTTGCCAGGTTTCTAATTGCGGATCGAACAACCTCCAGAGAGAAGTTTTGTTGCTGTCTACACTTTTTCAGAACATCTGTAGATATGGCACTGAAAGAGGAATCACAAGTGCATCAGATAACACAACAACTTAGCTCTCGAGAAGAATAGTGATCTCATTAGTGGATTGTAATTACTTTGATACCTGCATAGCATTATTAACATTCAGAATTGGAGGGTATGGCCAGAATGAATATAAATCAATGCCTAAGACAAACGTTACTACTGTTGGAAACAGTGTTTGCATACGTATTCAACCTCTTCAACTTTTCCACATTTTTCACATCAAATTAATCTTTATGATCTTTGGCACAATGGATGCTGCTTGCAAGGACATGAAGTCCTGAAGCAGAGGTAGGTAAGAGAATGTGAGAATAAAAAAAAATTAAAATATATACCGCGTTTCCCTGAAAATAAGCTCTAGTCAGGATCGACAGCCGGCATTTACAGTAGTTTCAACACACGATGATGTATTCAATTATAAAATATTAATATAATAATAATCATTATAGTATCTCCACACCAACACCCTGGTGAAGAAGGCCCGGCAGCATCTGAGACGCTTAAGGGACTTTAAACTACCCTCTCAGGTGCTAAAAGCTTTCTACACCTGCACCATTGAGAGCGTTCTGACGGGTAGCATCACTTCCTGGTTTGGGAACAGCACCATGCAGGACAGACGAGCCCTCCAGAGGGTGGTGCGTTCAGCCGAACGTACCATCCACACTGAGCTCCCTAACCTGGAGGACATCTACAGCACGCGGTGCCGGACCAGAGCCAGGAAGATTATGACGGACCTCAGCCATCCAAACAATGGACTCTTTTCTTTGTTGCGTTCAGGGAAACGCTTCCGCTCCCTGAAAGCGAACACAGAAAGAATGAGGAGGAGCTTTTTCCTGCAGGCCATTCAGTGTTTAAACCAGGAAACACCCAGGATCTAAAAAACTGGCCCACTCTCTCCATCATCACACTTCTTCTCTGTACACATGTCACCTTTCGCACCACGACACTTTAAACTCTGGACTTGCACAGCACAGTGCACTTTATATTTTATTTTATTTATACCACACCATACCGCACACGGACACTTACGGACCTTTACACCACACCATACCGCACACGGACACTTTATGGACAACCCACCACTAAAATTGTCTATTGTTTACACTTTGTTATACATTGTTTACTGTTTACTGCCATAAGAATTTTTTCTTTTTGTTTCACATACATATATCTTTATATATCTTTTATATCTTTATATTCTTATATTTTATTTTATATAGTTTTTTATACTTTATTTATCTGCCTTCTTTTCTTTTTCCCCATCCTATTCCCTCATGCCGGACCGTCGTATAAAGCATTTCACTGCATGTCGCACCCTGTATGATGAATAAAAATTAATTTGATTTGATTGATTTGATTTTGATTTGAGTAATATTATATTAAAATATTATAAAAATTATTATTAGTATAGTATTATAATATTAATATATCGGTAATATAAATTATAATTACCATAAGTATTTGTAAATACTCAAGCAGATGCCTTTGTAGGAGAGGTACGGTAAGCAGATGACCAATCGGAGTACAGGCTGCATCAGTTTGTGTCTAGATAGATTGCTGTACATAAAAATATGACATCCTCCTAAAATAAGCCCTAACGTGTCTCTCTGGGAGCAAAAATTAATATAAGGTCTTATTTTCAGGGAAACACAGTAGAGGATTTTTATTTCTATTTATTGAATGTTGTTTTTATCTTCTTTATTTCTATCTTCATTTATCTTTATTCATTTTTGTATTGACTAGTTTCTGTTTCAAATCACAGCACATGTACATAAATAAGACACGTACACAGTTTTGTCCTACCGTGCTGTGAAAAAGAATTAGATTTATTTCTTTTTTCTTTTTTTTGCATTTGTCACACTTTATTGATACAGATTGTCAAGAAAATGTTAATATTACACCTGATTAAATACAAAATGCAACAAATACATCAAATACATATATTCAAACACCTGATATATATATATATATATATATATATATATATATATATATATATATATATATATATATATATATATATATATACACATTAGAATGGGTGACTGTCTCATTAAAAATAATATAAAATATAAATAAAAATACTTCGTCATAGTGACATTTTTACAGTTCTGGTTTAGGCAATAATAAAAGCTTGATTATGTTTTTCTTTGCACTGATTCTATTAATTGATTGGTCTAATCATTTAAAGATACTATAAGTTATACTTTTAGTCTCTCACTGGCGTAACATTATGTTTCGCTACACAGCATACACTCATGTGGTGATCACGCAGTACATTGACAATGATTTGGTCATTAAAATAATGTTACAGAAAAAAAAGTTTAATGAACTATAAAGTTCGAATCACCATTAAGCCTTTCGAGTTATCAGAGAAGAACCTTTGAACAATAACAATTTGCCGCTGTGTTTGATTCTCAATAAAAATTGGAGCAATGCGTTTACACCAGAGAGAACTGGACAACGAGGCTGCAGCATAAATCAAACATGACCTTAAACTTAAAGTCAGAGACACCAGGGATTAATTAAAACACCAACAAAGTGCAGGCATACCAGCAATGGAAATTTTCATCACATACTAGATCGGGTGAAAATGAGTGTTTTGCAGAAAGAAAGAGGGAGAGAGAGAGAGAAAGAGAGAGAGAGAGAGAGAGAGCAAAGGAGGGTTGTTTGACAGTGAACGCAATTAAAGGTGGAATAAACACAACTATTTACGCTCAGAGTGCCATTGCGTTATAATCGTCCCTCTGCAGACGTCCTGCTCCGCTTCTCTGGTTTGTTTAAATTGCATATTTGTCCACAGATTCATTCCATAATTGGCCCCTTTTGAAGTGCACATGTGCAAAATAAAACAGGTTGCCTGAAATACGCCGCTTTTCCAGCGTCATTTACAGAATGAGAAAATGGTACTTACTGTACATTTGTACACGTTACACTGTATATGTGGTTGTCTGGTGTGATGTTTTTGTAGATATTTACTCTAGCACTAAAAACTACATGTTTTCTTCAACTGAATTTTCTACTTTTCTTTTGCATGAATCTCACCCACAAGTATATGCCTTTGTAAATTGTAAAATATTACAAAAGAGTATATTGAATTGAAGAATTCAATCCAATTCTGCTAGAAGATGCAATACACTGACTGCCTATAATGTCAATTTAATTTTCATTTAATTTAGCAACAAAATAATGTAAAAACAAAAAAAATACAACAATGAATACTTATTCAGTACACCCACCTTTATTCAGAGGCTGCAGCATTTTTATTTTATTTTTTTCCTTGACATTTGTTAAACTAACTCCTTTTGTGCCTTATCTGGGTTTCAGTTTATATGTATATATATTTATATATTTATTTTTATTTTTGGTCAAAGCACAGCTGTCAGAGTATGTTACATGCAGAATTCCCCAATTTGGTTCAAAACCCATTGACTTTTTTATTTTTTCCACATTTCATCCACAGCAACATTCCAGGCTCTTTTATTACAGCACAGTTGGTATGTAATTGGGTTTGGTACAGCTCAACCATCTACAGTAAACTACACTGCAATACAAGACAACAAGAAAAGAAAAATACCAATTTAACACGAGTCGAAGGGTGTAAATGTAACTGAAAAGTCTGTAAGATGTTGCAGTGAAAGTTGACTATCTGGGTGCTATTTCACATAAAGTCAGATACCCAAGAGTACATTTGTCTTCCTCAGTAATGGAAGACCATCCTTTTTAAGGAGATGTGTTATCAGTGAGATGATACATTTTGAATGAAAGTGGATAGAAAGAAAGGAAGAAAGTGATAGAGATGCAAAACACACATTAAAAAAGAATAAACGTGAGTCAGTGAAAAAGAAAAAAACAGATAAATGAAATTTGTGACAAAACTATTGAACTTAACGTTTGAAGAGATGGACAAAAATATACACTGAAAAAAGAAGAAAAAATCAATGAAACTGAAAACTCAGTGGGAAAAATGTAACATGGTCTTCAAACAATTTTCAATGGTCTCATCATGGTTTTAACACTTTCAAAGATTTGCACTTCACACGTTTGTATTCACCATTCACGAACAGACCTCATGTGACAGATCTTAACTTTGATTTCCTCTCACTGACTGAGATTTGAAAAGACATCTTCCTGACCTGAAGTCCTGAAGACCATCCTGATTTCAACAGATTTTTGGAATGCCTTTCTGAATGTAGTTCTCTGTATAGTTTTTACTTACTTCTTTGGTAAAGTATATCAATTGTGAAGTAACATTTGAGGTCTGGGAAGTCACACACAACTCATTACTTAATGAATGAACTGTTTAATAAAGTTGTGACATCTTTGGGAGCTATTCTGTTTAGAACTTTTCTAATAAAATGATCTCACACTCACAAGCATAGCTTATAGGGAATATAAGATTTGCCATAAATAAAAACTACGACCAAAACAGAGCTCTTCTCAAATTTAGTAAAGTAGCATTATTGCTCATGTGATATTGCTCAAATGTTTATAATCTTTCTGTTGAATGCAAGTGAGCTAACTTGATGGGATTTCTGAGGTGAATTGACACCTTTCTGACAATACGAGCTTGCTATTTAATATTGGCTAAACTAAATGTATTTCGTAGGGGGATTAACATCTTTCTGATAATATTTACTAGCTATTTAACATTACCTAACCTGTTGGGATTTCTACAGGGAATTGGAAGCTTTCTAATAATACTTTTTAGCTATTTAACATTTGCTAACCTGACAGGATTTCTCAATGGAATTAACATTTTTCCATAACACTAGCTAGCTACCTAACATTGCTTAACCTGACGGAATGTCTGAGGGGAATTGTCATTCTTTTTGACAATACTAGCTAGGTATTTAATATTGGCTAACCTGGCTGGATTTCTTAAAGGAATGAACATATTTATGATAATTCTGCCTAGTTATATAACTTTGGCTAACCTGATATTTTTCTGGAAGAAATTAGCATCCTTCTGATAATTCTGACTAAATATTTAACACTGGCTACACTGCCAGGATTTCTAGGAGAATTTGTACATTCATTTAAAAACCATGTTTGTTAAAGTTCATATCATCATTGCTAGTTCTTGGTCGACAGTTTACACAAGTTTACCAAAGGAAAGCCTGTTCGAGAGCAATGATTACAATGAAGTACCAAGTGTTACTCAGAAGCATTTTAAGGGGTAAATAGCGTGGCCATCTGTCCAACTAAATGACAGGTATGCTTAGAAACAAATACTCATCAAAATATTTTGGTCGAACTTCTTCTTAAGCCGGTTCTCACACAGTACCCACATGGCTTACTTTAATTTCTCCTTCAAAACAGTCCTTCCCACACCTCCTTGGCCACCTGTGTGTGTGTGTGTATACACCTACTTATTTTCCTTGTTTTAGTTTCAAAACTCAGCATGGCACAAGTTAGCAAAGCCTCACGCTGCGTTTTCAGTTCTCCTGCTAGGCACTCAGCATGGGGCCATATTGTTTTGAAGGAAATCATTCAAAATGTTCACATTCAATGTGAACACCCATGTTGTGGCATGTCAATTGGCTTGTGAGTGCGCGTACCTTGCATTCTTACACCACAGGCGAACCAAATGTGTGTGACTGTGACTTGTCATCAAAGTGGGTCACAAAATGTGTCCAATGTAGGCCAGACCTGATGCACAGAGGAGCTTGTGAGTAAAGGCAGCATCAGGTGTTGCTTCTAAAGAGATGTGTTTGATGATTACTGATTGACAGTAACTTTATATTGAGGTAGTAAATGCACACTTTGGTTTACTGCGAGTAAAGGAGAGCACTAGTTAATGCACTAGTTATGCCGGACTAGGCACTACGTTTACTCAAATCATCTAAAAACGTATTTTATTTTGTTGCACCTCTTCCTATTTCCTATCACTGCCATTTTTGTCTTGTGTACATCAAACTCCTGATCCTGCTTCCTGAAAAAACAAGCTCTCCTTTGGTTTACCACCCCTTCCACCATCTGGATTCTGCTTCCAGAAGCCCCTGTTTTTTCAGATCATGCTCCTTCAAGCTTATGCTCCCTACTTTGAAAAGTACTTTGAATGTGTTTTTGTCCAAATCTCACTACTACAATCTGTAGGATCCATGAGCATCTTACAGTCCCAGTCTTACAAGGACCTATTTTTGTCCACATCACATTCACACAAGCATCTGCTTGCATTTTTATTCTACAATCTCCTTCTTCTATGCTTTTATAGAAGGAATGTTTAGATCCTCCAATTGAGCCAGAGCTACAAGCAACATCTTATTGATATAAACAATTCTTTGCCTTCTTCTCCACCTAGAACATGCTTAACCAGTTTTATCCACAAAGTACTAGTGTAGCTTCAGATTTGTATACAGACTTTTTATACAGAGCATAGCACCCACTCACCACACCCAGGTTCCTTCACACCTTGGGTCAGTTAGAGCCATGAGACCACCTACCTGCAACCTGGGCTACCTCGGTTTTATTGCACAAAAGTCATATTTAAGATACAGTTCTATTGACTCAGTCAAATATATTATGCTTATTTGTAACCAGTATGTTCTTTGTAATGTATTCTCACACTACCAGATATCCATAGTGCTGACAAGAGATGGATGAGTTTATAGCTTTTCCTAAAAGTGACATAATTCTCCCAGTTTTTAGCCTCCGCAGCTCAATCCTAGCGAATTCCTCTTTGTCATTGCCACTCTTGCTTGTTTGCTCAGGAATAATGCACTGAAATGTATGTAGATGCTATACAAATAAAAAAGATATAATAGAATATATATTTTTCCTGACATTTAATACTAACTCTCTGAATTAAATGGTTGACCTCATAACTGTTTGATAGAAATAACAGTAATCCTGAGTAGGTTATACTGTAGATCTCTGTTACATTATGATACATTATTTTATACTGAACTCAGACTTTTAGGCCCCAGTGAATAGAACCCATGGCTTTCAAAGCCTGTACTTCCGACTTCACCGGGTCAGAGAGACTCTGTAGATCAGACGTAGTCTTTCATGTTTTCCAGATATTGCATGTTTTTAGAGTTTTACTCTCCTTCTCATCAATGCTCCATTTGCTTTTCCTTCCTTGCCCCATAAGTGCATTAGAGCCGAAAGGCTAGGGATGAGGTCTATCCTGCCATTAAGACCACAGGGAGAGAGGAAGTGAGAGAGAGAGAGAGAGAGAGAGAGAGAGAGAGAGAGAGAGAGAGAGAGAGAGAGAGAGTGAATGAACACATTCCTTCTAAAAGCACCATGCTGTCAGAGAGGTTAATGCAACCCCTCTGAGGATTAACCCTTAATGTTCTGTTAAAGTTTTAATGAAAAAAAAAAAAAAATGCTGTAAATATTAGAGATATAAGACTAAAAATAAATACAATATTATATATATATATATATATATATATATATATATATATATATATATATATATATATATATATATATAAATGTATAATAAAAAGTAAATAAATCATATTTTATTTCTGATTGGGATACAAATGTAAACTGCTGTAAATTTTTTTTATATATGTTTTTTATTTTGTTGCCTTCTATTTTTTTACAGCTCATTTGTATCTATAAATATTTATTTCTTAATTATGGATTAAACTACACATTTGCTCATTCCAAACTGTTTTATTGTAAATTGTCTCCTAATGAGGACAATGTCAATTTATTACTACAATAGTAGACATTGTCACAAGGCAGCTTTACAGAAATCTCACTGGCGACTGAGATTCCTAATGAGCAAGCTGCAGTTGAGAGTCGACAGTTGTAAGAAGAAAAAAAGCCTCCCTCTGATGGCATGAGAAAGAAACCTTGCGAGTTTCTTCCTCAAAGAGAACCGATCTTCAGTAGGGTGACACTAGATAGTGGGATTTAATGACTGTATTTTAAGCTGCGATAGGCAAAAACATTGCTTCAAAGTGCAATAGAAGGGGTTTTATGCTTTAGGTGTTTTATCCGAAACGCACTTATTGGTTGTTGGTTGCAGTGAAGGACACTTTACATATTTATCATGTTTTAGCTTTACTTTATGTACACATTTGTAGTCTTAGTGGGGCAGAAATGCCATCCTAATCATTAAGTCATTTAAAATAAGATTCCTAGGAGGAACAGAGGACAAAACTGACAGCATGTCACAAGGGAATGCAGGGTTTGTTTTTTTTTGCTGAATTTAACAGAATTGTTTTGTAATATTCCAACATTTATTTAAATTACAGTTTCCTGAACTGATCAAATAATGCAGATACATTAAAAAATAAATCTTACCATTGTCAAAAAATAAATAAATACTTAAACCCTATTTCAAATTTTTTTTTTTTCGATTTTCAATTCTATATTGCTTTTAATTACCATACGTCATAAGAATAATGAAATGTCTTCATATTATGACTTGGAGATTTCATTACCCACGTTTTTAGTGAGCCCTTCTTTTTTGTTTTATTTCCTTTTTTAGATTAAATTGAAATCATACACTATATGTTTCTCTCATGGACAAACACAATTGAATGCAAAAAATAAGAAAAAATAGAAAAAGAGAGGAGTATGTATATATACAGTAAAACACTATATGGATAAGTATTTTTCTAGCTGTATGTGGTTCTTCCATGTAGCATTAAATTTTTCCTTCACTTGAACTAGAAAATCCAAACAAAAAACACAAAGTGACTTACAATTTACATTTATCCAACTGAGCAGTTAAGGGTTAGGGTCCTTGTTCAAGGGCCCAGGAGTGGGAGCTTGGTGGTGCTGGGATTTTAACTCTTCTGATCATTTGTTCAGAAGTCCAATGCCTTAACCACCAAGCTATCACTTCCCCCAAACCTGTTACATCAGATGGTGTGGAAGATATTGAATGGACTGATATGGAGCTCTGCCTTCAACCCTATTGAACACCTTTGGAATGAATTAAAATGCTGACTGCACCCCATATATGTCCAGATTTAGTACACACAAAGTATACACTGTAGGGGATGTGCTCAACTGCAAGTCTGCTACTCTCTAGCATATCTGATCCAAACTTCCTCTGATTCATCCTGACCTACTGATCCGTAGTGTCGGCAAGGAAAAAGCCTTAAAAAGGCTGAGGTAGCACTGCAGGATAGCTTACGGTACAGAGAGGAAAGTACTCTGTGATCGCATGGGGAGGACATTAAGGGACTTAGTCACTGTATAACAGACTACATCAGCTGTTTCGCTAGAAAGAGAAACCTGAAAGTGGTGCTGAAAAAGAAAAATATGACATTTTTTTGGTTCGTTCTTGAGTAGAAGATTTGGCTAAACAAGCAACTTTGTATAGCCTGAACACAATAATACAGAAATGGAGATAATTGAGAAAAAAATTTAGCACAAATTGTAAGTCAAATTATGATGTGGTTGCCAAATAATTAGATATAAGTAAAAATACTCCATTTTACCTTTTTACTTGAGTTAAAGTCCTTGCATTTGAATATATATTCAACTATTAAAAGTAAACAGTGATTTATAACAACTGTATCTTTTTAATTAAGCAGAACGTTAATTAGTCGTCAATACGTCAAGACGTCAATAGTTACAGACACACACTTAAGATCCCTCAATCCACACATACTCTCAACAGAACTGTGGGGTTCTTACAGTAAATAAACAGAAATGCTTTTTTGCTCATCATATTGCTAATCGCAGAATTAGCATATTACTTAGCCATGCAGTTATCAGAGGAGAGTAGTTTATCTTTAATATTAAGATTATGGTTTATCTTCCTACCTTTCAAAATGAAAGAATCCCAACCTTTTACTCTCTATATTTGTTCTATTTTTTAGGTCAAGTCCAAAGGTCAAAAGCCTCAGATTCAACTTTAAGAAGTGAAAATTCTGAACAAATTGACTAACACAAAGCTTAAAATAATATTTAATGCAAGAAATGGTGGCCAATGTACTATGTACACATAAATATGTGTATATATGGTTTCAGCTAGTTTATCAGCATTTGACTTAGCATATCATCTGCGCAATGACTATGCTAGCAATAAAACTGTTATTGGTCTTTCTTGGATTCTTGGTGAAAGAAGCACTTATTACCTTCCCATCGTTTGAATTTACGCTGCACTTTTATCCATTAAGTCCATTAAAAAGTTACTACTTCTAACTACAGTCAATTAATTTAAAGCTGTACTTTTTTTTTTATCAGATGAATTAATTTGTTAATTGTGACGCTATGCGGCTCTGGATCCGCTGTCGCCTTTAAAGTTTCACACATCGATCTGTGATGTGTGTATAACTTTGTTAAAGATGGTAAAAACTATAGTGGCTGTTGCCAGCTTGAATTCGAAAGCCTGCTACATCCAGGAAAAGCAGTAACAGGAAAAGGAAAGATGGTGTGGGCGTAAACAAGTGACAAGGAGACAAGGCGCAAGTTTTTCGAATAGTTTGTTAGAAAGCAGTCTTGTCAGAACATCAGCCACCGAGATACACAGAGAAAAACCAGGGTTTATATTAACCCTTAATGAGCAAGAACAAACTCTTGGATTTAATAAGAAATTATATAGAATAAAAAAGTAAACCAAAGGGATTAATCCTATATAAATGGAGCTATTGTGACCTTCAAGGAAATGTAGTATCATTCATGTCTTTCAGGGTTTTTTTTATTTTATAAGAGACATGGGCAAAGGTATTGGCACACCTGACCTTTCCTGCAATATGTGTGTCTTCTCCAAAATATTACCACAAAGCTGGGGGATAAAGGATGTCTTTGAATAGGAAATAATAACATTTTGCGTTCAAAAAACGAGCAAAACGAGCTCCATGAAGATCTGGTTTACATGGTTTGGAGAGGAAGATTTTGAGTGTCCTGCTATAGAGCTCTGAACACATTCCTACTGAACACCTTTGGGATCAATTGGAATACTGACTGCACCCCAGGAACCGTCTCACCTACATCAGTAACTGCCTTTCGTTACACCCTTATGGCTAATGAACACAAATGTCCACGAGCACACTCCAAAATCTAGTGAAACATCTTCCCAGAAGAGTGGATCAAATTACAATAAATGAGGATATCGTAATTATGGCTAGGTCTCCACAAACTTTTGCCAATTTAGTGTATGATAGAGAAAAATTAACTGTAGTAGGAACAGAATTACTGATGGGCAAGTGATGGACAACTCATTTACAAGAAACAAGCTAAATGAAATGCAATATAAACACCTGCCTCACAACAGCAGGATCCTCTGGTTTTACATGTGCTATCCATTCTTCTGTGGAGTTCCCTGGTTTCCTCCTGCCTCTGAAAAATCTGTCAGTAGGTGAACTGGCTATGCTAAAAAGTCTCCAATTTAGGTTAAAGTTTATTTATATAGCGCTTTTTACAATGGACATTGTCTCAAAGCATCTTTACAGAACTTAAGAATTAAAGTAAATGACGTGCATTTATTCATTTATGAGCAGCCTGGGGTAACTGTGTCAAAAAACTCCCCTAAATGAATGAGGAAGAAACCTTGAGAGTAACCAGACTCAAAAGCGGGAACCCATCCTTATTTGAGTGACATCAACAGTGTGATTATCAATCTTTAAACAATACAGAACAATGAAGAGTGAGAACGAACAGAAAAACTGGAAAGTGTGTGATTATGAGTATGAGTATGATGTCCTTTCTACTGTCAGTTGTGGAACCAGGAGCAACTCATAAAATAGCTTAACATTTAATATCATCATAGATCCAACACCAACTCCTCCATGCCAGAGCCTTTAAAAATTTGGAGAGGTCCAGTGTCCAAACTCCACATGAAGTGCAATCGAAATGGCGCTGGTACATCTCGGCATTTACTTCTTTAAAGGTGGGACCATAAGGTGGGAAAGGAAAGGAATTAGCATAGCTGCTGGTTATATTATTAACAAGCTCAAGTTGATAATGTGCATGTGATCAGATGTGCTGCCGCACAAGGTTATGATGTGATGTGTGTTATGTGTAGGCTTTGCTAAAAAGATACCGCTTTAATCTGGGCGAGTGTGTCTGAGCCTCGAACACTGTCAGGAAGACTATTCCAAAGTTAAGGAGCTAAATGTGAGCATGCTCTACCACCTTTAGTGGATTTTGCTATTCTAGGAACTACTAGAAGTCTGAAGTTTTGAGATCTCAGGGAGCGTGATGGATTGTAGCGTGTTAGAAGACTGGATAGATACATGGGAGCCAAACCATTTAATGTTTTATAAGTAAATAGCAGTGGTTTGTAGTCAATTCGAAACAACAGGTAACCAGTGTAGGGACGATAAAATTGGGGTTATATGATCATATTTTCTCAACCTTGTGAGAACTCTGGCTGCTGCATTCTAGACAAACTGTAGCTTGTTTATTAATGATGCAGGACAACCACCTAGTAATGCATTACAATAGTCCAGTCTGGAGGTCATGAATGCATGATCGAGCTTCTCTGCATCAGATATAGACAACATGTTTTGTTAGCTTAGCAATATTTCTAAGGTGAAGGAAGGCTGTTTATGTAATGTAGGTGATCAAAAGACAAGCTGCTGGTTTTTTACTGTTGAATAAGTAGTTATTAGTAATCCAGTTGTGACTTGAACAGGTAGGACAGGTAGAAAAACACTTTGTATATCACACACAGTTATAGAATTCACCTCCTCGAATGGGGAAGGGGTAAGGACTCCAAAAAAACCTCAATGAATTCCACATAGAAACAGGAACAAAATCTCCATCTAGACAGTAACAGTTCAGGATCGACCCGGGGACCCTGGAGTTGTGAGGCAGTAAACTCTACCCGCCCACAAACAGAAGAGAAAACTACTAACAAGCACATAACACACCTGAGAGAAACAGGGTGAACCAAAGGTGATCATTAAGAAAAAAAAAAACGCTCGGCTTTTGTAAACGCGAATCAAAAAGGAGATGTTCGCGACATCTATTTCTCCATCTCTTTCCTCTCCCACCTGTGCTTTGTGCTATAAAATCTAAAGAGACAGCCTGGGGCGACGGCTCTGAACACTGCTAAGTAGGGAACACTACAGGGGGGTTAAGTGGTCCAGGTTGGACTTATTCAACCTCATGGAAAAAAAAGAAAGAAAGCAACGGTGAAAAAAACACTAACGCAGTAAAGGCCAATGCTTTTGTAGTGTCTCGCGAGCATGTGCACTTTCAAAAGCTATTTATTTCAGGAGCCGGGAAATTGGTGGAGGTAGTGCCTTATATCGGTAGCCATGGTGATTGGAGGAAACCATGACAACCTCTTTTGTGCCTTAAATTTAAGACCCGTCTCATTGTGTATATATATATATATATATGCAAGTTAAAGGGTGTTAAAAGGCTTTAAAAGGTTTTGGTCACCTGCAGTGGCGTGAACAAGGCCATGACTCACTTGTAGGACTTCAGTCATTAAAGCTAAGGGAAAAGGATTTAGCAAATGCTCTCTGCCTTATCAGAATTGTTAAATGCTTGCACTAGACTTCAAATGTTTAGTAAACCAAACTTTGTATCTTAGTTGAAATTAAATGTTAAAAAATATCCCCTCTAATAGATAATCTGTACTCATGTGACATTTCATTGTGCATTTTGAATATACTATGCATTTTTTAATGATGTGAAACAACAAATAGCAAAACTCTTGAATAAATATGATATTTTCTGCCTATTTCTGTTATTCTCTTTCATAATAATAATATAATGAAACACAATGAAAGGAGGAGGCAAACATGAAGTCTCTGTTTATCATCTTCTTATTTCAGCTTCTCCTATTAGGGGTCTCCACAGCGGATCATCCATCTCCATACCCCCCTGTCCTCTACATCTACATCTTCCCTCACCACATCCATAAACCTCCTCCTTGATCTTCCTCTTTTCCTCCTTCCTGGTGGCTTCATCCTTAGCATTCTCCTACTGATTTACCTCATGTCCCTCCTCTGCACATGTCCAAACCATCTCAATTGGTCCTCTCCTCCTCCCCAGAGTACGACATGCAGTGAAATGTTTTTATATGACTGTCCAATATTTATACATAAAAAGAAATAGAATATAAGGATAAAAAAAATAAAGAAGATAAATAAAAGTATAAAGTATAGAAAAAATATGTATACACAAATTCTAGAAAGGTTGAATGGGATGGATGAGTGTGGCAGATATTGACTGTACACATTAAAGTAATTAAAGTATTTTTAGTGTGATAGTCCTTAAAGTGTCCATGTGCGGTATAGTGTGGTATAAAGTGACACTGTGCTGTGCAAGTTCAGATTTAAGTGACAGTCCAGAGTGTCATGTAATAGTGCAAAGTTGTGCAAAAATAATGAAAAGTTGTGCAGAAATAATTGTGCAGTGAAGGAAGTGAGATAGAGAGAGAGGTCCAGTACTAGATATTGGGTGTTTTCTGGTTTAAACTCCGACTGGCCTGCTGGAAGAAGCTTCTCCTCATTCTCTTTGTGTTTGCTTTCAAGGAGTGGAAGCGCTTTTTTGAATGTAACAGAGAAGAGAGTCCATTGTTTGGATGGCTGAGGTCCTTTACAATCTTCCTGGCTCTGGCCTGGCACCGCATGCTGTAGGTGTCCTGCAGGTCAGGGAGCTCGGTGTGGATGGTACGTTCAGCTGAACGCACCACCCTCTGGAGAGTTCGCCTGTCCTGCATGATGCTGTTCCCGAACCAGGAAGTGATGCTACCCATTAGAACGCTCTCAACAGTGCAGGTGTAAAAGGTCCTCAGCACCTGAGAGGGTAGTTTAAAGCCCCTTAAAAGTCTCAGATGGTACAGACACTGTCAGGCTTCTTCACCAGGGTGTTGATGTGACAGGACCAAGACAGGTCCTGTGTGATGTGAACACCTAGGTACCGGAAACTGTCCACTCTCTTTACTGGGGTCCCATTGATGTTTAGCAGTTGGTATGACCGCTTATGCTTCGTGCTGGAGTCCACTATCAACTCCTTGGTCTTGCTGACATTCAGGAGAAGATTGTTCTCTAGGCACCATCTCTCCAGGTTTTTAATCTCCTGTAGGTAGGCTGTCTTGTCGTTGTTGGAGATCAGGCCCACCACAACAGTGTCGTCAGCAAACTTGATGATGGTGGTGGAGTACACTTTGTCCCCAAAACGTCCTACATGCGCTGTCCCTCTAATAAACTAATTTCTAATCCTGTCCATCCTCATCACTCCCAATGAAAATCTCAAAATCTTCAGCTCTGCTACCTCGAGCTCCACCTCCTGTCTTTTACTCAATGCCACTGTTTTTAAACCATACAACATCTCAGGTCTCACCACAGTCCTATAAACTTTCTCTTTTACTTTGGCAGATACTCTTCTATCACAAGTCTCAGTTTATACAAACCAAAAACCGACCAGCTCCCATCTACCTCACAGCACTTACTTCACCTCGCACTACTACTTCCAGTAGTTTTATATTCTCTCCCAACAGAGTTGTAGACTGATGCTATTCTTACTCTGTGTCCTAATGAACAAGTATTATAAAGTATTCATTGCTAGAATTTGTGCACTTTTGTCACTCTGGTACTTAATAATACTAAAATAGAGTTATTAGGGTTTATTAGATAGTAATGGTCAATGCATTCGAATAACTGAAATCTTCTATAGCAATAACGGTCTTTATAACTATAAAAACATCAATTTTGAGCTCAAATCTGTAAATCACACATGACACACATTCTATTAATGTTATAAAATGCATGCTTTGTGTAGTTCTATGTTCCCTTTTTTTTTTTTATTAATTGTGTCTAATGTAGCTCTTTGGTCCCTGTGGAACTTTGGTTCGTTTTTACTGTGAACTCACTAATGTTAGTAAGCTGCTAATAAGATACATGGTTTGGTCTTCTTAACTTCAAAAGATGGGGAAAAGAAAAGCTGTTAATAAAATGAGAGATTGTAGCTGATAGAAGTGATAACAGGAATGTGCACAAATTTTCCAAAGTAATTAATGTAACAATAAAAATATTCAGTTCAATTTCATTTTTATTTGTATAGCACTTTCAACAGTGGACATTGTTCTAAAAAAGCTTAATCAAATAAAAAATAATTATGAATATAACGTTTACATTTCTAAACCAGTCCTAAGTTTTACCTAAAGAGTAAGCCAGTTGGTTAAAATGGCAATAAAAAACTCCTGTATGGTATGAGGAAGAAACCTTGAGAGGAACCAGATTTAAAACGGAGCCCATCCTCATCTGGGTGACATTGAATGTTCATTTATTATATTATGTTTTATTATTGTTGAGGTTTCGTTTACAGCACCTGGTATTTCCAGATGTTCTCTAATCCAAGTACTAACCAGGCCCGACTCCAAAATTTAAAATCAGAAGCAACTGAGCAGTCCCTGAATGGTTTAACCATAAGTATGGTGTATTTGCTGTCAGAGAACCACCAGCCACGCCTCCCTCCAAGGCTCACACTCTCACTCAGCCCCTCCCTGCTACTAATCACCTACACCTGTTCCACATTTACCTATCCACTTTATAAGGTCCCCATTCCCCCCTCACTCACGGTCGGATCTACTTGTTGCTATCATAGATCACCCGGACTACCTACCACTCGTGTTCCCCGGTCTTCCATGCTCCTGGTTACGCTTCAGATGAAACGCTCCAGAAAAATTTGTGTTTGTATGTTTAGTTCCAATAAAAACATTGTAGTTTACTCCCGGTTTCTGATGCCTGGTCTATATCTGTGACAATTGCTTACTTTAAAAAAAAAATTATTACAGTAGTGTAAGTGGAGTGTTAGTGGTATTAGTTTAAAGAAAAAAAAGACTAAACTTTGGGCTGATATTTTTTTTCTTTTTTTCCTTGGAAAATAGGACAATAAAAATTCTGGATTAAACGTATTCTCTGGAAAACTCCCAAAACAACATCGAGCAAACACTTGAAACTTAAAGTAACCCCTATTAAGAAGCCTTGTTAGGCCGGATTAGGTCCTTTAGCATCAGTCTTAAAATGGCTGACGTCTGAGTAAAACCGCTAGTGATGTGTAGTGTTTTGAACCGAGCAATTGCTGAATGTGAATATTTTCAAAATAGATGTGCAGACAGTGTGTCTGACTGGCACTTTCACTGGAACACTCACAAATCAAACACACACACACACACACACACACACACACACACACACACACACACACACACACACACACACACACACACATATGCCAATGCCGGCGGGGTATTGGAACTTTTAGAAACGCTATGTAATAGTTGAGAGTGAAATTCCATGTGGGCTGCTGAAGTTTTAATTTGACAATACATTTGTGAAGGTGTCTTGTGTCGACTGGCCGTCGCTGTCTGCTCCAATACGAACAAACCACCTCGCAGAATTCCACAAACAAGTATATATACTGCATAAATATTAATATAGTTTAGCAGTGCAGAACAGGGTGGGGTTAGCATGTGTCTACAAGAGGCATAATTCTTTCTTCTCTTTACATAAACGACAGCATTCTGAATGTAATGTTAGATGCTTACAGTGGTTTCGGTTTCTTGGACAACTGTAGATCTGTATATATTCATTTGTAAACTGTACATAGGTTTAGAATGAATTGGAATTAGTAAGAAAAGATACTGAAACCACACAGCGGATAAGACAATATGTCTGGAAATGTTTGAAAGCAGTATTCAGAGCATCCTGTTTAGAAGCTTATATGGGTTTATACTATAAATAAGACTGATTTTATCTATACTATGTTGCTTGGAACTCATCTAAAGTTTGATGTAGTATAACCTTGTGTATTTGCTTTTAATCATGATATGTATAAAAAACCACAGCAAAAGAGAAAACTCTTTAAACTTTGGATTTGTCCTTAAACAAGTTGATGGCATGTAAATGAAAAATCTACCATCTTACACATATACAGTACATAGACCATATGGACAAACATATTTAACTTTTTCCAGGCACACAATTCTCTTGGGATATGGTAGAATTAAATTTCACTTGAACTAGGAGACCCAAACCTGTTCCAGCATCAGTGTATTTGTGCACAAAAAAAAGACATGCATTACATGGGTGAGGGTGGAAGATCTTCAGTGGCCTGCTAAAGATCTTCCACCCCACCCCTATTGAACATCTTTGAGATGAATTGGATTGCTGATTGCAAACCCAGGCCTTCTCACCTCACCTACAGTACATCACTACCTGACCTTACTCACACCCTTGTGCCTTAATGAGGACAAATATCCACAATCCAACATCTAGTGGAACACCTTTCCGGAAGAGTGAAGGATATTATTTAATATATAAAATATAATTCAATATTTTGTAAAATACGATAAGCAAAGACAAATAGATTGCTCCGATTAGCAATCAGCAGTATGCTAGCATACCTAGCATACCTCAGCAGAAGGTTATGACATTCTGACCTGTAAATTAAAAAACAATGAATACATAATATAATAATAATATATATAATATACCGTATATATTATAATAAATAAATGTACTTGTACTTTTACCACTGAAGTTTATGTGGAGAGATAGCTGTGAGGTAAAATAGCTAGCTAGCTCTGTAAATAATCAAATCTGAAACGTAAGCAGCTCAATAGATTAATCTTTCTCAGTAAAATATATATTTTTTTTTACACAAACATATAAAGTGACAGTAATGCAAGCTAGTGCTTTAACCAAAACAATGAATATAAATTGTTGAACGAAATGAAATGTTGCACACCATGTAAAATATGACAGGAAGTGACATCACGGGAAACTATAATCGACATAAAATGATGCAGAACATATAGAAAGTTTGACGAACAGCAGGAACGGAAAACAGGAAGATAGCCGTGTGAACGGTATGCCCTTTAAGAATAGCAAAGCGCCGCAGACACGTCAAACCATAAACCAAAATATGCAATCCGGCTGGGTGTAATTTGAATGTTAATTTTCTCCAGGTGGATTAAGTGTGCCTGTCTTGCTGCTTCTGTGTTGAAGGTAAAAAAAAAAAAAAATGGATTAAAAAAAAATGTAATCACCCCTAGCTCTTTTTGGAAATTATATTTCCAGGAATATTTCCACTTTCCTGTGATCATTTCCATTTTTAATCTTGTTCTCAGTGATGGATGGGCCAGAGGAGGATGTGATAGAGAGCCGAGACTTTGAGAAACTCAACAGACGGACATTTCAGACAAAAAAGCATCTTCTTTTCTTCCCCGGAAATGTTGAAGGAAACAGTAAAGTGCTGTTTAATCTCCATTTATGTCTGGGGGAAAAGCAAAAAAAAATAAGTGGAGTGGGAGAGGGAGGGGGAATGATAGATTTGCGAAAACTTGCGAAAGACCAGATATCTGTGGTACTTTTTCCCATTTTCTCGTCTTTAAACGTATTAACGGAAGTGAACAGGAAACTGGTTGCATTTCTGCTCCATTATGGAGATGGGTGATGAAAAAGAAGAAGTGCTCTAAAACAATACCAAAGTGCCGCTGCACGCAGTTATGCTCCTTGTGAGCGTCTACAAGTGTCATACCATCACTCATTTTCCCCGCTAAAGTTCTAAAGTTCAAGTGTGTCTCAAAAACTGTAACCGCAAAAAAAATGACTGGATGTAAAGAAGATGTGTTCCTCGCAGGCAATTGCGTTTTAGAATGCCAGTAAATGCTATTTAGCTGGAGGGGACACAGAGTCAGCGCCGCATTAACCATCCTCCATTTCCTGATAGCTGCTTTAAACCCAGATGTGGTGAGGGATTTCAACTCATCTCCTCACATCAATGACCTTTATCTGCTGCTATGAGGCATCTTTAATGCAAGCAAGCATTTAGAAATCATCAACAACTACTTTAAGTACTTTGATGTCCTTTACGCGGCAGGGCCTGGCGAGTCAGAGGCTCAGGCGTTTCTCTGTAAATCATCATGAACTCGAACTTCAAGGCCACTGAATGTTCCAAAGCTGCTAAACATATTGTTATTCCTTATTTGTGCAGGCCAAAAAAATAATACCAATGCTCCATGTTCCCAGTTGACTTTCTATTAGAGGTTTCATATGTTTAGATGCCTTTTAGATTACCGTAATTTCCGAACTTTTTTTACAATTTGACAAAGATTTTTATTTTGAACATAAATACGCCGCACCTGTCTATAAGCCGCAGGTGTCAACACTGAAACTAATGAACTTTACACAGGCTTTAACAAAAGACAGTGTCTGTTACACGGCTTGTATCTAAACAGTAGCCTACCAAAAAAGTCATTGTTAACTGTCTTGCTCCTTCCTTTCACAACAATTTCTCTCAGGAGTTTTTCTTTTGGTATCATCGTGCGTTTAAAAATCACCATCGGTGAATCTTTTCTCCCGATGCCGTGCAGCTCAGAACACAGGTGAAGTGTGTTTTTTCATGCTCAGTTGTTTTCAGTGTGACGAACGATTCACATTGACAGTCCGAGTGAGCGGCAGATCAAACGTCAGAGGAACATCATCCATATTTATGATGTGGTGCGGCCCGATTCAGTGGGAGCGCATCTGATTTAATATAAAGAGTCTCATTGGTTCACCTGAACCCGTTCGGCAATTTCATTGGTCTAATGTTACGGGCTCAGGTTTTTGGCTTTAAAGCTTGTGAAACCGGGGAAAACCCAGAAAAAATCCATAAATTAGCCGCTTCGTTGTTTAAGCTGTGGGGTTCAAAGTGTGGGAAAAAAGTAGCGGCTTATAGTCCGAGAAATACGGTAGTCTTCTTTTCAGCAACAAAGAAATCACTATAGATGATTATTCTCGGGTATGCCTGAATACTTGATTCTGATTGGTTAGTGGGTGTGTTTGCAAACTTTCAAAAAGCACAGGCAATTCCAAATCATTGCTCCGCCTTCAAAACAATTGTAACCATAGTAACATGAGAGCAAAGCGAGCTAAATGGGGGATTTCTGCATGCACTTTAACGTATATGGTAAGTATTATCATTTTGATTAATGGGAACTAGAATGAAAACAACACAAAAAGCATTTGATGCACAAGTAGACATAGATTATAATTTACATCATCAGTTTCAGGATGGAGTGATGCAGCCAGACAGGAAGTGGACACTTTGTTAGCATACTGAAGTTGTTTTTCTTTAAACAGCATTTTTTAAACTTCATTTTATTGAATGGTAATTGTTACTTTTTTTTTTTTTTTTTTTTTACAGAATTTGGAAAATCTTTATTTTTATGCTTCACTCCGATTAAATGTGGCTAAATTGCTCTTTTCCTTGATCTGAACTACAGTTTCACTTATCCTGCAGAAAAAAAAAATCCCTCTTGAACTCTCACACACCCACATACAGACACAGTTATAATCACAGTTGCCAAGGTTGTGGGTTTTATGCCAAATGAGGTGAGGTTTAAAAAAATGGTTGAGAAAAACCAGTACGTTGTTACCAAGATCTTTTTTGAATAATAGGAAGCAAATCTAACTAGTTCGTTCGAACAATGGGAAACCTGTGGGGACAGTGAAGAGAAAAGTTTCTGTTGCGAGTTAGATAGTTCTGATAGGGAGAGAGAGAGAACGCAGGATTTGGAAATGCCCATACCAAGCAATGACAAAAAGGTACATTGCAGATATTGCAAATCAAAAATCTGTTGCATTGTGGTGAATTTGTGTCCCATGCAAGGACTGAGAGAATGATGAAAAACGGGTCTTACTTTTCCAGTGCCAGAATTTCTTTCTGGAGTTTTCTTGTGCCGTTTCGGAGAAATGTAAGGATAAGAATTTTGTTTTGGTTTAGAAATAAAATGTTGATTTTTATTACTTTTTTGTTTTCTTTTTACCTTTTTGACACCATTAATTTGCCTCGGAATGTGCTTAAGTCTGTGCAGTTACCAAAGAAAATAAAGATTTGTTGTTTGGATCATTAACTGGCAGTTTTTTATTTCAACATTTAACCTGAGTTCATGTGTCATGCTTAGAACCAGCATCATAGAAAAACGTTCATGTACAGCAGTCAGGTCCACGCTATCAGAAAAAAAGAAACTATTTAAGATAAAATGATAAAGACCAGGACAAGTGAGCACATCTCTCAGTTTTGCAGTCACTGGATTGGCTCCCTGTCAGGTTTCAGATTGACTTTACAATTTTCATGCTAAGTTACGGCCCTACGTAGTATGGTGCCTTATTATTTGTCACAGCTCTTAAGTATCTATTCTCCAAGGTGTGAGCTCTGCTCTTCTATTTCTGGTCTTTTAGTTTTTCCTCCTACCCATTTAAGTTCTATGGGCCTTTTCTTCTTGTTCACCAAAACATTGGAATTCTCTTCCCATTGAGATTAGACAGGGTAAATCTTTGATGTTTTTAAATCTGCTCTTAGAACTCAGTTTTGTAGCATAGTTTTTTGGTGATTTCTTTGTGATGCATGTATGATGTTTTTTATTTGATTTAGTTCTTGATTTTTATGCATAAAAAGCACTTGGAGAAGTCACTTTTAAAGGTGCTTTGGGAAAAAATAAACATTATTGAATGAAGTTATAAATTTTATTTTAGATTATTAATTATTACATTTAATTAAGTAAAAAGCTGTGGTTTCAAGGGAATAAGCTCTTTATAAATTGGGCAGGGAAAAATTATATATATATATATATATATATATATATATATATATATATATATATATATATATATATATATATATATTTATTTATTTATATTTTTTATTATTTTTTATTTATAAATATAAAAATATATAAAAGAAATTCTAATATTTTCTTTAATATATCAGTTTCCTTACCTGACAGGGAAGCAACAGAAAGACAGTTAGACCTTCCCTAACACAAAGAAGAGCAAGAAAAGACACCCACACCCCCACTTTAAGTCAATCGCATGATAAAATATGTATGGTGGTTAATATATACACTAAAGAATATAGAAAAAGTCAATTCAAAATCACTAAACTTAGTCAAAGAAGCTGGCAGAAGCCAAATCCAGACCCAAAATATCACATTACACGACCATCCTACTAACAACCACCACTTTTACCTCTCTTCTCATCTTCCTGTTCAAATATGGCTGGCAATCAATGATATCATCATGTTGCGGAGGGAACAAGGCAGGCTTGGGCAGGCCAGAAACTTTCACACAAATACACAATGCAGTAGTTACACAAATTATCACAGGTTGTAACAATTGCTACAGAACAATAAACACCCTTTGATAAATCAGAGAAAGGAACTGCACTGTAGTGATAAATAATTGTGTAAAATAAAATTAGTTTCTTCATATAATGCACCCCAAACAGATCATCCGATTCAGTGTAAATTACAGAATTGGATTTCTATCATAACAACACTACTTTTTGTTTGGAGTAGACCTATATGCTCACTTAATAGAGAAAATAATGAAAAAAGCATCCAATTCCACAGATATCATGCTGTTATTTTCTCACCGTTCCAACCTTAATGCAAGGGAATAAAAGAATCTTACAACCAGGTGGATATTAATGAACACAGCATGGGCAAGTTTATATTTTCTGCATTTCATGTCATACATGGCAACGTGTTCAAGTTATTGGATCGGATTTATATACAGAATATGACAAACACGATATCACGGCATATGTGAATATAATGTAAAGTGCTTTTTAACAGCTTTAGCTGTCATTGCAATAGAGTTTTATCAGCCTCTCTAGTTTACTTCTCCTTTCTTCTAATGGGCTCCCAAGTAAAGTCACGATGTGTGTGATGTAAAGCAGAGCAACTGGGTTAAATAAATAATTGTTAGAGTTTTTTTTATTTATTTAATTTATTTTTGTAAAAACTATGTAAATGCAATTAAACAGTAGTTACTATTGATCTTTTATTTTTTATTTTTTTTTTTTTTTTTTTTTTTGGGGGGGGGGTTGTTTATTGGTTTTATTATGTCATTATCATTCAACATCATCATTCTGTAAATAATAACACACCACTCCAACTTAAAAAACAGACTAGTATTAGGATTGTTAGGTACGGCTGGTTGCATTTTATTTTTTCCCATTTGTTTATAACTAAATGAAATCCCATCTGTGTATTTAATTTCATATATATATAATTATAAAGGAGAAAGGTTAATGTGGAACAGGTGTAGGTCATTAGAGCAGGAAGAGGTGAGAGTTTAAACCTTGGAGGGAGGCGTGGCTTGTGGTTCCCTGAAAAAAAAAAATTAAAAAAAAAAAAATATATATATATATATATATATATATATATATATATATATATATATATATATATATATATATATATATATATATAATAAGAAATATATTCAATAAGAAATAATTTGTGATAAGCTTCAGCATTGTAAATATACTGTGAAAAAAAATATCCACTGGGAATATTACGAATATTTGATTATGAATTGGCTGCATTCATTTTCAGACACAAGGGGGAAAAAAACATAAACCCCAGAAAAAAAATGTGCCAAACTTTTTTTTTTTTTTTTTCATGATTATTTTTTTTAATTATTATTATTATTGGATAAAATGCCTGAAGTATTCTTCCTGGCCTGGATAATTTATTCTTTCCATTCTTACGTTAAGTTACGTTACTGCTGTTAAAATGATACTGTGAAGTTAAAGCTAAACAATTTCACACACACACACATCTTTTGTTATATTATATGTTTGGGTAATAGAAGACAAAATACCCATCATTAAATCATTATTAATGATTAATTAGGAACTAGTGTTATTAATTAGGCTGTCAGAACACTCCTGAAAAAAGAAAAATGTAAACAAAAGAAATCCCTTATAGAATTTGTATTAATTCTAATGTTATAACAGGAGCGGTGCTGGTTTTAATGGAAAATGTAATTGTGTAACCATGTGGGTCACTATTATCTATGGGCTAACATGTTGTCCTGTGGGCTCTTTTATTAGCGGCATGTTGTTTCTAGTAGTAAGCCCCAGGACTGCACTTAACACTAACATAGATGCTAACCATAACCCTATCTGCTCCAGGGCTGCAGCAACATGGCTGACCCCATACTCTGACCCCAGCTTCCTGACAAGGATAATGCACAAAACCTTCTAGAGAGGTGGTAGTTCAGTGGTTAAAGCACTGGGTTTCTAATCAGAACGTTGGGGCTTCAGTATCATCAAGCTGCCACTGTTGGGCCCTTGAGCAAGGCCCTTAACTCTCTATCGTCTAGGGGTGCTCTATCATGACTTACTCTTTGCTCTGACTCTGGGATATGTGAAATAAGATTGTGCAGTAATGTACATGTGCCAAATATAAAGCCTCTTTCCAACAGCTAATGGTTTTTAATGGTATTTTTTAGTGAAAACTATAAAAAAATTCTGTAATGGTTTGTACATTTTTGTGTTTGTTTGTTTGCTCGTTGGGGAATGAAATAATTTTACTATGGTGTCTATACATTCTTTAATACATCAAAGTCAATGAAACATAAAAGAGATAAAAAAATCGGATTTAGATTGTTCTCTAGTTTGGTCATGGCCTCCATTTCCACCCACCAATCAGCTCTTCTGTATCATGTGACTTCCTCTGAGGCATATTCAAACAGCTGACATTTTGGAGCCAGAGTAATATACTCAGAGGAAAGTGTGACTTTCTAACTTGTGGATATACAAGCTCATACTGAGTTGTGTGCCATTTTAATTGATGAATAAAGAGAATATACCATTCCTCTGTTTTTTATATTTATTTATTTATTTTCATTTTTGCTCTTGAACTCCTGACGATTGATAGCATCGTTAGGATTCGATCTAAGGATTTAAACCCTCTACATTTTTTTTTAAATCTGGTTACTTTGACCTATTCTAAGCTATATACAGTTTGCAGGCCTTGAGTTTGTGTCCAATCCCAAGATGTTTTCACTATTTACTTAGACTTGGCTCAGATCACTTAGTGTACTTGGACATGTATTGTTCTTGGGAATAAGTGGGCAATCTTTGTGTTGTCTTTTATTTCATGCACAAACTTTGACAGGAAAAATGTTTTTCTTCAAGAAAATAGCCGGATCATTTGTTCAAACAAAGTCAACAAGTTAGACGTAGAGTCTTGGCCTCGAAAAAATAGGACTTTTCTTGACTCGATCTTGACTTGGCCTATTTATAAGAAATGAATAATATGTTAAATATTTCTTCGCTACGATTCCATACACCACACTTACATTTCATGACTGGGGCATACTTTATTCTCCGGTGGTGTGTTTCTTTTTTGTTTTACCATTTCGCAAAGTTAGATTTCCAAACGCACAAATAAACTTTGCACTATAAGATTTTATCTTGTGGTCAATCATTACCCATGATGATTTTTGCAATACAGACAGCCTTTGCCACTCAATATTCATGTTATATTTATGCACTGACAGAAAAGAGCAAACTTGAAATCTCAGTTGGCCAAAGAAGCAAGAAAGTTTTAACTGTAGATGTTTAAGTACTTGGATAAAATAATATTTGAATGATTTGCTGGTGCAAATGACACCAAAAGTTTTCTCTGCAGCAGAAAAATTCTATTGTAGCTCTCATCAACAAACAGCATTAAATAGTACCAAGTCTGCTGCATGCAGTAAGTTTATAAGCTGACGTTTCAGTTAGTGCATTTTATAGAGTTTTAAAGATAACATCATTCAGAATGCATTCCTAGCAGGATTGTATGGATTGTACAAAGCTTTGCTTTTCCACCTTTAAACCTTTTAGCATTGATGCTGCTTTTCCAGATGTGCATGCTGCCCATTCCATAGGCACTAATGCACCCCTATATCTTCAAAGATGCTTTTGAACTGAGCACTAATGAAAAGCCAGAAGGTACCACTCCTCTTTAGTCCGGAAGATGCAGCGTCAATGGTTTTTGAAAATATATATATTTTTTTGTCTGACCACAGAACAGTTTTTCACTTTGCCTCATCCCATTTTAAATGAGCTTTGGCCCAGAGAACACAGTGGCATTTATAAATGTTCATGTTTATTTGTATAACAGCAAACTGTGTTCAAAGACAATGATTTTTGGGTGTGTTTCTGAGCTAATGTACTTTTTTATCACAAAAATATGCCTATTGTTAACGCAGTGCCACTTAAGTGCCCAAAGATCACAGGCATCCAATATTGATTTTTTTACTCTTTGCACTTGCACAATGATAATTATGTACTGTAAATAGTTGTTACACTTTTTCTTGCCTGTAGAATTTGCACAAAAACACACAATGTGCCTGCATTTTAAAGTCACAAGAAAACCGTAATGCACTGAATAAATGCATACAAATGCAGGGAAAACCCAGGGTCATTTTATTTGGTTAATATTGATGCTCCTGCTAGAGATGATGTATGCTAGTGGATCAGCTGTGGCTACAGTGAAAGGAGACTTGTTGAATTGTCTTCAGTGAGTTTCTTGCTTAAGTAAATGCATTTATTCTTAGTGTGTGAGATCATGCAGTCTGTCTGTAGCAGTGCTCTGTTAAACTGTGTAATTTCTGTGCAATGTTGATGGTTTTTATTGCCGAGGCATCAAAATAATGGCATTAAGGAGTGTATTGACTCAGGTAGGATGCCACTGAAGGCCTAGGTGTGAAATGCACAACCACCACTGATGTACAACTGCAATTCCACAAAAGTTGGGAAAAACCTAAAAACAGAATGCAAAGATTTGCAGATCTCATAAACTAATATTTTATTCACAATAGTATATAATAAACATATCAAACTGTCAAACTTGTAAATTTTTTTCCCAATTAAAGGGGAAAAAAAATAATAAAAAATTTGATGGCTGATTTCAAATCTGAAAACTGATAACAAATTTTTAAAAAGTAGGGACATGGAAACTAAAGGCTGGAAAAGTAAGTGTTGCTTAAAAAAAAGAAGAAAAAACAGCTGGAGGAAGATTTTGCAATTAAGGTTAATTGGCAATAGATGAGTAACATGATTCAGTAAAAAAAGTGTGTCTAAAAGAGGCAGAGTCTCTCAGAAGTAAAGGAGGGCAAGTGTTCACCAATCCGTAAACAACAAACTACAAACTGTAGAACAATTTCAAAATAATGTTCCTTAACATCAAATAGTAAAAACTGAATATCTCATCATTTTGAACTGTTCTGGCTGACCTTTCCTCACGATGTTCAGCTTTTCTTGAAAAGTGCAAATGTCCTTGTAAGTGTTCCTGCAACCAAATCAATTTTCTCTCCCCCGCAAGCCTTTGTGAAACGCCCATCTAATCAAAGGACGTGAAAATGCCGGTTTGCCATGTAAATGGCGACGTGTTGATGTCCTTGAAGTAAGCAAGTCACAATGTGATTGGTTAAAACAGCAGCTTCACGCAACATAGATTTAAATGAATAGGATGCCTACAGGGTTCATAATGCTGCTCTTACTGCGAATCCCTTTGACCCTGGCAAAGCGTGACTCAACCATAACTTAAACACTTTCTCTAAAACACAGCGCATCTGACAGAAATGCTTTGAAATGAAGAGAATAGATAACTGAGAATAATTTGATACGTGTTCATACACAAACATATATAGAGTAAACATAGAGTTTAGGCCAGCAGAGAAGGGCTTGCTGACACTGATGGCTTACCACTGTTGTATATTTAAGAAGTGTTCATCCCCAGAAGTAGAATGTACATCCACACGTCTTTAAAACAATGTAAACCCTCATTTTACACTTTAAGCAAAAAAAAAGAAAGAAAAAAGGCAGAATAAATGGGTTGTTTTTAATATTTCTGTATTGAGTTTAAATATATATATATATATATATATATATATATATATATATATATATATATATATATATATATATATATATATATATATACATATATATACAGTACAGACCAAAAGTTTGGACACACCTTCTCATTCAAAGAGTTTTCTTTATTTTCATGACTATGAAAATTGTAGATTCACACTGAAGGCATCAAAACTATGAATGAACACATGTGGAATTATATATGGAATTATATCCATAACAAAAAAGTGTAAAACAACTGAAAAATGTCATATTTTAGGTTCTTCAAAGTAGCCACCTTTTGCTTTGATTACTGCTTTGCACACTCTTGGCATTCTCTTGATGAGCTTCAAGAGGTAGTCACCTGAAATGGTCTTCCAACAGTCTTGAAGGAGTTCCCCGAGAGATGCTTGGCACTTGTTGGCCCTTTTGCCTTCACTCTGCGGTCCAGCTCACCCCTAAACCATCTCGATTGGGTTCAGGTCCGGTGACTGTGGAGGCCAGGTCATCTGGTGCAGCACCCCATCACTCTCCTTCTTGGTCAAATATCCCTTGATGCCTTCAGTGTGACTCACATAGAGTCACACTGAAGGCATCAAGTGCAAATGTTTGTTTCACCAGTTTGTTTTGTGTTTCCCAGTCAGGTGTAAAGTGTGTATGTACGTGTGTATGTAAGTAAATCAAAGAGTCTTCTAGTTCGGCTAGTTTGTATGAAGGTTTGTACTTTTTACAGTGTTAATATTCTATATGCAAATAAACTCAGTATTGTTTAAAAAAAAAAACTGTTAGATATATTTACTTTGCTTTTATTAGAATATTGTTTGGTTTAAACTTTTTTAACCGTCAATTGTATATATATATATATATATATATATATATATATATATATATATATATATATATATATATATATATATATATATATATATATATTATATATACAATATATATATATAACAGATCTCACACAAAAAAAACTAAAAAAAAAAAAAAAGATGATATATATATATATATATGAATAACATATTATTATTATTCTTTTTTTTTCTCTAATCCCTGGATTGAGATTACTATCCTGTATTAGAGCACACATTATACTACTAGTTTTTTCCTAAATTAAAGTGTAAAACTATAAACCAATGCCGGTGCATTGCAGCATATCTGATATATGTGTAACAATTTCTCCTGTAAGTGCTTTTCCCTCCACAATGTAATATTATTTCAGTGAAATATTCGAATAAATTCTTCCTTTTGACCTTACAGTGCCTGGTATTTGCTACATATGCACCTGTTAGTGCATGCATGTGTGGGTGTGTGTGTGTAATAAAAACTCGAGCGTATCAGAGCATTTGTATGTGCACCTGTGTCGTTTTCTGGCAGTCCAATTTCATGGTGTGTCTTGCTTGTTTCCGCGAGATGTTTCCTTCTTATTGAATGCTTCGGATTTGATTTGTGCAGAGGCGGCGACGGTGGCGAGCGAAGCGTGTGTGTGTGTGTGTGTGTGTCGGTGCAAATAAATAAATAAATAAACAAATAAATAAATAAATAAACACACACCACAGCGTGCGACTCGTTTAGGAATAAATCACGGAGGCATCCGCCGGGAAAATGACTTTCAGCGTCGGAGAGAGCGCACGAGCACGGATAAACGACGATCCTTTTGAAATCAGGCTGATGTTACATTTTGTTTGTTTGTTGGTTTTGTTTATGGCTGTTTCCGGATCTCCAACCCAGTCTAGTGCACTCTTTGACGGCAAAAGAAATACTCTCTATCCATCATACTTACTTACAGTCTTCCCAACATATCTTTGAAACGATCTACACACACGAGCTTCAGACAAACGCGCACACGTGCGCGCACACACTCCCACGCGCACCTGCACGCACTTGTGTGTGTGTGTGTGTGTGTGTCCTTTATTAGCGTCTCTTCGTGGACACGAGCCAGATGTCCTCATAATTCAAAAACGCCGATGTGCTCATATCATTTTGAGGATGTTTGGTGGCCAGGAGGAGATAAAAATGAAACTCACTCTGAATATATTCTCTATAAACCCCCTTTAATGCATGCTTGCTAATTATACCATTTATTATAAGTAAACCAAATACCATTTACCTTTTTACACACCACCCCTCTAAAACTTTGTAAACCTTAAAAAATACAAAAAAACTACCACCTTAAACAAAGTGAACACCTTCAATACACATCCACCACCCCTCTAAAACATTGTAAACATTGGTAGAGACATAAATTACCCTCTAAAACATGCATTGCACATCTTGCCAAATACATTAACTACAACATTAAACACTGTTTCAAAATTCTTTAAAAAAGTATGAATACATTGCAGAGGTCAGGAATACGAAATAACCTGGGAGACTTGGAAAATAAACTGTGGTTGGTTTATTTGTGTCAAAGTCAACAGTCAAAAAAAGTAAACCATGTAAACCCTTAATAAGCCTTAAAAGCAGGAAAACCAGATTATAGTTTGTAAAAAAAATACATGAAAGGAAAAAAGCGTGTACAAGTCTGGGACAACATCCTGTAAACAGATGAGTCCAAGAGCAGAAGAGAAGAGTATGGAGAATGAAAGGAACTGCTCATGATCCAAAGCGTTACTTTTTTTTTTTTATATGGGCATTTTTTAGGCTATTTGTTGTAAATAGACTACTTTTGGTTAGACTGCATTTCATTGGCTCTGTACATACTTTGTACAATAACAATAAAGTTGAATTTAACCTAATCTAATCTAATGCATGGCTGCCAATGGAACAGGATTTCTTGTATTTACTGATGATGTGACTGAAAGTAGCAAGATAAAGTCAATAGTGTACATTATAGATCTATACAGTATAATTCAGCCAAATGCTGTAAACAGTTTTTAAAGCATTCACAGTGCTTCACTGATCACGTGAGTTATTCTGGGCGACATAAAAAACTGATGCACACAAGAAAAAGAGTTTTACGCCATCAATCCGTGACACATTTAGACCCGCGTTCTCTCATTATGGTAGCTAGAACCAAACAAAAACAATCTATAGTGTTCGTTTTCTTCATGGCATGCCTTAATAATAAAAACCTTATACAAACACTCCCTATCACTCCACAATTAAATATAAAAAATTATCTCAATGGTCATTAATTGGCTGTAGGTGAACATGTAAAATCAGCTAACAAGAAAAAAAGACTACATATTTTAGCCTGGGAATTGTAGGAATCTTAAAGGATTTTCTGAATTTGTATCAGATAATTGAATCTTGGGAAAAAATGCACATGGTTTTAGTTGCTGAAGACCAAACTAAAGGCAAAACACAAAGACTTGAGGCAGCTGCACTTCCCATAACATTAACTTTGTTAGTGTCCAAATATTTACAGACCTGTCCATAAATGACCAAAGAACACATGCCCCTTAAATGTACCACTTCCTAAATACGAGTCTCCGTACAGTAAATATATTGCATGTAAATCTGTAAGCGTGACCCATGAATAGATTTACGGTAAATGCACCTCTCCTTTATACACTCCCTCTAATTATATGCACATTAAAGAACATGGCTCTTCAATACATGCTCCCTAAAGGCATGTCTTATAAATATGTGCATCCCATCCCATAAATATGTGCATGCCTACTAAAAACAATTCTGCCAAGACACTACATGACCCCTGGAGTACATTAAGCTAAGAAATAACCCTGAAATTACTTCTCGTTAAACACCTGACTCCTTGTCAATGTACAGGCTTTGATTGCAGGCAACTTAAACCCTTTTCTCCCAAAAATGATTCAGTCACTTACACGCTCTCGCATACACAAACACACACACGTGTGTGTGTGTGTGTGTGTGTGTGTGTGTGTGTGTGTGTGTGTGTGTGTGTGTGTGTGCATGCACACATATACACACTCGCGCACCCGTCCTTTCCTTGCCAGCCTCATGTCAGTGATAGAACAAATTGGAGCAATCAGCCGTTGTCGTCTGCAACACGGGGCCAGGCTTTGCAAATTAGCATCCATTAGCATAACGACCCTGGCGCGAGAGAGAGGACGCCCTGCTGCGTATCCCACAATTTCAGTGGGCTGATAGGGACACTCGTTAACGCGTTTGTCTTGGTTAGAGCCGAACTGGCAGCGCTGAACTTTACACACAAATATTTATTTAGGAGGGAAATTTCGGCGCAGTGAAGAAGAAAGGGAAAGAAACAGGGATGGCGGTGTGTGTGTGTGTGTGTGTGTGTGTGTGTGTGTGTGTGTGTGTGTGTGTGTGTGTGTGTGTGTGGGAGACAGAGAGAGAGGCAAGAAAGAAGCACGAGAACGACATTGACCTTGTGTCTAACTCTTGCATTTCAACAAGTCAAGTCAAGTCAAGTCAAGTTTATTTGTATAGCGCTTTTCACAACAGACATTGTCTCAAAGCAGCTTTACAGAAAACAACAGTGAAGGTGAATGGTGTGCGTTTGTCCCTGATGAGCAGCCGTGGCGACAGTGGCAAGGAAAAACTCCCTTAGATGATATGAGGAAGAAACCTTGAGAGGAACCAGACTCAAAGGGGAACCCATCCTCATATGGGTGACATCAAAAGTTTGGTCATAAATCTTTCAACAATACAGAACAATTTGTGATCATCATAGATCCAGCATCAGCTTCTCCATGCCAGGGCCTTTAAACACTCGGCATCTACTTCTCCATGATCATCCATAGGTCCATAATCTTCACGAGGTGGGACGTGACTGGAGCTGGCCAAACCTCAGGAAGCCTCGGGATGGGGAGAGAAAGAGAAGCAGTGAAGAGGAATTAGCGTAGCTGCTGTTCATGATATTAACAGCACAAGTTGATAATGTGCATGTGATCAGATGTTCTGGAGCACAAGGTTGTGATGTGATGTGTGTGATGTGTGTTATGTGTAGGCTTTGCTAAAAAGATATGTTTTTAATCTACACTTAAACTGGGAGAGTGTATCTGAACCCCGAACACTGTCAGGAAGACTATTCCAGAGTTTAGGAGCTAAATGTGAAAATGCTCTACCGCCTTTAGTGGACTTTGCTATTCTAGGAACTACTAGAAGCCCAGAGTTTTGAGATCTCAGGGAGCGTGACGGATTGTAGCGTGTTAAGAGACTGGATAGATACATGGGAGCCAAACCATTTAGTGCTTTATAAGTGAGTAGCAGTAGTTTGTAGTCTATTCGAAACTTAATAAGAAGCCAATGTAGGGACGATAAGATTGGGGTTATATGATCGTATTTTCTTGACCTAGTAAGAACTCTTGCTGCGGCATTCTGAACTAACTGAAGCTTGTTTATTAATGATGCAGGACATCCACCTAGTAATGCATTACAGTAGTCTATTCTAGAGGTCATAAACGCATGGACGAGCTTCTCTGCATCAGATATAGATAACATATTTCTTAGCTTAGAAATATTTCTAAGGTGAAAGAAGGCTGTTTTTGTAACTTGATTGATGTGGTTTTTAAAAGATAAGTTGCTGTCTAAAATAACTCCCAGGTCTTTTACCGTTGAACTAGTAGTTACAGAACAACCGTCTAAATGCAGGCTGAGATGCTGGAGCTTCTGTGTACTATTTTTTGGGCCGATGAGCAAAATCTCAGTTTTATCAGGATTTAATAACAGAAAGTTATGGGTCATCCAATCTCTTATTTCTTCAACACACTCAGTTATGCGAGCTAATTGAGCTGTATCGCCTGGTTTGGATGAAATATATAGCTGGGTATCATCAGCATAACAATGGAAGCTAATTCCATGCCTTCTAATAATATTTCCTAATGGAAGCATGTATATTGTAAAAAGCAGGGGTCCCAGAACTGACCCTTGTGGCACGCCATAATTTACTAGCATTATCCTGGATAGCTCTCCATTTAAATCTACGAAATGGTAACGATTGGACAGGTAGGATTTAAACCAGCTTAATGCCTGTCCCTGAATTCAACACAATCTATTGTGTAAGGTGGTGGAGAAAATCATGAGGTTAACTGATCAGACTGGACAAATTAGCCAGATTCTTGCAGAATAACCGTGTATACAGCTGAATATTAAGGTTGCTACAGTGTGTGTGAGTGTGTGTGTGAGTGTGTGTGCACGATGTGGTAGTAGTAAGGAGCTGAGCATATGTCAAAGTAAGGTGCACCTAAAATCAGAGCTGTGGTTTTTCCTAGATCTGTTGCCTTCTTATCCGGCTTTGAAGGTTGCCATCTCACTGCTCAGCATGTGACAAAAAAAGAAACTTGCTAGCTTATGTGTGTGTGCAGCTAGCATAGCAGTATACGCTAGATTCTTGCTAGGGGTCTTAAACAATGTGACTGTCTGCAGCGGTATTTAGATTTTATCCTTTTTTTGCTCTTGCTTTTGCTTTTGGAATAAAAACCAACATGCAATAAATAATTTTAATTTAGTCTAATGTTTTGCAGAATCAAAAAATTGTCATAAAATAATTGCTAAAAACCCAGAAAACATGCTCAATTTCCTTATGTGCTAATTGTAACAAAAACCCGAATCAGAGGTATTTTGTATTATTATTATTCTGACTATGACTGCTAGACACAAGAACACCACCATCTAACCTTTAACTAATTGTAATAGTCTTTACTTGAAATATTTTTAGTACACCAAACCCAGCAGTTAAAAAAAAGGACTATAACACACACACACACACACACACACACACACACACACGCACACACACACACACACACACACACACACACACACACACACACACACACACACAAAAAACATATTTAGAGAGTTCAGTTTTTAAATTATGATTGTTTGTCTGTTGTTTAAGATCATCTCATGTGGTTTAGCCAATCACATGAATTCATGGAAATGATTTAGCTGAAGCAACTCATTATGAAAGGAGAATGTTTATTTAGAGTTTTATTGATTGTTTTTTCTCCTCCTGAAATTTCCCTTACCGGTCTGTGAAGTGATTTCTAAAATCTAAAGTCTGTGGACACCCGATCATAAGATTTGGTATGTGCTTTTTGTACATTCCATTCCACATTTAGTCTCCATTTACTGTTATAATAACCTCCACTCTTCCGGGTACTGGATTTTGGACTGGAGATTTGTGCTCATTCAACAACAAGGGCGTTTGATTGGAATATTAGATTAGATGATTTTACTTGTCACAGTGTGCAGGTAATTCTTTCTTTGCATATTCCAGTTTGTTAGAAAAGTCTGAGTCAGCCATGATACAGTGCCTGTGGAGAACAGAGGGTTAAGGGCCAAGCTTGGGCCTTGTCCAAGGACCCAACAGTGACAAATTGGTGGCTCTCAGGTTTAACCACCAAAAATCACTTGGGGTTGCATCCCATCCAATTAGTAACCAAGAGCCTTAACCACTGAGCTACCCTTCTAAAGATTATATAAAGAGAGGGAGGAAGTTCAATAAAAGGGAAGAAAGAGAGGCGGAAAGATAGGTAGCTCAGAGGTTAAGGCTCTGGGATACTGATTGGAAGCTCAGGGTTTTAAACCCCAGTATTGCCAAGATGGCACTCTTTGGGCCTTTAAACCTCTGTGCTCCAGGAGTGCTGTATCATGGCTGACCCTGTGCTCTGAGCCCAACTTCATTACATTATAGGGATATGTGAGGAAAGAATTTGACTGTGCTGTAAAGTACATGTAACAAGCATAAAGCACCTGGAACAGGTTCAGGTCTCTGCGTACAAGTAGGATATATGGATGGATGGATGGATGGATGAATTTGCAGAAGCTGTTGAGGAAAAATGTGCAGAAGCTGTTGAAAGCATGCATCTATAGACAATTTTGTGGTAACAGTTTGGGGAAAAAACACATATAAATGGAAATTGCAAATTTGTCCATATAGTGAATGTGTTACTTTTGAGTTTGAAGTTTTAAATAGACATGTCTAATTTTTGCAGAAATATGTGTTAGCTATTAACTCACTTTCAAGCATTAAAATAAAAGTTACTTTTATTCAAAGCAAAAAGGAAGTTCATGTTCCTGGACTTTACATAAGCCTATGTAATGTAAACTACACACAGTATATATAACACTGCTTAAAAATTACATTTTAGCATAAGGAAATATTTGAAATATATTCAAATGCATTTAAGACTACAATAGGCCAAATAATTCAACTTATATAAAGCCATATCTATAGGACTTTCAAGATGGAATGTTCCATCACTTTCACTAAGGATGGGTTTTCTTTTGAGTCTTGTTTCTCTCAAGGTTTCTTCTATTATATAATAATGCATTGGGACTCATTTATACAGGCGAAAAAATTCTTTCCTTGTGGTCTGTCAAAATAATTGTCAATAGTGTTGAAATAAGCTACAAATAGGGTTCCTGATCCTATATTTCATTTAGTGTAATCCTATTAGAAGAATATTACATACATTTGACTATAATTCGAGATATTTTCACTTGCAGAGATGATTTTTTTTTTTTTTTTCCTTTTGCAGTAAACATCTAAACAATGTTCCCATCAATGCACAATTACAACTACTGCTGTTAGTTTGAGAATTCATCCGCAATTGGAAAGCAAATTTAGAGGCGAGGTGCATTTTGGTTCGGGAGAATTCTAGGTCTGCCACACAGCATTGCGGGATTGCTTTCACAGAGAAAGATATGTGCAATTCTTCCCCTGATTGTGGCCAAAACAAGGGACATCTGCCTCCCTCGAGAGCCTCCATGCGATCGCCAGGCTGTGGAGTCAGTGGTCTGAAATAATGCAAGTCTGGAGGAGAACAGCTGTTATCTACACTGATAGTAGAGTGGAGGTGATTGCAGTTGTGAGTGCTCCGTGATACAGGCTGAAGACACCAATGCAAAAATCGAATTTGTTTTTGGAGAATTAATGTGAGAAGGCTGATGACAAGACACAAGAATTTCCACACGAATGTATTTTTGTTTAAAAACGCAGATTTTTCTCTCCGTTTTGGTCTTCCATCCACACTGAGATGGAATGCTGAGCATGAAAAGGCTCTACAAAGTGGATACATTTGTTTTTGCAGACCAGCAACTGTGAAAACAGAGGGTTTTGAAAACGATGACAAATTTTTTAGTCATTGCCGCTACCTGTAAAGGCCTGGAAAGTAAATAAACGTTCAGACATTTCAATCTGGATCAGCAACTTTTGGAAAATGATTGAAAACGAAAGTGTGGTTGCAAAGCATTTTAAGACTTTTTAGTCAGGTTCCTTTCAGGTATTTATAAAATCTAAGTTAAATTTGTAATTCATTTAATTCTATAAAGCTGCTTTGGGACAACCTCCTTTGTTAAAAGGACCATACAAACAATATTGAATTAAAAAAGCATAAGGTATTACTGCTAGCTTATAAAAATTAACAAATTTATTTTCCACTCACCATTTCCGATGTTTTATATTAAAAAGATTTTTAAAGGACTTCCAAAAAGTTTTCAATTTAGCTACTCTCCACAACTAGGACCTACAAGATGGTAAGCATGATGGTGTTACTGATATTGTTACGTGACCATACAGCAATCACTCATGGCATCACCAGAAGCTTTACAAAAGCCTTACAAATAGGTTTTTTTAGAAAATGTATATTTTTCTCTCTGTTTTAGCCTTCTGTACCCCTGAGAGGGCATTTTTACTCAATGAAAACATAGCTTTTTAAAAACATTCTCCAAATTAAATTAATGTGGATTGTCGCAGGTTTTCATTGGGAGTGACGACGATGGACAGGATTAGAAATGAGTTTATTAGAGGGACAGCGCATGTAGGACGTTTTGGAGACAAGGTGAGGGAGGTGTGATTGAGATGGTTTGGACATGTGCAGAGGAGGGACATGGGGTATATCGGTAGAAGAATGCTGAGGATGAAGCCACCAGAAAGGAGGAAAAGAGGAAGACCAAGGAGGAGGTTCATGGATGTGGTGAGGGAAGACATGCAGGTAGTTGGTGTGACAAAGGCGGATGTAGAGGACAAGGGGGTGTGGAGACGGATGATCCGCTGTGGCGACCCCTAATGGGAGAAGCCAAAAAAAGAAGAAGAAGAATAGGAGTGTAGACGTAATCAAAGAGACTCATAATTAACAAGAAACTGGTTTGCACAGTTCAACACTTGTAACATGCAGGGGCTGCTGGGAAATGTAGTTTATAAACCTAACCCTAATTCTTGTCTACTACCCTACATCGCTAAATTGAAGGCACCACTGTCAGGAGACAGTCCGGTAACATTGTGGGTAATGTCAGAAAACAGAGCAACATTCGAAACTTATAAACTCAGTACACAATACATACTGAAGGCCAAAATATACATGTATGTTCAGTTTATACTTGATGATTCTTAGCTCAAAGCGATACATTCATACACTATGATAACACGTATGACCTTCTTTGATTGAAAAACTATAAACATCAAATATTGGCTAAGTTTCTCAGATAATTGTGACCTACCTGGAAACTGCCGGGGTGCCTTTTATTTTAGGAACATACCATTATTTTGTTTGGTTTTCTCTTGACTTTGATTATGTAGAAAATATAATTCGATATTATAATTTTTTTTTTAGATATTTATTTAATTATTTTTTAAGAAAGGTACATTCTTTTTTATTTATTTTGCGATTATTTCACTGTTGCTCATCACCACATGAATTTTCCAGAAGCTTCTTTTTTTTGTATATATATTTTTTTTCAGTAAAGTCAACCCGATATAACAAATCTGGCGTCTGGTGCTATTTCTTCTTTATTATTCTTACAATCCTCACTTGTACATCTCGTATATTCCTGCAAACTATTCACCAGGGATGGGCAAAACCGATCAACATTTTAAATGGCAATCGTATATGTCAGTGTGTTCACCTGGGATCAACAACCTGCAGCCTGTGAGTTCTCAAATTTGCTTCAATACTTTTTTACAGCTACAATACATGTTTCAAAATCAGTAATAAAGGTAAAGTATTAAATATTGTCTCGTAAATGCAACTAGTTTTGAATGTTGGTGAAATGTACAAACAAAGAAACAAAACAATAGGTAAGAAAGCAACGTGAATCTGGTGCAAAAACTTACACGTGACTTGGTGCAACAGCTATATAACTATTAACTATGTCTAGATGATATTATCTCATTGTTTGGGGGAGGGGGGTGGGCATCATTAGCATAGAACTACAGGAGAAAACCATTCTTAGCCGTAGTCATTGCTATTGCTAGCGATCAGACTGAAAAAGATGAGTGCTGTTAGTCCAAGTGTCAGAATAACAGCACGGGGCGAGAACGTAAGTGCAGAGATATTATTACTGAAAAGTGGAGACACGTCTCAATCAGCACTTTAGTTTTAAACAAGATCCCTCTCATTCTCAAGATCCGTGTAAATTACCGCTAGCAGTGGCGGCTTTTTAAATAAATCGGGCTAGTGAGAGTAGATTTAAGAGTCGCTTCTTGATCTTGCTTGAGTAAAGAGACTATTTAAAAAGAGATAGAGACGGAGACAGTGATCGGTTTATCACATCGCATAGTGCTGTGTTCATCTGCAATGAAAAGACAATGTAATTTGTGACCTGCGGTGCCTCTCCCAGTGAATGAAAATGGGTTAGTTTTTTTATTCAATCTCACTGATTTTTGACATATATTCCTATCAAGTTAATTTATAAGAACTCCTTTACAATGTTACACACAGAAGAAGTTTTTTACTATATAAAAAAATACTTTAAAACTTTTCTGTGGTTGGCATAATATTACAAATTTCCTCACCAGCTCTGTGTGATTATGTGTGTGTTCGGGTTTGAGAGCACAGCCGCTCTGTTTCATGGTTCCCAAACATGATGCCTAATTTATTCTTGACAGGTTCACATTGCCGTCTGGAAGCACAGGGTCAACATGGCATAATCACCCTTGTTTTTGTTTTGCTGCATGGCTGTTTGTTGTCATACATCTTGTGCTTAATATATTGGTAATTAGGTTTTTATTGCATATACCTTCTGAAACAAAATAAGCAGTGAAAGATTCTGGTTATTCTGTGTAGGGTGAACAGAAGAATAACCATTGCTAAAGCTATGAATGTGGCGTGGCCAAGGTGATGCACAATGATAATGTGTGGTCAAGGTGATACACAATGCTAGCATTAAGTGGCTAAGGTTATAGAACTGGTACAGAGTGGACAAAGTGATACAAATGTCTAGAGTAGAGTGGTGAATGTGATGAACAGAGTCAGTGTGGGATGGCTAAGACTATACAAAGTGCCAGTATGGGGTGGCCAAAGTCATATATAAAGCTAGTGTGGGGTGGCCAATAAAGGTGATACAGCAATATTGGAAGGTGATCAAGGTGATGCAGAAAACTAGTATAGTATATAGGGGGGTATATACTATATAGGGGAGGTGATAGCTTAGTGGTTAAGGCATTTGACTGTGGATCCAAAGCTCATGAGTTTAAATCCACACCAAGCTGCCACTCCTCGGCCCCTGAGCAAGGCTTCCCATCCAAGGTGTATACCCATTATGTACCCAGTGTTGCCGGAATCATCTCTATATCTCACCACAACCCTGACCAGCATAAAGCACCTCCTGAAGCAAAAAATTTTTGTTTTCTTTAGCAGATTTCCAATCGGTCATGCTGCCCACTGGGTTAAAAACATTCTGGGGGCACTGCATGGTTCAAACTGGTGCACATCTTACAGCCCACCGGGGTGCGCATATAAATTGAGCTGCACCATTTTCCAGTAGGTTGCGCCATTTAGTTCACGAGCTTGTACGAGGAAGTGCTCGGAGCTCTTCAGTTCTGCTTGGTGAAGGAGTTTCGCCATGCTTCTTTCTCGTTTCGCTTCCCGGAGATAATGGTTTATGTAAAAGAAAGCAGGATCGAGGTGTATAGTAAACAGAATAAAAGCACAAAGATAGAAAATAAAAGGTCTCTTGCCTTATATAACTCCATAACAGTGAGAGACATGGAGTGAGGAAAAGAGGGAGTAATTTTTATTCTATACAAACTAAACAGGTGTACAGCAGTGCTTGCGTCAAAGCAAAGAAAAAAATAAAGTCGATAAGAGACAGTGGAAGATCCTGCAGTTCTACCCCCTGACCTCTAACGTTACTGCTCGTGAGACGTGAGATAATTTAGGATTAGCTTCATGTTGCAAGTAAACAAATCACAACCCTAGTATTATACAGTTCTGTCTGGGTTATAAATAGACGAGGGACAGAAGCTTTTAATCCGAAGGCCACGAAATGTCACAGGACCTCAAGACTAGAATTAAGGATGAACGCCATTTAAAAAAAACCTTATAATTATTTCTGGATAAGACACAATCAGCCACAACTGTAAACATTAGAAAGTCAATGCTGTGTTGGGGAAAGACAAATTATACATATACAGCGATCAGGCATAACATTATAAAATTATGACTAGTGAGTGAATAACACTGATTATCTCTTCATCAGGCCACCTGTTAGTGGGTGCGATATATTAGGCAGCAAGTGAACATTTTGTCTTCAGAGTTAACGTGTTAAAAGCAATAAAAAATGGCAAGCGTAAGGATTTGAGTGAGTTTGTGACGGCTAGACGTCTGGGTCAGAACATCTCTAAAACTGCAGCTCTTGTGCGATATTCCTGGTCTGCAGTGGTCAGTATCTTTCACAAGTGGTCCAAGAAAGGTACAGTGGTGAACCGGTGACAGGGTCGTGATGCACGTGGGGAGCGAAAGCTGGTCCGTGTGGTCCGATCCAACAGACTAGCTTTTGTAGCTCAGATTGCTGAAGAAGTTGATGCTGTCAATGCTCGATGGGTCAGAACTGTTTTGGCAGGCAGTCATAATGTTATGCCTAAACAGTGTATAAACATGGATGCTGCCCAGTTCCACATTGTCCTCAGCCTGAAACCTAGCTGACTCAGCTAAAAACTGGTAGCTAATGTAATGTAATAATGATTCACATGCTTGTTAGCTAGTAAACAGCATTGATCCCTGAGCTGTGTTTGATGCAGGCTTTCATTTTAAGTGATTTGTGTCAAAATTGACCAGGTTTTTATTACCCTATACAGCTTTTGATTATCTGTTACAACTCTATTCTCAAAATATATTTTATTCTTGGAATTTCTATAACACAAGATCTGCTTTCCTTTTTGGAATTCACATCTGTGGTATTTGGGAGACGCCTTTATCCAGAAAAATTATACAGCTGAGCAATTGATGGTCAAGAGCCTTGCTCAAGGGCCCAGCAGTGCCAGCTTAGTGGTGAGATTTGAACCCATGACCTTCCGATCGGATGTACAACATCCTATTGACTGAGCTATCACCTCCCTTAAGGTACTTGAAATTGATGATGAATAAACCTCACTTTGATGAAATAATACGCAACCAGTGGCCCAAACAACTAAACTGTTCCTTTGCAAGCACAAAGAAAACACGAAAAGCATATGCATTTAGACCCTGTTCATACACAGGAGTGATAGTGTGTAGTCACAATGCTGTGTGTGCCTTGCATTGCTTGCATATGTTGCTGTTTTTTACAGTTACTGGGCTGCAGAGATGGGTTGCCAGGTGTGATGTATGCCCAAGTACATCATAAAAATTGCACAAAAAAGCATAAATAATTCCGGTATTGAAGTCTCAGCTTGTTGCACGGACGCACAGTCACAGCACCATGAAGTGCGATGGATTTAAATACACACACAAACTTTTTCTTATTGACTTGTGAATATCAGAAAGATTCTTTTTTTGTCTGGGGTGGATATAGGAGGATAATCCCTGGATGTTGAATCTATTTGACCACCAAACCAGTAAGAATAAATATCTAACAAGACAGACATGAAATCTGTTTATCACAAGTGCTTTAACTACTATAAGTGCTTCAACTACTAATTATTGCAGCTATGCATTAATGTGAAATTCTAAACTGCAATAAGACTCTTAATGAAGTCATTATTTTTAACCCACTGGTTGTTTTTTTATTTGGTAACAATGTCTTGTTAGAATTATAATAAATAGCAATGAAGCCTCATAGCACTTCAATAAATGAATGTCATTGTCTCCATGGTGAAAAAAGAAGAAAAAAAATAGTGTATCAGAGTGCAAGTGAGATTTAGCCGTTTAGCAGTGTGCTGAAGGATTTTTCCCCCAGAGAAACATTTGGAAGAGACATAAGTCAATAGAAATCTAAAGAATGCAGTCAGTAATCAAAGATAGCCTCGAGTATGCCTGTAGCAAAACAATACACTCATACATCAAACAGAGGCATCTGACATGCAACCAATAAAAGGCGCCATCTAAACACATCAAAGAAATAAATGTGCCTGCAAAGCGCTAACCGTCTGTCTGCTGCGGTGCAATATGTTTCTTAAAATAAGAGCACGATGAGTGTGCAAGTCTGAGTCGGTTCCCGAGACCGGCTTCCATCCCGTTCGTTATCAAACGCTAATTCAACATTTCCTTCAGGTTATTCAATAATCTGTTATATAACAGCGAGGCAAGATCAATTTTACTGAAAAGGAAGTGCAGTGGTTTCCTTCCAGCCTAGAGGGAAACTTTTGTATCAGATGCCATGTACATCTGGTGCATGCAAACTATCCACCGGTATCCCTCAGGGCTCGGGACTCACTCCTCTTCAGTTTCTTTTCACATCTCTTGTTTCTGTGAATATCTTGATTTTCGGCTTAAGTTATGTAATGACAATTTTTTTTTCGCTTCTTATTATCACCAGGAGAAGCGGTAAAGTGAGCCACAGCAATCTAATTGGACATCACACCGGTACTTACTGATTTCTTACTGATTAGATTAAATCCACTGAAGGAAAACTACACAAAAATTAGTTTGTTCTGGGATGCATTTATTTTTCTTTGCACCAACCTCCTTAGTGAGAGCCAATAGTGAAAAAACTATCAAAATTGGCTAGCTATCATTTCAAAATGGTTAGCACCAGTCTGCTGTAGCGTTTTTATTTCTGGAAAGAAAATGCTATCCACCTCCATATATATGCATTACTTCCATGATGTCAGCTACTGTTGCTTTAAATGATTTTTTTTTTTTACATTTACAATTATAGTATTTCTCAGATGCCCTTATCCATAACAACTTATATTTATTTTATTTATTTGACTGAGCAGCTAAGAGCTTTGTGAAAGCCCAGCAGTGACAGCTGGAATTTGAACTCACAACCTTCTGATCAGAAGTCCAACACTTTAAACAAGTTAGTGGCAATAGATATTATTATTATTATTATTATTATTATTATTATTATTATTATTATTATTATTATTATTATTATTATATTTATTGTTATTATTATTATTATTATTATTATTATTATTATTATTATTATTATTATTATACATTTTCTTTTACATACAATAAAACATTTGCAACAAAATTCTACTTTCTTTCTGGAAATTCTACTATCCATGGAGTTTGTTTGCACAAAAATCACTATATCACTACATCATAACCAAATGATAACTTTAAAAAATATATTTTAAAATCCTAGCGTTAATATATGTGACGTTTAGGTGGAAAAATGTGCCGGAAACTAAAGTGCAATTCACGATGTTTAATGAAGAACAAAAAAGGCAAAGGCAGAAAACAGCAACCAGAACTAAGCTCCAGGTTTAACTAAACCTGGTGAATACTATGACCAGAGAAAGTTCAGAGAACTAAACAGATTCCCGCAAACTATGATAAACCCAAATAGACACGTAGCGTATGTAGCTTGGGTAGTCCAACAATGTTCATCAGCCTAAACTGTAGAACGGACAATGAGCTGGTGGGGGAACGGAGGTTATATAGTTTGGAGACTGATGAGTGCCAGGTGTAGATGATTAGAAGGTAGGGCAGCTGCTTGGAGTGATAGGTGGGTTAGGTGAAGGTGTGGCTGGTGGATCCCTGACAGTGACACACATCAAAATGTAAATTTCCATGCCCACATATTTTTATTTATTTGTATTTTATTATTTTTACAACTTGACATCTTTATTTACTTTCTCAAAAAAAAACACAAAACCAATCAGGTAATAATTTTTAGCCAAGTTGCCTGGTCAAGCAAGTTTCTACTAAACCAGGTTACAACATTAGGAAAATTCAAACATTCATCCCAATAGATGCCACTCAGGTGCTTGTTCATTCCTCCGAATCCTCCGGAAGCAGCCTCAATGTTCTTCACGGGCCATTCGATCACTGTAACTAAGCCATTAAGGTTAACTCAGCACTTTCTCAGATAAACACCTCAAAATGGCAACAGAATGAAGCATGACAGCCTACAAATCCATGCTTGATAACAAAAAACACGATCTTGGTACTTTAGAACTTGAAAAAGGATTGGAAAGGATGAGATGAGATTTTGTTGATTCTTTAATCTAAAGTTCTGTTTTTTTAATAGTAAGTGTTTATGAGAAGTATGTGTAGTCAAGTTTGAAGTATAGATTATACAGTAAATGTTGAGGAAATCACTTTCCAAAGATTTCCAGGAAGCTGATTAAATGTATATTTTTTTATATAATCCAACTAAAAAGTAATCTATATACTAATGTTGCTATTTTGTACTAAACTATTGCTTCAGTTGTATTTGTATAACCCTTAGACAATGATTATTGTCACAATGCAGCTTTACAGAAACACATTTTAAATATACATTTTAAATTAGCACATTTCTTCATATAAGTTCATTATGACTAATGTTTGATTTTCAGTGGTTTCAATTCAAAAAGGAGGAGGAGAAAGTAAATCAAGGTGTTTTGTTTTTGCTTTTTTTATCACAATATCTGGTTGTGATTTCAGTTTAGAGTGCTAGAAATAAATACAACTACTCGGGCTTAAGAAACGTGTTCTATCAGATTAGCTTTATAACTTCCTTGTAATTGAGCAGAGTACAAAGTACAAAGCCATAGAATGCAGTCAGCATCTAACCAGTGGTGTAAAACAGTAAATTGCATCAAGTATAAAGTACAGAAAGACAACGAGGTAGAGTGACAGCTCAAGTGACAAACAAACAGGATGTTATCAACCATGAAAATGGAATATGGAGGAACAAAAGAAAAAAAAACAAGCAGTGTAAATGATGTATTTGGGGTAAATAAGTCTGAAGACATGGATTATAGTAAGTGCAGTGTCCAGCAGTGTCCCTTTAATATCAGCACATGGACACTTTATCTGTCATATACATATTCATTCATATATAAAATAAAAATTACATATTTCATTCCAATTTTATAAACATTTTTATCCCTATTTTAATTTTTATTCAGTATATTTTTATTAGACTTTTATACTTTATTATTAATACATTTTTTATATTCCATTTCTATTTACATGTTAGACAGTGAGGAAAAGCATTTTACTATGTCATACTCTGTATGATTGTGTATGTCACAAATAAATTTTAATTCAAATATGGTTTGGTCCAAACAAAAGTAGGGATGTGTGTGTGTGTGTGTGTGTGTGTGTGTGTGTGTGTGTGTGTGTGTGTGTGGTAGGTTAGGTTAGGTTAGGTTAGGTTAGGTTAGGTTAGGTTAGGTTAGGTTAGGTTAGGTTATTTTAGTTTAAGTTCAACTATATTGTCACCATTAGAGAACAAGTACAGCGACAATAAAATAAGGCATGTACAATGGTTGAAAGGATTTCAGTGCAAACTGCAGTGTGGGGATGGAGGAAAGGCGATTAACACTCGTGTGAGAAGTTTGCCGAGGGGAAGAATCTGTTCCTTAGCCTGAAGGTACGGCGGTGAATTCTCATGTAGTACCAGGAGAGAAGTGAGCAGTCTATAATTGAGGTGAGAGATGCCCTTGATTCAGCTTCTCACCCTCTGTAGACAATGTGTGATAGATGGATGGTAGTTGGGCAGCAGCAATATGTTGGGCGGGTTTCACCTTCAGATCCGAGGTTGAGCGATTGCCTAACGCACTGATACAAGCCGAGGTGCGTCAGGATTCTCGCAGTGGTAATCAAAGCTCAAAAGAGATAGTGGAATAAGAATAATATGAGGCAAATTATTAGACACGTAGCTTTTTTTTTAGATCCATTTGTGGATTAATGTATTCTCTATACCATAGCTGTAAACCTTTCGTAAAAAAAACAAAACAAAACCCTTACAATCCATTTGTCCATGCATGTAAATTGGATTATATTGGTCTAGAAATTGTTAAAAATATTTGAGAAATGTATGCTGTTTTTATATATAAAAAAGGGCTCCAACACTATTTTTATAACAGCAATGTTATAGTTTTATATACTACTGAGCTTTAAAGAGGGAGGAAACTAAGCATCGGTAATATTCAGCCAAACCCTTTAATAGCTGAGTGAATAAAAAAAACATATATATGCTTTTTTGAACCTGAAACTTTAGCTCTTTAATGGCAGTCAATGGAGCGACAAATGCACATTTTGCTCGAACATTACGTGTCGTTTCCGCGTCCTGATGTTTCTCTTTAAACTTTCATTGCTTTTTTTTTTTTTGAAGTGAATATAAATTGACCTTGAAGTGATTGAACGCATGCTACATTAGGTACACTTATGTTCGACTTACAGAGTTACCGAGAGCACCTGATAAGCAACGTTGATAAAAAAAAAAAGAAAAAAAAAAAAACATCATCCGCATAAAAACAGCAAAGTGTGAAGCCATGCTTTTTGTGTGTGTGTGTGTGTGTGTGTGTGTGTGTGTGTGTGTGTGTGTGTGTGTGTGTGTATGAGCTTCTCGGCTTTGCTCGTGAACGTCCTGTATATTCAGCGGGGCATTGGAATTAAATTCTTATCTGCTTGATAGAGTTTTATTATTTTTAATTGTTTGCAAAAGTACATTTCCTTTCAGAACCTAAATGGGAATAGACGTGTGTTTTTGTCAAAACTGTTGGTCTGCTAAAAAGTCTAAAGCAATAAGCAGCACTAAGATATACATTAAATAATCCCCCCCCCCCCCAATACACAATTACTTTTACAATTCAAAACAAGCACAATAACTGTAATATTTAATTGTCTGAGTTTCTGGGTCTCGTTCAGGCTGTACAAATGCAATTCTCACATGTAAACAGGTGGATGGAAACACACTCTGGCACTGAGCCTGGCACGTGTCAGCCCCCCTGCTGTGACTCCATCAGCGTCACTCGTCTGTCTCTCCTCTTCCCCCATTTGCTCCTCTGCCTGACAGCTGTAAACGACAGATGCCTCTCCTCTGCTGTCTGCCTCTGAGCTGCGAAGGCTAACAATGCTCTCACTCAGCTAAACGCCTCAAAATGGCAGCACAGTCGAGCTCAGTGGCCTGCAAACTCCCAATAATAACACAATCTGGGTTCTCTAGCAGTCAGTTTGGACCAAATTGGAGAAAACAAGAAGAAAGTTAAAAAAGGACGAGTGTAGATTTACTTACCCATAACTCTTATTATTGGGTTAAAATATATATGTATAATGTGTGATTATTATTCTACTTTCTATTACATCACTTGATGTTAGATCTTGTAATAGCTAGAATACTATGTATTGTTTTTGAGACCCAACTGTAGAATTTGACAAGGAAAGACACGATCTATGCTGGTGCACATCAGTAATTTGCACCGGAAACATTTACAGCATTTGGTAAACACCCTTATCCAGAGCGACCGAGTTTTCTAGTTATACAGCTAAGGGTTAAGGGTCTTGCTCAAAGGCCCAGCATTGGCAACTTGGTGGTGGTGGTGGGACTTAAATCCATAAACTTCTGATCCAAAATATAAAATCTCATCCTCTGCAACAAATAGGGTGGTATCTAAAGGATTTGAGACTAATATTGTAACTGGTGCTATTCTGACCACTTGCGTTACCAAGTCTGCGATTTCATAATGGACAACAAGTTACAACGAAGAGCAAATGTGAGATTCTGCATGAAACTGGGCTAATCTGCCCAATAGACGAGAGATCAGGAGGACCTTTAACAAGCTCAACCCCCGAAAATGTCTAAACCATTCGGCAACTTGTGCATGTTGATCATCGGAGAACAATTCAGATAATCTCACTTCCGCTCCCACCCTAATTGCCAGATTTGGCTCCTGCAGACTTCGCCCTCTTCCCGAAGATGAAGATGCAACTCAAAGGTCACAGTTTTGACACCATTGCAGAGATCTAGTGAGAATCACAGAAGGAGCTTGACACGCTTTAAAGAAGACTCATAGATAAATAAAGAAATTAAGATAAATACAGTATTTTTTTGTAAACAAAGCTAGTTTTAAAACATCTTGGGGGGTTTGGGGGGTTACTTATCATCTCATTCAGTCCAAGCTGACCTTAGCAGCGTGACAAAAATAAGAAATGGCAGCACATAAATTAGATTGAAGTGGGGCAATTTGCATTGGCAAGCACGCATTTATTAACTAATTTCAATGCACTATGGGTTTTTAATATGCACAGGCGCTTGGCACAAATAAATAAATAAATAATTAACTTTTCTATTTAATCCAAGTTCCTTTTAGATAAATATTATAAACTATTTAAGGTTGATGCTTACAATGTAAATGCTATGTCCGTGTGAGACTAAATGTCCCTACATGGATAGAAATGTCAGACAGTTTTGACCTTTTTGGTCCCCATTAGGAATAACTTATTTGCTTGCCTGCTTGCTGAGTGTTTTATTTATTTGGTTGGTTATGTGAGCACATTAGTCACTTTACTTAATGTTGTATAAATGTATATCAATAATGGTAGAAATGTAAGAGAATGCAGACCATTTTAAAGACTTTTTCATACGAACAAGCACCAACACAATCAATCTATTAGCGACGAGGGCAACTCCAGAACGCTAATACACAGCTAAGTAATGCAAATCAATGCAAACGAGAAATCACAAAAGCACAAAGGAAAACTATATACACCCCGGTGTGGAAAAAAACAAGATACAGCTGTGAGTGGTAATAATGATATACAGGGTTATACCCAATAATCAACACTTCATTCATAACCATTGTGATTGGTCCAAATGAGTGTTAATTCAGCTCAGTGTATTCACAATATTTCTTTTAGATTTCTATCGTAACAGCGTGCACTGGGTCCTGTGTGCTAAAAGCTCCACAGAAACGTAGGAAAGAAGGTAAAATCCGAAGGCAAAAGTGTTAATTGGAATGTTTTTAAGATCAATCATTTTTGTTACTCAATTGTAAACTAGAAATACTCTTCCAATATACATCAAACAGGTAGGCAGCTTTTGAAGAAATCCTATTTCAGACATTTGAACTTTCTGTGACCTTGATCCTGTTTGGATAAATTCTATCATTCAGTCTTGGTTACAATGATAATTCTATGGGAGAAAGATAGAAGAACAGCAAAGGTCAATTAAATGTGTATCTCAAATAAATAAAAAGAAATTGACATTTGACCTTGCTATGAACTTGACTTACAGTCAAATCAGGTAAACTGCCGCCCAATCCTCACAGCACCGTCCCTTACGGTCCCTCCTGCAGGTGGTGAGCCCACGGGAGGGCATGAAATTATAATTCCGATAATAATCCTTCAAACCATCCATTCATCCATCCATCCATCCATCTATCAATCCATATTTTTTAGTTATTATCCATTTATCCATCCTTTATCCACTCAGGCATTTATAATTCTTTAATTTATTCATTTATTTATTCATTTATTCATCCATCCATCCATTTATCCATCCATCCATCCCTCCATCTATCCATCCATCCATCCATCCATCCATTTTGTCCTTTCTCATCAATATATCCATTCATCATCTGCACAGCCATTCATCAGCCATCAATCCACCCCTCATTCATCTATAAATCCACCCATGCATCCATCCCTTTAACAATACATCATCCAACAACAATTAACTAATTAATTTATCTATTGTTACATCAGATCATGGATCCACCCATTTATCCATTATCTGTCTATCATCCATCCATCCATCCATCCATCCGTCCATCCGTCCATTAATCCATCCAAAACTGACAACTAAAAACAGAATCCCTCTATCACTTGGTGCTGGATATATAAAAATGTGTGTGATTGTGAAAGTGTCCTTATGTGGAAGGAGTCTCCAGTGTCAGCACTTCACACCAGTCAGATGTAAAGCCATATCATTAGATTTTCATTAAAATCAAGGTGCTTTTTGTATGACTTATAAATGTAATCATTGCATGCAGTCCCCACATACAGCCACTTAAAAAGACTCTTTTTTGTTTTGTTTCAAGAAAAAAATAAGGTGTAAATAAATCATTTAACAACATTACTGCAAATTAAGCACATATCTGTAGCAACAGACGATGTGTTACTGTATTTATTCCTAAACAATCGATTTACCTCTTAATATAAGCCATTTTAGCCTGAATATAACAAAAAAAATAATTCATACATCACGCATGATAAAAAGAGGAAGTCTAAAAATGTCTGTTTTATGTGTGAATGCGTATTAATAATTGATGCGTGAAAGGATGGAAGACGGAGACAAAAGGGAGACTGCTGAGAGAACACCCGAATGACTTGAACGTGAGAACATTAATCATACAGCGACCCGTAAGTGCAGGGGAAATTAAGAAACGTAAAAAACAAAAACAGCAGCAAACGAGGAAACACTTCAGCAGAACGAAACAAACAATCAAAAAAATCTGACAGAATTAACTCAGAGTGCAAAAGGGTACGACCTTACCGCACATCACGCTCTCGTTGTTGATTGGCCTCGGTGCACGTGGCACGAATTATTGAAATATCGGTTATTACACTGGAAAACATACACAACATGAAGACAACAAGGATAAATGAGAAGTTACAAGGCAAGGAAAGCACAGAACAAGTCAGAAAAGAAAAGTGCAAGAGAATGAATGAATGAAAGAGGGAAAGGAAAATAAATATATATAAGAAATTTAGTCCTTTGCAGATTCTGAGATAACCTTGATCATGTAAGTGGACGCTGGACATTCAGTGTTGGAATTTCTCCAGAGACCTGCTGCTGTTAATGTTAATGTATATATAATATGTTCATGTACAAAAAAAAACAGGTAGTTTGTGTTAAATGCTGATTTTATATTCTATTAAAGTGCTGTGTATAAAACTGGATGCTCAACACCGCTATATTCAATGCTATCATTATTCTGTATTTTCTAAAGATGTTACGATCTGATGTATCAACCTTTTATCAGTTGTATCTCCTTAAATCCACAGGTCAGAATTCACTAAACCTAAACTTTCAAATGAAATGCGAAATGTCTTCGCACCAGGCTTGTGTTTCTGGTGTCCACTGTTTGCGTGAGTATAAATGGAAGGCAATGGAACGTTCCTACTAGATTGAGGAACCCAGACCATGTTTACTATAAGAGGAGATTTGAGGCTAGATTCAAGATTTAAAACTCAAGATTCAAGTTTATTTGTACAAAAAATATATATAGAGAATAAAATTGCTCCAAATTGTGCATCAATTAAAAGGAAATCTATATATAAAATAATATAAAATATTTTAGATAAAATAAAAATACAAATAGTATCAAGATATTTGTACTATATTTCAAAGATATTTGAGCCTCCCTAAATTCTAGTTGGTCAATGTTTTTTTTTTTTTAATCTGAGTATTTTAGATTAGCTGTTAGTATAAGATTGGGTTTGCTGAAATTGTCTGGGTATTTTCTGAATAAAGATTCGCTCTTCACTATAATGGATTTGTAATTATCGGAATTATAATAATTTGACCATAATTTTGACCAATATTTTCTCTATGGTAACTAGATTTCAAATTTTCCCCTTTTTGTCCACTTCTGCCCTCTGGACCTTCCTGATTTATCCTGATGCCATACTTCTAAATAAAGTTCTCTTGCTCCAGCTGAAGATGGTTCCACATGACCGGTCGAAAGATCCATGAGGTTACTGTGGAAGATTCAATTCAAGAACAGTGAGAAAGGATTTGGACTGTAATTAGTGTGGACATGTTGCTACAATGGCTGACAAACAGTTTTCTTCATTCTAGTGTCCATCAGTGTACAGCTGATAACCTCATCAGTGATGGAATTATAATGAGTAGACATAAAGTGTCACCCAGATGAGGATGGGTTCCCTTTTTGAGTCTGGTTCCTCTCAAGGTTTCTTCCTCATCTAAGGGAGTTTTTTCTTGCCACAGTCGCCGTGGCTGCTCATCAGGGATAAATACATACCGTTCACCTTAACTCTTAAAATTCTGTAAAGCTGCTTTGAGACAATGTCTGTTGTGAAAAGCGCAATAGAAATAAACTTAACTTGACTTGACCCAGATGGGGATGGGTTTCTTTTTGAGTCTGGTTCCTCTCAAGGTTTTTTACTTATACCATTTCAGGGTATTTTTCCTTGTCACTTTTGCCACTTGTTTATTTATTACGGGATAAACTTAAAAACTAATTTCTAAATTTAAAATAAATAGAGTTAGTATCTGGTATAACAGACTACCGTTTTTATATATATATTTTTTTTTTAAAAAAAGGTAATTAGCTGGTTTAGTGTGTATATATATATATATATATATATATTACCTATTAAGTATGGTTTGTCTCAATGTCTCTTTCTCAGGCAAGTTTGTCTTGCCACATTCGCCACTAGCTCGTTTATCAGGGAACAAATATAGGAATTTACGAGGCTAAAATGTATATGTGCAATATATTTTATTTTGTAAGTAAGTGTATAAATAAAACTAAATTGAATTTTTTGTAATAGTTTTGCTTTTGCAGTACAGATCCAGTGTGTATCCAGTACTGTACTGTAACACTTTACTTCTGTTTATAATGAATAATTAGATTTTTACTAATACATTTTATTATTTCGACATAAAATTCCATAAAAAACAATTTCCTATAAGTTTTCTGGTCTGACCGGGAAAATCAGCCAAACTATTTAGGTTTGTGGCAAAGGCAATTCTGCGACAAACAGCTTCGAACCTAGGTAATTATTGTATTTTAAATTTGGATTTGGATTTACAGCCCATGTGTTTTGTCCTCACGAGCCACCATATAAGCGTAACTATCCAATGTGTCATTCTTTCATAAATAAAAAAGCAATATAAAACTGACAAACCGCAATGTTATAATAATCAACCATCATTTAAGTCTAATAACAGTGTGCTCCATCATGTTTTATTCCCGACATAATCAAGACTTAACACCAAATGTTCTTTTTTTTATCCATTTAAACTTTGTAATTATTTTATTGTATATTTTATACATTTTGCCCACTTATTATTTACAACCTTTAAGGAAATAATAATAATTTCTTGCAGCAAAAGTGTAGTTTCATGTTGAATTTTGTCCCATCTGTGTTTCCTTATTGAGCAAATCTTATATATATATATATATATATATATATATATATATATATATATATATATATATATATATATATATATATATATATTTTTTTTTTTTTTTTTTTTTTTTTTTTATTAATAATCTGTACTACATGATGGTAATAAAGTTCATTTGATATAACACTACTTATTATCTGTTCTTGTAATAACACTCAGCAGCTGCTACATTAATTCCATCTGCACCATCAACAAAACCTGGCAAAAAAAAAAGGGAAAAAATCTGCCTATCATTTCTGCTATTTTTAAATGTCTTTCCTCTCCTCCTCTCCCTCTCTCCCACCCCTCCCTCCATCTTCTCACACACAGAGAGAGAGAGACACTAATGAATAAGATAATTACCCATTATATTTCTTCCACAGATCTTTTTTTTTTTTTTTATCAGATCTTTTGTACTTTCTTCATTACACTTCACCAAGATTATCCAACAACTGCATTAAAAGGCTACGTGACATTAAACACACGCTCCTCTTTCCCTTTCTACTGAGCAAATGTACATGCAAATGACGTGCCATTTGGCGTATCAGCGTCGTGTCATTAAACATAGTTATAAAGCAATTCCGTCAAAGCGGTTATGCTAAAGGTCAATGCTGGCATTTTGGCCGAATAAGCGCGGTTCATTTGTTTGCCATGCAGAAAATGACAAACACTTTTAATGATTTTATGATCCATGGTTTTTTCTCGGGGTGAATGTAGATCAGCGTAATCAATAGAGAACAAAATGTATCTGCTTTTGAAATATCTGCAGTAACTAAATCGTGTTTGCTTTACGGCTTTACAGTTCGTATAAAGAGGCGTTCATTTATCAATTATGAAAGGAGTTGCCAGTGTCAGACGTGATGTAGTTTTATTTTACAGAAACAAACATATAAGTAGTTAAATTTGTACAGTTCTTTATGGTTGTGCATCACGGATGTACTTTTATTGTTTGTTATTTATAAAAACATGCATAAAGGTCTTCTGAAAAGGTCACTACCAGGTTCAAAATTGTTTCCCTTCAGACACCAAGGCCTTCAAAAATGGGCACCATGGACTCCATCTCCTATAACGAACTTACTGTACATGCCCACAATCACCTTTTTAGTCATATCTGTTTTCAATTGCATACTCATCACATTTACCATTTAACTGGACTCTATTTATTCTCACTGCGAGGTAATACATTTGGTCAAAATCCGATCATCGCATTGCCTCACTTTACATGCCCTGCACACTAACTGTATAAGTGAATATAGTTGAATTATATTTATTTCCTATTTCATTATTTTATTTTTATAGTTTTTATAGTTTTTCATGTTTTTATAGCATCAGCACATCATGACAATTTCCTTGAACATGCAACCCATGATCTTCTTTTTCTTCTTCTTCTTTTGGCTTCTCCCATTAGGGGTCACCACAGCGGATCATCAGTCTCCATACCCCCCTGTCCTCTACATCTGCCTCTTTCAAACCAACTACCTGCATGTCTTCCCCTTACCACACCCATGAACCTCCTCCTTGGTCTTCCTCTTTTCCTCCTTCCTGGCGGCTCCATCCTCAGCATTCTCCTACTGATATACCCCATGTCCCTCCTCTGCACATGTCCAAACCATCTCAATCTTACCTCCCTCACCTTGTCTCCAAAACGTCCTACATGCGCTGTCCCTCTAATAAACTCGTTTCTAATCCTGGCCATCCTCGTCACTCCCAACAAACATCTCAACATCTTCAGCTCTGCTACCTCCAGCTCCACCTCCTTTCTTTTACTCAATGCCACTGTCTCTAATCCATACAACATCTCAGGTCTCACCACAGTCCTATAAACTTTCCCTTTCACTCTCACAGATACTCTTCTATCACAAATCACTCCTGCTATCACTCTTCTCCACTCACTCCACCCTGCCTGCACTCTTTTCTTCACTTCCCTAACACAATCCCCATTACTTTGCAAAAATGCACCCTATGATACTTGGCAATAAAGTTAATTATGAAAAACTTCATCTTAAACCGCATCTGCTCCATGCCGTGTCAAAAACTCTGTGAAATATTTATTTAAAAAGAAAATTCCAAACCCTTCCTACTTGTGCGTATTTATTAATCACAAATCATTTTCAACTAATTAACACATGAACAAGTGCACTGACTTCACTTAGAGAATGTCCCTGAACAGCCTCACATTGAGGCACAATGTAATGTAAAAAGCAAGTTTATTACCAAGTAATTACTCATAGTTTTCTAAAATGCCAAGTGAAGTTCAAAGACAATTTATTTTTCTGCAAAAATATATTTTTCTCGCTGGAAAAAAATCTCGAAAAGATTATTTTTTTGTTAAGTGCTTAAATATAGCCATTTTAATGCAACCACTTGTAATGTCCGTCCATCCTTTTAACCATCCACTGATTCATCCATATATCAATCCATCTATCATTAATTTATCTATCCATCCATTCATTCATCTATCCACCCATTTATATATCTACCCATCCATTCCACAATACATCTACTATCAACATCTATCCACTAATCATCTGTCAAATATTATCCATCAAACCATACATTAATCCATCTTTCCATCCATCCATCCATCCATCCATCCATCCATCCATCCATCCATCCATCCATCCATACATACATACATACATACACACATCCATCATTTGTGTAGTCAATTAAACTAATAGAACACTGCCATGACTAAAAGTTTCCCACAAAAACATAAACAAAATAAAGTTAATGTCATGGTGGAGCAGATGTGTCCATTGAGAGGGCAGGCGGTGCTCTTGTGGCTTCAGGCAGGGATGTCTTACTGAACATCCACTGCTTTCATCATGCTCATTTTGTTTAAACCTGAGCCAAGTCCATTGACTCTTCAGAACTCAGAGCCTGGACCCCCACAACCTGAGGATGGAGGCAAACTCCATACTGCTTTCCAACCCTAGGTGCCCTTAAGTGACCAGGCTCTTCACGGGTAGGTCAGCATAAAATTAAAAGCTCTCATAATGTCTAATATAAACAGAAATTTCTCTCTCTCTCTCTCTCTCTCTCTCTCTCTCTCTCTCTCTCTCTCTCTCTCTCTCTCTCTCTCTCTCTCTCTCGCTCTGTCTAATACACACACACATATACATTTCCTCTTGTGTTTTCTTTCTCTTTCTCTCCCTCTCTCTTCTGTCAGCCTGTGGGTATGCTAATTATTGCAACTATAGTTTACACTGAAAAATAGAGCCCTTTGTTTGAACTCAAAGCTGATGTTCGGAGCTGCAATATCCAGAGGACGTGACACCTGACGGTCCACTGAGGCATGGAGAGAGAGAACAGGTTTGGCCTAACAGACTTTAATTTATGGGTGTGAGGTGCTCACAGGCAATAAAATGAATTTGGGGGCTGTATAAGATCAAAGCTTCACTAAAACCTCAAAATAAAACTACAGTCTTTTTTGGCGCAGTGTCTAAAACCTAGTACATCATCAGCCGTAACATGATCCAGGAATATGGGACATGATCCAAAACTATGGGAATCATAGTGGAACTTCACTTTTCTGGTAAAAAAAAAACAGATTGACAGTGTTATCATATTTATCAATTATTATAATAGTTGCAAATGCCCTGTATTGACAAAAGTATATCCAAACATAAGATTGTGTGGTGCTTTTTGAACATCCCATTCCACATTAATAATTTGATCTTATAATAAATTCAACTCTTCTGGGAAGATGTCCCAGATTTTGGAGTGTTTGGATTTGTCTTCATTCAGCCACAAGGGTGTTAGTAAAGTCAGGTACTGATGTAGGTGAGGTGAGGAGGCCTGAGTTCCGATCATCCAAAGGCTATTAAACAAAGCAATTTAGGAAAAACAAAGGAAGTGTTAAGAGAGGACACTCCGGGGTCGAAAACCAACAAATCGAGCAATAAGGGTCAGGCAAAGGTCAAACCCAAAAGAGAGCAGACAGAAAGGCTGGAAGAGATGATCTTGCAGTGGGAAAAACAGCACCTTAAATACGAAAGAAAATGGCTGTCCCCCAGGAAGCACAGGTCGCAGGATGGCACTGACCCGGAAGAGCGACAATATAGAAGACAACATAAGACAGAGAGAGAAAGTAAACACAGTGACTGTAAACATAATAAACACAGTGACACTATAGTATGGACCAGTACAGTTCAGAAGGTTTCTGTTCTGTGCAAATGGATTTGTTCAGTGGTGTATAAAGTACACAAAGCACTTGAGTAAAAGTAGAGATACACTAGGTAAAATCTTACACCGTAGTAAAAGTGCTCCATAAAACATTTTCTTGAGTAAAAGTAGAAAAGTATTTGCTTTCATATGTATCCAAAGTACTATGATGTATTATAGCTATAATGTTCCTATTATCATTTTTATCACAAGATTCAGTTTATGTGAAAAGACTCCAATGTGACTCTCAGCACACTAATCTATGATTAGAATGATATTAATGAGTCAAGCACTGATTAAACCCATTAGGGGTCGCCACAGCGGATCCTCCGCATGTTTGATTTGGCATATGTTTTTACGCTGGATGACCTTCCTAACGCAACCCTCCCCATTTATCTGGGCTTGGGACCGGCACTGAGAGTGGCTGGGGTTGGTTCACTGACCGGGAAACGAACCCGGGCCGCAGCGGTGAGAGCACCGCATCCTAACCACTAGACCACCAGGAAAAAACTTTTTTCCGGCTTCTCCCATTAGGAGTCGCCACAGCTGATCCTCCACATGTTTGATTTGGCACATGTTTTCATGCTGGATGCCCTTCCTAACGCAACCCTCCCCATTTATCCGGGCTTGGGACTGGCACCAAGAGTGGCTGGGGTTGGTTCACTGACCGGGGATCGAACCCGGGCCGCAGCGTTGAGAGTACCGCATCCTAAGCACTAGACCACTAGGGGTCAAAAACTGATTGATTTCTATTAAAATTATCATGAGCCCAAAACTTTATTTTGTACTTCTTCAAAAAAAAGTTGTGCAAATAAGGCCACGGGTGTTGTGTCAAGTTTAAGTCAGGAGTTTCTTCATCATTTATTCCTCACAAAATGTTTTGCTATGTTGGTGCTAAGTAAATACCATTAATCACCAATCAAAACAAGTTTAAACCAAACCGTGATTGGAGGTTTGCTCATTTTCATCCATTCAAATAATTTTGCAAAATGAAGTTCTGTAAAAAGTTAAAGGTATTTACATTTGAAATGTAGTGAAGTTAAAGTCTCCCTAAATCAAAATACTACAACAAAGTACATATACTTAAGTACAGTAAGGAATTGTATTTACTTTATTACTTCCCACCAACCTTACAAACTGTACATGTAAATACTGAAAGTTATAGCCTCAGGATGGGGACTCGGTTGGCTGGGGAAGGGGGGTGGGGGGTGTTGAGGCATGGGGACATGTCCATTAATGTAATACTCAAAGGAATGAACGAATTACTGTAATCACATCGATGCATTCAAGTCAGTTTCAGTATCTGGCTGGTTCATCATACTAGATAAGGATTTCTTTGTATGTTTTCCACACATGGTGAAAAAAAGAAACAAGCTGTGTTGAAACCAGACAAAACAACACATCAGAGAAGAGTGTGAGACAAAACCAGAAACAATGGTGCATCTGATATTTACATCTAAAAATGTCCCTTGTTAATTTTCTTCCTTTTTTCCTATTGTTTGAAGGCACAGTGTGTGTGTGTGTGTGTGTGTGTGTGTGTGTGTGTGTGTGTGTGTTTCCTTTTTTCTGTGATTGCCATTATGTTTACTCTGTAATTATATCAGTGCAAATGTTTAATGTTCAGTCATCTTTGATGGTTCACCAAACTCATCGTGGGCTGTTGTTATGTATACCTGCTGCATGCTGTGTTGTGTGTGTGTGTGTGTGTGTGTGTGTGTGTGTGTGTGTGTGTGTGTGTGTGTGTGTGTGGATACGTAGATGAATTTGAGCACAGCCACATGGGCAGTCATGGCATTCGAGCAGAAAATTATCGCTCTTGAAACGCAGCTACAATATGACGGTCATTTAGCTTATGGGGGTGATACACAATTGGCAGAAACATGGCCCACAGACAAAAACACACACAAACACACACACGTGTGCATATACACACACGGAACATCATGCAATGCATATCTGTAAAGTGTAATGGGGTTTCAGATAAAAAAAAAAACCAGAAAAGCCACACCTGCATCTTCATGACACTAATAGCACTGCTTTTAGAATTTCATGTGTTGTATATGGAGTGAATGCAGTGCATCACTGGGAGCTCATGTGGAGATCATTGATTACAGGATTTACAGATATAATTAAATGCTGGTGAAATGTGAGCGAAATGAACATTCAAGTAAAGGTAATTTAGCAATGTTATATATGTGTAGCTCAGAACGTCATTCGATAGTCATTGGTCTCAGAGAAGGATATATATTCAACTCAGCAATAATTTCTAAAGAATATGGCATAGGATTGTAATATATCAGAATGATCTTTATTGCCAAGTATCATGAGTTGCGTGTATAAGAAATTTTTCATGGTGTGTTGTTGCTGTAAAAATGTGTAAAAAAAAATTCATAATAACTATAAAAAATAAGAAAAAAATAAAGTAATAAATACATTTATTTTGAGGATTATACTGGAAATATAAATATCTATTGCATTCTGTTGATATTCTAAATACACACAAAACATCTGAGTGCTAAAAGTAATTTGGGGACTTTTTTCTCTTTATAATTATAACATTACAGCCCACTAATATTATTATTATTATTATTATTATTATTATTATTTTTATATCATGATTAACATGATACCCAAATATTAGAAGAATAATCAGTATCTAGATTATTATGTAACGAATGAAAGACATGGTGGTGTGCCTTTATAGGAAACCGAACCGAATAATGATTATTATTATTATATTCCATTACCATCACATCCAGAAATGTTATAATTCTCTTATAAAGCACCAATTTAGCAGTTCTAACATTCTCATTTGCATAAAAAAAAACATACATACAGGTTTAATCCATTTAAAATGAATGTTGTATAACAGGCAGTTTAGTTCCTGTTATCGCTTACATTATAGCAGCTTTAAACATCCATTCCCTTTTTCTCCTGAATTTAATAAAACAAAAAACAAAAAAAACACCTTGTCTTAGAGAAAGCACAAAATCAGAACGCTTGCCATTCTGCAGACTTTTCTATTGTGGAAAACTTTTGACTGTTACAAAGCACTGATGCTGGAGATTCCTTCTATAAATGTTGAATAATATGTACAGAAAAATTGACAATCAAAATGTATATCTCATCACATTCATTATTCATTTTAGGTTATGTGGCTTTCCACCTTGCAAGTGTCTGTAAATTAGTTGCTACTATAAAAAAAAGGGAGGTGGTAGCTTAGGCATTGGTCTCATTCAAATCCCAGCCACACCAAGCTCCTGGGCCCCTGAGCAAGGCCTTTAATCCCATTACTTCTTAGTTGTATCAATGAGATAAATGTAAGTCACTCTAAATAAAGACATCTGCCAAATGCCGTAAATATGAATGTACAAATAGACTATATCGGTTGTCACACAATCTTTAACAGCTTGTTTCCCAAAACACATCATGGCTTAGAAATATGGCCACCACAGCCTTACACGTCTCAGCAACTATGACTCTTACGCTCAAGATCACATTTAAGTGATTAGTGTCCACACCTGGTAATCATGTGATGACTCAGCAGTAAAGGCGTTGGGCTTCTTATATGTATAAATATAGCGGTATGTATAAATTAATTTATACATACACATTTCATTTATGTATAAATGTATAAATGATTTTATGTATGTATAAAAGAAATATTTGCAAACTTGTTCTTAGCGGTTAACTGGCTCTGGGTTACTGTATACAAGTCAGGATTTCAAGCCCACCATTCCCAAGCTGCTACTCTTGAGACCTTGGGACCTGCAGTCTGACCCTTAGCTTCCTAACATCAGTGGAATATGTGAAGTAAGAATTTCACTGTGCTGTAAAGTGCATGTGACAAGAAAACACACTTTCTTTCTTTCTTTCTTTCTTTCTTTCTTTCTTTCTTTCTTTCTTTCTTTCTTTCTTTCTTTCTTTCTTTCTTTCTTTCTTTCTTTCTTTCTTTCTTTCTTTCTTTCTTTTCCCTTGATTGTTGTTTGTTCTTAATGAATTCCTCTCTGCACTCCTTAACAGCATCCAAGAATTCTGTTTTCCAGAACACACAAACAAAATAAAGCCACCAGACACTACACTTCCCAGGAACAGACTCAGTCATGTTCACATTCACCTGATTACTAATCATGCATACCTGTTCACTAATCACACACCTCACAGTAAGCAGTCACCACTCACAGTACAGTATATATAGAAACTTCACCAGCTTCTGGTGCAGAAATGCTCAGACTTTTCACTACTGACCCACCTTGCCTCTATTATATTATTTGCTATACTGGTTTCTAATCCCTGTTTGTACATGGTTTCGATTCTTTGAATTTTCTCCTTTCTATATTGTTTGCGCCTCGCCTGAACTTTGCGTGTACTTGGATTACGATCGTGGATTTCGATTTTCGGATTTGTTTGCTTGTTTGCTCTCAGTAAATTCCTTCTCTCATTTGCATCAGTCTTGACTCACCTTCTGTGACAGAATTACAGCTCCCTGACTGTCACTTTCAGACCAATCACATTCAAGAATTAAGCAGTTTGGAATAAAAACAGCAAACAATTTCTTAATATATTTTTGCTGATTAAATGAAAAATCTTACTTAAATGCCTTTAAATCAATTTTATATCATGTAACCCTAAAGAAGATTTTGTTTTGTATTGGTTATTTTTTTGAAAGAAAGAAAGAAAGAAAGAAAGAAAGAAAGAAAGAAAGAAAGAAAGAAAGAAAGAAAGAAAGAAAGAAAGAAAGAAAGAAAGAAAGAAAGAAAGAAAGGAATGAAGAAATGGTGGAAAAAGTAGGTAGGAAGGAAGGAAGGAAGGAAGGAAGGAAGGAAGGAAGGAAGGAAGGAAGGAAGGAAGGAAGGAACGAAGGAAGGAACGAAGGAACGAAGGAAGGAAGGAAGGAAGGAAGGAAGGAAGGAAGGAAGCATAAAAGGAGAAGAGGAAAGAAAAAATTAAGAGGAAAGAAAAAAATTAAGGAAGAATGAAAGGGAAGGGGGAAGCAAGAAAAGAAAGAAAGAAAGAAAGAAAGAAAGAAAGAAAGAAAGAAAGAAAGAAAGAAAGAAAGAAAGAAAGAAAGAAAGAAAGAAAGAAAGAGAAAGAGAAATAAAGGAAAGGAGCAAGGAAGAATGGAATAATTGAGAGAAGGAAGAAAGGGAGTATAAAGAATGAAAAAATAAATAAAGGAAGAATGGAGGGGAGGGATGGAAGGAAGAAAACGAAGGAAGAAGGTATAGGGAAAGAAAAAAGGAATGAAGGAAGAATGGAAGGGATGGATGGAAAGAAGGATAGAAAAAAAGAAGTATGAATTGAAGGGAGGGAGAGAGGGAGGGAGGAAGGAAGGAAAGAAAGAAAAAATGAAGAAAAGAAATAAGAAATGAAGAAAAGAAGCAACGAAAAATGAAAGAATAGAGAGAAAGAAGAAGGAAAGTAAGAGAACGAAGAAAAAAATTGATGAAAGATAAGGAAGGAAGGGAAAAGGTAGGAGGGAAATAATGTAAGGTAGGGAATGAGGGAAAAAAGGATGGAAGGAAGTCAGGAAAAGGAAAATGAGATTTTTGTTTGATCATTTCTTTCTTACAGACAAAAAAAATAGTTGTAGAGAAACCGGACGTTTTTCTTTACAGACTGACGCTCACACAGCACTCACACTGCAGCCTTCTTCCTCATATACTTTACTAATCACCTCCCTACAGAAGGCTTGCCATTAATACCAACCTTTTTCTCTGCAAAGTTTTCCGTTTCATCCTTTCTATCTTTAACGCCGTCTCCTTCACTTTATTATATGGACAGCTGAAAAATCAGCGCTAAATTACACTGTATCCGGAGAACGCCAACTGTTGTTTTCTCTTTTACTAACAGGAGAAAAGTAGGCAGGAGAACAGAACACCATCTGCTCGATCCGAGCCAGGAGTCAGAGAAATCTCTGCTACAGGTGTGTGACAAGGACACGTCTTAAAACACAAGCCATTATCTCTCACTGACGATCTCTTATCTCTGCTAAAGTGATCTGTAGCCTGAAACCGTTGTTTTTTTCTTCAGTTTTTTCTGCTTGAAACAGATTAACACATTCCCTTTAGCAGGATTTAACAATATGATTATATATTACTATATTTTATGTCATATAATATAAGCAGGATAAGAAAACGCTGATGCTAAAGACCCTCATAAACATTAGCTTAGCGATTTTTATCCGTTAAAAGTTTCCATCGTAACTGATTTATTAAGTCGACCTCTTTACACATGCTTTTCCAGACGACATGAAGATAGAAGGGATTGGATTTGTCCCCTGCATGCTCAACATCTGGCTCAAGTTTTCTACGATGTGGGAAACATTTTAACCAGCCATTGGAAATACTGTAATAAATGATATAACCAAAAAAATAATAATAATAAAAAAAAACCTCTATACACATTTTTTGAAGCCTGTTTTCACAAATCCAAATTTTTTTTATTCTTTTTAAAATTCCAATCATTTTTTTGCAAATTTTTTTTCCTTCGAATAACCAATTCAATAATTCGAATAAAACATTCTCATAAAGCTCTAATACTGTGTTTATGCATAATGCATTGTGTCACAAAGCAGCACAGACAGATGCAAGTAAGGACTTTTAATTAAAGCAAAGACAGACAAAACAAACAAGGGGAAAAAAAAACAATGATCATAAGCAGACTGAAACAAGAGCTGAAGACTGTATAAAGAACAACAGATGCTCAGTTACTAAATACTGAACACAGAGAACTTAAATACAGCAATTAATTATAGGGAAAGAACTAAACAGGTGAGTTAAAGAAAGAGAACATGTGACCTGTGATTTGTAGGAGTTTGATAGGCAATAATGGATAATGAAGTCTGGAGGGGGGGGGGGGGGGGTCTATTCAACACAGAACTGAACTGAACACACACACACACACACACACACACACACACACACACACACACACAACTGTGTGACTGATCTGTACAAAACGGACTCAACACACACTCGTAGTCACTTGGCACACCCATGACTTCAGTACCACTCATATTACATCACTTCATTACCATAAACTATTTACATGCCAATCTTTTCTGGACTGATGCTATTTGCTCTTTTGCACAACATTTTGTTTACATTTTGGCTACTGTTCACTTTGTCTCTTTACAGCAAGTTTATTGTTGGAGCTATTTTGTGTTATGTGTATTGTCTTGCACTGTCTTGTGTTGTCTTTGCACTGTCTTGTGTTGTCTTTGCACTGTCTTGTGTTGTCTTTGCACTGTCTTGTGTTGTCTTTGCACTGTTTGCACCAGGTTGCATACAAGCACTTTAGGTGGCGAGGACACTAACTAGTCCTTAACCCTGTGTTTTCTGTTTCTGTGATTGTTGTTGTAAAGAAGGAAGAAAAAAAGGAATAGAGAAATGGTGGAAAAAAGAAAGAAGGAAGGAAGGAAGGAAGGAAGGAAGGAAGGAAGGAAGGAAGGAAGGAAGGAAGGAAGGAAGGAAGGAAAAAGGGGAAGAGGAAAGAAAAAACTAAAAGGAAAGAAAAAATTATGGAAGAATGAAAGGGAGGGAAAGCAAGAAAGAAAGAAAGAAAGAAAGAAAGAAAGAAAGAAAGAAAGAAAGAAAGAAAGAAAGAAAGAAAGAAAGAAAGAAAGAAAGAAAGAAAGAAAGAAAGAAAGAAAGAAAGAAAGAAAGAAAGAAAGAAAGAAAGAAAGAAAGAAAGAAAGAATAAAGGAAAAAAGGAGAAATAAAGGAAAGAAGCAAGGAATAATTGAATAATTGACAGAAGGAAAAAAGAAATAAGGGCGGGAAGGAAGGAATGATGAAAGAAAAAGAAGGAAGGAAGGAAGGAAGGAAGGAAGGAAGGAAGGAAGGAAGGAAGAAAGAAAGGAAGGAAGGAAGGAAGGAAGGAAGGAAGGAAGTAAGGAAGGAAGGAAGGAAGGAAGGAGGTATAAGGAAAGAAAAAAGAAATGAAAGAAGAATGGAAGGGATGGATGGAAGGAAGGAAGAAGGTATAAGGAAAGAAAAAAGGAATGAAGGAAGAATGGAAGGGATGGACGGAAGGAT